>NW_024081322.1:612125-1060907 GCF_003009895.1 Hyaena hyaena
TCTCTCCCCCTCTCTCTGTGCCCTTCTCCCACTCATGCACAGGGGCACACCCTCTCTCTCTCTCTCTCTCTCTCTCTCTCTCTCTCAAATGAGATTATGGGATAATTGTATTTACACAAACACATACATATGTATGGAATACATTCATATACAAATGGGGCATTTCATTTTATAAGCAATCCAAGTCAATTTATAAACCAATAATGTATTTCTCTAGAGTTCACAAAAAAAGAACATGTACTTTAGTCTGAAAGGTGTTGAAAAAAATTTTTCATGTCTATTTTTGAGAGAGACAAGGAGAGAGAGACAAAGGGGGAGAGAGAGACAGAGACAGAGACAGAGTGCCAGCTGGGGAGGGGCAGAGAGATAGAGAGACACAGAATCTGAAGCAGGCTCCAGTCTCTAAGCTGTCAGCAGAGAGCCTGATGTGAAGTTCGAGCCCACGAACCATGAGATCATGACCTGAGCTGAAGTTGGATGCTTAGCTGATTGAGCTACCCAGGCACCCCTGAAAGGTCCTTTTAGACTATCACTTTATCAATCAACAAATTAAGGTTAATCCATGACTAACCAGAATCTCTGAGAACAGCCTTTACCATTAACATGTAATGTGACCTGGCATATTGATATGGAATGAAGAGATCTGAAATGTGTGGGGAATATTTATATTTTGACTTAACATACAAAGGAAACATAGATAAGGGGTTGACTGGTAAGTTATGTGAATATGACATATATCATAGATTGTACAATTAAGATCATTATATATCATATACACACTATATATGAGAGAAAGAGAATACAACATAAGAGGCCTATGCTACCGGTTCAATTAGTAAGAACTGACAGAGGTTGACAACTGATGAGTTCTTTGTGGCAAGGGTGTTTCTATATCAATAGAAAGGGCACAGACAGGGACTGAGTGCTTAAAAGGATTGCCTGTATAATGCACAATGTAGAGGAATGTGTTGCTTTTCTGAGTGTATGCTGTTATATCATTTCTTTATGTGCTTCAGAGGTATAAACGTGTATTTATCTTTTCGTATGTGCATTTGTACATGCTTCTTATCTATGTTTCCAAAAAGTGGGCACAATATTTAACCAGCCATGTATAATTCCTATGACAGTACTAATAGCAATGGCATTTTAACACTACAAATGGAAATAATCCTAAGTATGCGTCAGGTCTTGAAAAATAAACATTTCTAAATGATAAAGAAACATAAGGAGGTCAGTGAAAGTGATGATTTTTAGAACAGGAAATTAAGATAGACCTGGAGGACACATTTACAAACTTTCATTTAAAATACACACACACACACACACACACACACACCTCTATAAACAACCAGACACTCATGTTCTTTTGTTTTTAAAATTTCTTTTAAGCTCATATCCAAGCCATAATCCAAATAAAATATATGGATAGTGATAAAACGGTTATTTGATCTAAATAGATAATGTTTTCCAAACTTTACAAAAGACTGACACAAAGACATGACAGTAGTGAGTTATTTGTTTTCTTTTCACTAAGTACGTAAACACTGATAACAGACTTCATTAGGAATTTAAGTTAAATAAAAATAGAAGCACCTGTGTGACTCAGTCAGTTAAGCGTCTGACCGGCTCAGGTCATGATCTTGTGGTTTGTGGTTTCGAGCCCTGCAGCGCAGAGCCTGCTTCAGATCCTCAGTCTTCCTCTCATTCTTCCCCTCCCCTGTCTGCTCCCTACCTCTCTCAAAAATAAGCATCGAAAAAAATGATTTTTACATAATTATTATTAAACACAGGAAAATGAAGAAAACTGAAATGATTATTCTAGACAGATTCTTAAACAGATAACCTGAGTAGTATATTTAAGACTATTGTCAGGCTTAAAATCAAAGAAATGGACTTAACCAAAGAAGATTCTTAACCGAAGAAATCTTAGGTTACAGTTCAGGGACATTTATATCTACATGGACAAATTTACAGAACATTTATATTGAGGCAAATTATCTTTGATGCAAATTAAGTATCAATATTTTAAATATATAAAATATGTTATTTCAAATGAGAAAGAAAAACTATGATTAGTGATCTTACTATGGTTAAATAGTTAAAGGAGAAGAAATAACTGAGCTTCTAATGATGCTTTGTAAACATTCTCTTGTTTAAGTTGATCATTCTCTTTTCACTAATTTTAATTGATTTAATTTTTATACAGTGTCTTTTAAAATGGACCATTATTAAACACTATTTAAAAGCAAAGAAAAATTTAAAAGATAGGAAGTATGGTTCTTCTTTTGACGAAAGTAAGGATTTTTCATTAATATATCTCACAATGAGACACAGCTTTGTTCAACTGTACATGTGTAAGTAGTGTATGCAATACACCGCAAGTTTCTAAAATAGATTTCTTCACTTCTAACAGGGTAAAAAGATCTATTATTTGTTGCTAGGGTTTCTTGGCCCAAATCCAAGTTAAGATGACCTTGTCCTTGAATAAAACAATAGGATATTACTTCTTCTCAGGCCTCTTTGCTAGCTATCACAGTGAAAAACCTCCCCAAGAGATGAGTTTATTTCATCTCAGGAAATATATCTGTCATAATAGACCAAAAAAAAAAAAAAAAAAAAAGATCAGATAAAGAAAAGGTGGAGTCTTAACCCAAAAGACACATAATCTAACATCTATAATTAATCTTAGTGCTATTTTCTGCACTGCTAAGGAAAATGCACCAAATTATATTAAAGAGATACTCTATCCAATGTTTACAGACAAGGTCAAATCGTTATGGCATGATAAAAGCAGTATTTTAAAAATTGACTTTTCTGAAATCTATTCTAGTTATAAAGATGGGGGGTGCTTCAGAGGGTGGAGATGAAGAAGAGATTACACTCCTTTGCTGGATCTTCGAATTACAGTCATTATTTGTCAGATATCCTATCATCTTCCTCTCCATCGCCTGTACTGACCTACTCCCTAATATAATTCATTCCAATAGCAACGATCTCACTAATTTTCCTAACCTCTGATTCCTCATATCCATCTACATCTTCTTGCCTTGGACCCTCCCATATTATTCTTCCGTCCTATCCTTCCTTTCTGTTATTCTTCCTTCTCTATACTGTACTTTTTTTTTCTTTTTTAAAAGAAAGAGTGACCGAATGAGAAGGGGAGGGGAGGAGGGAGAGAGAGAATCTCGAGCAGGTTCCATGCCCAGCACAGAGCCTGATGCAGGACTAGATCTCATGACCATTAGATCATGACCTGAGCCAAAATGAAGAGTTGGAAACCCAACTGACTGAGCTACCCAGGCGGCCCTCTATACTGTACTCATCCCTCTATAATGTACTCTTAACAGTTAGCCAATTCTGAATTCCAACCATATCCTTAATACATGGTGTAAGGAAAGGGGAGAATTCATTCAAGATACAATCTCTCATCTAACTGTAAATACCAAACTAATTTACAAGCACTGGTTAGAAGAACAAATAAAATCAAGCATTACATATTAGCATCCACTAAATCATTATTCAGAGAAAGCAGAGATGAATATGAAGAGATAAGGAACAAGTCAAAGCCAAGCAAAGAGCACTGCATGCTGAGAAATAGGAAAAGAAAATGAACCTGAAGTGTCTGTAATCAGATCATCTTGTCCTTAAAAAAAAAAGTACTTGGAAGGAAAATATGTTCATAAAGAAGAGAATATAGATTCTAGAGGAACTTAGTGACCAATAGGAATTTAGACATATGGTTAAGCTATATTATATCCTTCATGGTTAAGAGGCTTATGAAATAATGAAATTTATATTTATGGCTACAAATGAGCCATGACCAGTATGGACTTCAGAGAGGTGATCATGAATTGAAGTTGGGTTCCATGATAGATGCAGACTTCATTAAAGCAGAAACAGGAAAGACAAAACAGCAAGACTCTTCCAAGGGAACACAAGTGGCCAAGGTCAGGCTGTCAAAAGTTACAAAGTCAGCAGAGGAAGTTGAGGCATCAAAGTTATGTTTAAAGAGGTAAGCAGCAAAAATAAAAAGGCACGTGTGAGATAAGGCCAAACACAGAACAGAAGAAAGAAGGAACTGAGCTAAATAGCATCTATTCCTGATCATCTCAAGTCTTAAGATAGCATCAAAATTGCACATAGCAATAAACAGCTTTGTATAAAAGTTTTATGCAGTAATTTTGATCATGACATAGTTGCTTTTATATTAACAGTGCTTGGGACATCGCAAACAACAGGAAAAAAGAGTAGCAGGAAAAAAGCAAGCATTTATTTCAAGTTATGTATTCCACTGATTAACACCAGCTCCATAACTATACAATATACACACCTAATGTACTCTAAATTTGGCTACACATGGAGAAGTACTATAGGTTTGTGGTAAAAGCAGGGCTATGATAGACAACCCTGAGTTCCAGTCATGGCTCCACCACTTACTAGTCCTTGGAAAATATTATTTTTTTATTCTGCTAAGCCTCAGTTTCGTAATGTCTTTAAAAAGTGATAAAACATCTTTCTTTAGAGAGTTGCTGTAATAATTAAGTCAAATAATATATAGTGCCTGTCATACAGTATGTATTCAATAAATGACAGCTATTGTGATTTATTCCTTACATTTAAGTAAAGCATTTTCTCATGCACACCACTTTTTAAAATTATTATTTAATCAAGACTGAGGTTTCATTTACTGTAAGTACAGTGCACTATATATACACCTTAATTTTTGGGAAAATGCGCAACTGGAAAAGAGACTGTCAGTTTCACAGGGTCAAGATGATTCATTTTAAGTAACTCATTTAAAAATTTGTAAAGTTTCAAAGACAACTTATAGTGCCGAATTGGCAAAAGAACAAGTAAGGGGTACTATTCCCATTAGATAACCTGAGGCAGGCACAAAGGCGACAGTCAGGTTAAAAAACAGTTGGTCAACAGAGTAATGACCTTTAATATTATCCTAAGGTTTTCCCTAACTTAATGAGCTTATAAAATTTTTCTTCATGTAACATCTACTAACCATCCGTACAACTAATGTTCAGCAGTAGTCTTTTGGCAAATGCAGTTTTATCATACATTTTAAAAATGTATTTTATTTTCAAAATTCACAAAACCAGAAGGTTCCTCTGAAGAGTGGCTGAAAGCACTTGATGACGATAAGAATACAGCCCAGTGCTGGATGCATTTTGGGGGACACACAGGCATTCATCTCAGTGTAATCAACTAACCAGAGAGAACTGGGAGGGGAGGAGATGTAATAAAATACATGAAATTCACTAGTTTATAGGGTTAAGTGAGACTTCATTAATCCAAAACTTCAATTAAATGAGAAATTCAAGAGTATTTATTGTGTACCTACTATATGCCAGCAATTAAAATATGCACTGAGCTAGACAGAAATAAAGAGCAAAAACCCGTAAGATCTGAAAATCTGACAAAGCACAGTAACTAAGTTTGCTACTGGTGCCTAATTATAGTTTTTTTTGTTTTGTTTTGTTCTTTTTACTGTGCCCAATTTAACGCTTTTTAGTTTCTGACTCCCTTCTATTGTCAAAGAAGCAAAGCCACTTAAAAAGCCACAACCTCTTGTAGAAGCCAAATGGAAATATTTGTGAACTTACTAAATTTTACGCACTTAAAATTAGCTTTGACATTCTCATAAAGCCTCATAGGTCAAAAGAGGGGCATTCTCACTCATTTTTGCTCAAAGGTTTACTGAGTCACCTATTATGTGAGAGCCAGAGTAATTATTCTCCTATTCAACTCCTTGCACATAATTAAAATCTTAAAGGCCTGCTGATTACACAGCAAAGTCTAGGTAACCAAACAACTCATCAAGTATATAGTAAGATCTTGACACCATAGGCTGCCAGCTTTGCTGCACATGACGCTCTGAGTTGGCCAATCCTAGTATTTCAGCTTGTCAAAGTATCATGGGAAATCCCATTCACGTGTTTTTTAGAAACTGCTTGATTCAAGGCCATTTTATGGCTATAATTACATTTGTCATAGAATTACCCCAAATTTCAGTAAAATATACACACAAAGCACTTGTGAGGAAACAAGTATGCTTACAGATTAGTCTACTAGGTACTCTGACTTAGGCTTTATCTGTCCCAATTGCTCTTGTTGTCAAAAATTTAGTAATACTTTTCCCACCACCACCAGTAAGTAACTTTAATGGTTTTCTTTGTTCATAAAAATTATATTATTAATTTAAATGCCCCCTCCCCTTCCCCTTCATTTTGAGAAAGGATAATATGATAACGGTAGACAAGGAACCTGAAGATAAAACTTTTCTTCTGAGGCTCCTCAAGCAGTCTTAAGTAATATTCTTTTCCCTGGGAAAATCATGATTACGTGGAGCTTAATTTCAAAGGTGCTGTTAATAAAATCAAACTATAGTGGAACTTTTCTATAACAATCTTTCCTATTAGTGATATTAAGTATAAGGTTGGTCTTTTCCTGGATCTGACCCAAAGAGTTTTAATTAGTAGAGTGCCATTGTGATCTCATTATGAAGGGGCTGGGCACTAAGCACAGCATCATAACATGCTTCTAACACAGCTCTGCCTTAACAACATCCTATGGTTCTGCGCACCTGGGTGGCTCAGTCTGTTAAGCATCTGACTCTTGATTTCAGCTCAGGTCATGATCTCACAGTTTGTAAGATCAAGCCCTGCATTGGGCTCTGTGCTGACAGTGCGGAGCATGCTTGGGATTCTCTCTCTTCCTCTCTCTCTGCCCCTCCTCCCCTGCTCATGCTCTCTCTCTCTCAAAATAAATAAGTAAACTTAAAAAAAAAAAAAAAAGAACAGCCTGTGGTTCATTGGAAAAGTGAGATAATGCCTTAAGGGTCACTTCATCTAAGAAAACCTCTTGGGTTTAGCTAATAATTCTTTTCATAATGATGAACAAAAGTAAACCAAACCGATAAACATAAGCATCTAAATATTCTAAACTCATGGCCTCCTCTCTATAAATTTATAGAGAATTTAAATTTTTAGTGATTTATCTCCATTTTCACAGTTTAACATCGTATCTTTTTTAAAGTACATAAAAGATAATTCCTATACCCTAATATAATACCTGCTTACATGCTAGGGTGTAAAAATAGGCAATTCAAAAATACTTAAGACTACTATATAAGCTGCCTAAATTTATATTTTCATTTGGAGAATTAAAAAATATATATAGATCTAAAACATATGAATTAATGTGATGTCAGAAAACTTCCAACATGATGATGTGAAAGTAGCACTGTGAGAACTCACATTCCTGAAACAGGAGGCTCAGACTTGGTGTTAACCAGAGAAGAGTGTTTCTCACAAACAGCAGTAGCTGCCTGTGGGATTTCAGCATGACAAATGCATAGCTGACTCATGGGATCAATTATAAAGAAGCAATACTTGTGGCATTAAAAAAAATTATTCTCTGTTTTTATCACCTATTACTGTATGTTAAGAAGTCAGATGAGTCCCACTGATCAAACGTTTTATTATCAAATCAATACCCAAAGTTCTCCCTCCCTGCCTGAAACCTACATGTGAATTCCTTACCACAGATGTCTGTTCCCAATAACCCCTTTCATGAACTCTCATTAAATTCAACTACAAAAACATTTCTCAAAAACTCTTCGAGTATTAGTTAAAGCTGAATGGTCAAGCTCTTATTTCTGGTTATAAAAACGGCTGTCCAATATTTTGCCTTAAATGAATTGTTGGTCTTGTTTAAATTTTTTAAAAAATCACAACAAAATGGGAAGAACAAGCCAGTTATAACCTACCTTCCCTCCCTCCCTCAAGCAGACTATTACGCCCTCTAAAAAAACCTGTTTTCCCTGAACAGAAGCAGCAAGAATTCCCATTTTTAAAGCAATTCTCTAGGACGTGCTATCGAAGCACAAGCAGCATTTGTGATACTTACTGAATGTTTCTCCTGCTGGCCCATAACTCCATGGTTAGCTGGGATTGCTAGTGGTTTCATAATGAAGAAACATATGCTGAACTGAATTTACACATCATGTACCAATCTCTCATGGATGGCAAGTCACTCTCTACAGCATTAAATTAAAAAAGAAAAAGGGGAAAAAAAAAAAAAAAGAGGGAGGAGGAAACGAAGCTGCAGCTTAAAGTGTCACTACTGGCAAGCTTAAAAAACCCCTCACACTTGTAGACCAGAAAAGGAATCCGAACAACGGTGTTCGTCTCCATTTTTATAACATTGAAACTCTAACCATCTTAGGCTATGACAAGACTGAGGAAACCTTATACAGCTCTCAGTCTTCCAAGAGAACAAGATCATTTCTGAGACTGAAGAACAAGAGGCAAAAGAAGAGAAAAGAAAAAAAAAAAAAAAGCTAAAATGGCTGACTGCACACAGACTCTCCTCAAAAAGGCTTAATACAGAATTATATTAGTCAGGGTGCTAGAAGAACCAGTCTCTAGCATTCAGCCAAGCATTGTTAATACTCTTGTTTCATTTGCAATCACACATACGGACCCCTCCAACCAAGAAAAAAAGAAAAGGAAAAAGAAAGAAAGAAAAAAATCAGGGCAGAGCATGTGAATCGGGACCTCCTCCCTTAGCTGCTAATGATGCTGACAGAGTGGTGACCAGTGATCTCTGTCCCACTCCACTAACCAAGTTTGCACAATTAATCTTAGCAGCATGACACTGATGGACATTTAATTTAATGATGTCTGTCCCTCACACTCAACACAAGCATGACTGCTAGGAAGAGAGTCACTAACAGAAACACAGCACATGCACACACACAATCTCGAGAATCATGAGTCTGAATGCAATACACCAATATAATTACATTATTGTGCTTACTTTGGAGGACCATGGCTGCAGGCAGTTGGCATAGCAACGCACAAGGAAAGCCATTTCCTGGGTAGAGAGAAAGCTTCCTTTTCTAAATAAAAAATTCCTCTTAGGAAACAAACGGCATTGCTGCTTCCTGCAGAAAGCAAGACACTGTAGTCTGTCTCTTAACCTGCAAGGCTCACACTCAATGCAGTTCTAGTGATGTAAGTGGATTTCTCTCTCACCCTCCCTCTCTCTACATACACTGAAATATTCAGCTCAAATGGTACACACATTCCTTAAGACTCGCCCCCTCCTCTACTTAACCATTTCACTCATTAAGGTAGCGATGGACAATTCAGATAAAGTAACAAGCTCTTGCCTGTATTATATCAGCAGCTGTAGGTTAAGCAAGTCTCAGAGGGATGGAATCCATTGATTGCTGACTCCAAATAATATCACTGAAGACAGGGTGGGAAAACGGAGCAAGGAGTTACTTGAACAGCTTTGAACTAAAATATGATTTTTCACCAATCTGAAGGTAAGAGAATGGATGTGACCTCTTCCCCACCCTCAAATATCACTGTACTGCAGGAAGCATTTATCAAAAATTTACAAAATGAACATTTAACAAGCTTTGTATAAATTTAGAAGATGTGATTTTCACAAACACCCATACCCACGCGCGCACACGGGCACACACATGCACGCACATGGCACACTGCAAATAATATCAAAATAAACACACTCACAATTTAAAAAAAAAAGAATTCAAACTTTTAGAGGTAGAGAGTTTAAATGTAATAAGGATATGTTATTCTACCATAAACTGTTAATTTCACCTAGGTTAGCAAGTTATTCAAATGACAGCATTACAGTTGACAAAGAATAAGGACATTTTAAATCTAAAGCACTGGTCAATTTCTCATAGTCAATCTGTCTATAAATGGTAAACATAACAGAAAACAGAGATGGAAAATCTAGCAACTTCAATAATTGACTTTGGAATTGTCAGTGCTTGCTAACTTGTGTTTCTTGTCTCCTTAACCCTGCACCTATACTATTCTCTTTTACTTTCCCCCCTCATTATCAAAAGGCAACCATTCCCTGCACATGACTATTTTGGATCCTGCTTCCCTCCCATCCCCAGTATACCCCTTTCATATACTTCTTATATTATCCATTATCCTTTTACCCCCCCCCAGATATTCAACCTCCCTCATAACTAGCAGGTCTCTGCCCTGGCTTTTAAGTATGTTCAGATCTCTCACAAGTCTAAAACAAAACAAAGAACAGACACCTTCTTGAGATCCTACATTTCCCCATGGCTGCAGTCTAACATCTTCATACCTAATCACTTCACAAACAAAATCTCCTGACAGTTACCTACTTTAGCTTCTGTCATTTCTTCATCCCATGCACTTCTTCAGAAGGACTATCATGGTCCCGTTATATAATTTATACATCTACATGTTGTCCTTAACATCTTTCTCCATGTCCAGTCCATCACAATATTCCATTAATTCTCTACCCTTTCTCAAATTTAGATTTCTCTTCATTTCTGCTATTATTCCAGTCATTACTTCTGCCTTAAAAATTGTGAAAGTCTCTTTCTTAAGGACTGTCTGGATTCAACTTTAACCTTACCTACCCTATCCATGTAACATACTCCTGAGATCTTTTAAAAACTAAAATCTGGTCATTTCAACCTAATCTATTGAGTCCTTTTTTCAATTAAAACACATCAATGGCTTCCCACTGGTCTTGGCACACACAGTAAAACTCTTATTATAGTCTGCAAGATTTATATGTTTTCAAGAGTTATGCCACGCTCATGCCCTACAGATCACCTGGGCTGCTCTTGTTTCCTTGAATGAACAAAAGGGCCTTTCTACAAATGATTTCCTCTGCCTAGAACATTCCTTCACCCTCCCCTTCCTTGATTGATCCTTACTCCACTCCTAAAAAAATACTGGTAAAATGCCCTCAAAGTCATCATGATATTGTGCATCACTTCCCTATGTTGATTACAGTTCTAATTTTACATTTAATCATGAAATTATTTAAGTAGTTAGTGTCCACTTCCCATGCTACACTCTCATCTCCATGACGGCCAGCACCACGTTTGTTTATGTCACTGTGCTCGCAGCACCTAGCACAGTACACATCACAGGCTCTCACCTTTTTTGAATAAATTCTTCAGTGACTAGGAATGGACATTAGCAAAACCATACTCAACTTGTAACTAGTTCTTCTCAAAACCCCAAATGCTTTTCTACCATAATCAAATGATTTATAAAAGTAAATGTCAAAGGGACACCTAAGTGACTCCATCAGTTGAGTGTCTGATTCTTGTTTACAGTTCAGGTCATGATCTCGTGTTTCTTGAGTTTGAGCCCCGTGTCCAGCTTTGCTCTGACAGTGTGGAACCTACTTAGGATTCTCTCTTTCCCTCACTCTCTGTCCCTCTTCTGACAAAATAAATAATAAACATCTAAAAATGAATAAATAAAAGTAAATGGCACTGATCTTTGGAAAAGGAGCCAGAGCAATAGACTACTGCAAGGATAGTCTCTTTAACAAAGGGTGCTAGAACAATAGGACATCTACACACAGTAAATAAATCTAGACAGAGACATTATACCCTTTACAAAAATTAATTCAAAATTATAACAGAATTAAATGTAAAAGGCAAAATTATAAAACTCCTACAAAATAATAGGAGAAAACCTAGGTAACCTTGGGTATGGTAATGTTTTTTTAGATATAACACCAAAACACAATTAATGAAAGAAATAATTGTTAAGCTCAAATTCATTAAAATGAACCTCTGCTCTATAAAAGACAACATTAAGAAAATTAGAAGACAAGACACAGTTTGAGAGTAAATATTTGCAAAAGATGCATCTGATAAAAAAAAACTCTTATTCAAAATATACAAAGAACTCTTAAAACTCAAGAATGAGACAAAATTTGATGAATGGGCAAAGACCTTAATAGACACCTCATCAAAGAAGATATACAAATGGAAAATGAGCACATGAAAAGATGCTCCACAGCCTCTGTCATCAGGGAAATGCAAATTAAAACAACAGTGAGATACCACTACATGGCTCTTAAAATGGTCAGAATTCACAACACTGACAACATCAAATGCTGGTGAGGATGTGGAGCAATGGGAACTTCACTTGTTGGTAATAGGAAGGCACAGTGGTACAGCCACTTTAGAAGACAGTGTGATGGTTTCGTGCAAAACTAAGGATAGCCATCACGTGATCCAGCAATCACACTCCTTGATATTTACTTATCCCTACAGAGAAACCTACTCAGAGATGTTTAAAGCAGCTTTATTCATAATTGCCAAAACTTGGAAGCAAGGAAGATCAATTTCAGTAAGTGAATGGATAAATAAATGGTAGTACATCAAGACAATGGAGTATTATTAGGCACTAAGAAGTGAGCTATCAAACCATGTAAAATCATGGAGGAAACTTAAATGCATATTACTAAGTGAAGGAAGCCCATCTGAAAAGGCTAAATACTGTATGATTCCAACTATATGACATTCTGGAAAAGGTAAAACTATGGAGGCAATAAAATGATTAGTGGTTGCCAGGGGTAATGAATAGGTAGAGCACAGTAGATTTGTAGAACAAAGAAAGTATTCTATAAGATATTAGGATGATGGATATATGTCATTATACATATATCCAAACCAATTGACTATACAACAACAAGAGTTTACCCTAAGGTAAACTATGGACTTTGGGCAAATGTGATGTGTCAATGTAGGTTCATCCTGGGTTAAAATATGTACCATTCTGATGAGTCATGTTAATAATGGCAGGGGCCATGCTAGTGGGAGCATGAGATATATGAGAAATCTTTGTACCTTCCTCTCAATTTTGTTGTAAATCTAAAGCTGCTCTAAAAAAAACAAATAAATAAAGTCTTCTAAAAAAAAAAAAGCACATGGTGTCAAAAGGTAGAAACAATCCAGGTCAAGTGTCCATCTATAAATGAATGCATAAACAAAATGTAGCATATACATACAATGGGATATCACTCAGTCTTTAAAAGAAATAAAATTCTGTTACAAGCTGCAAGAATAAACCTAGAAGACACCATGCTAAGAGAAATAATCCAATCACCAAAGACAAATACTGTAGAATTCCACTTATATGAAGTACCTAGACAGGGAGTTAAATTCATGCACAGAAAGGAGAATAGTGGTTGCCAGGAGCTGGGGGAAGGGGAGAATAAGCAGTAATTGTTTAATAAGTATGGAGTTTCAGCCTGGGAGAATGAAAACATTGTGGAGATGGGTGGTGGCAATGGTTTCATGACATTGTAAATGTGATTAATACCACTGAACCATATACCCTTAAAAATGATTAAAATGATCAATGTAAATGTTATTTATATTTTAACACACACACACACACACACACACACACACACACACACAGTTAACAGCAGCCCAAGAACTAATTAAGTTATACCACTTCTGTCCATCTAGCCCATGTCCACATGTCCATGTGACAAAAACTCTCCTCCAAATTTTAGTCAAATTACCCCTATGCTCATAGTGTCTGACCTTATATGTGAAGGTTTACCATTACTTGTCTCTCTCTGGAAAAATGTGTCACTTCTCTCAAGCAGGAAACTAAATGGGAGAACCTGATAGGTGATGTCAGAAAATCACACATCCTCAGGCACCGTTGCTTTTCTGTGCTGAGACTTGGTGTGATTTCTCTCACAATCTGGCTCTATGCCTACAACCTACATATTTTAAAACTCATGACTAGAATACTGAAATTTTACTATTCCTACTACTTTGTACACTGAAACACCATTATGCCATGGTATAATATGCCAAACATGGCTTAAGAAATAAAATATACACTGAAGATTTAAGAGAATCCCATATTATTTTATACAAACAAGATTTTATACAAACAAGATTTTATACAAACAAGAATAAATCACACTTACCTTGAAGGAGCCTTAATTCGAGTTTTATTTGTTCTATTCTTTAACCATCTAGATTTAGCAAATAGCATTAAATAGATCCCCAGCTAGAAAAAGGACCACATAACAACTTTCTGTCCTGAGCCAAAGGCATCTAATGACTTCTAAATTATCAGTAACAATGATCCAAAAGACAGAGAACATATACATCGTTCAGGAAACTACTTAATGTAAGGCCTGGCCATGCTAAATTTAATACCATGGTAGTCATTCATATTTTTCTATTTAAAGTGTTTGCTTTTTAATTACTACAAAACTGAGAGAAATGGCTTGTTCTTCTCAGTAATTATTCATCACATTAGGATTAAAATGTTTATTTATTTATAGTATCTATACTGTTTATGCACAGATCTTAATGCATTTTACAAGTACTCTAATTAAGCTCGGTCAAAACTTAAGGAAAGCAATGCAATAATTTATTCATCTTTCATAGAAAAAATAAAGTATATAAAATTATAGATTAGGAAGTTTGGAAGAATACAAAATAGAATTCCAGGTTTCTAATACCATTTACTTCATTTACTCACTATATATTGATTTCTTCCCTATTTCCCCCTACCTGAGAGGAAAAACTATACAGGCTTGAAAGGAATTTGTGGGAGAGGGTAGAGGATTTACTCTTTGATATCTAGAAACAAAAAACTTTACAAATTTGATATCTAGTATTTTACTGTTCACTAAAGAAACGACATTTTAAGGTACTACTTTTTCTATGGATCCACAAACCAATAAAGCATTAAGTCAAAGTAAAATAAAGTTATTGTAGGAGGTATGGTCAGACATACTTCAAAGGAAAAGTTTATTATCTAACAGATTCTTTATACTATAACTCAATCCTACATTTCACATGATCTCTTCAATCCCTGGGTATACCTCACACAGGACTTCCACATGCATCCTCCTCAAAGCTTTAACAATTTTATTTTTTCTACTTCAATCAAATAAACAGGGTATTTAAGGCTCATGATTAAAAATAATTTAAGGGACACCTGGGGTGGCTCAATCGGTTAAGTGATCAACTCCTGGTTTCAGCTCAGGTCATGATCTCATGGTTCTTGAATTCAAGTCCTGTGTAGCTCTGTGGAGCATGGAACCTACTTGGGATTCTTTCTCTCCCTCTCTCTTTCTGCCCCTCCACTGCTCGCTTGCTTGCTCTCTCTCTCAAATAAACATTTTAAAAAGTTAATAAAATAAAAAATAAATATAATTTAATTATGAAATAAATGAGAGATAACAACACAATACCCGACAGAGTAATTATTGCATAAATATGAGTTGAATTTAAATGTAGGCTTTACAAATACTGAGAACTTGTTACTTTATTTAGCATTTAGTAGCAGAAAAACCTAATTGAGAGTCCAAAAATTTCACCCAGATATACTTCAAAAATATGTTCCAAGGAAATCTTTAGACTCTTTTTTCTTCTCATTTTTAAAAAATTATTTTAACCACCTGCTACACATCATGATACGTACACTCCTTAATCGTCATCACCCATTTCACCCACCTACCGTCACCCACCTTCCCTCTGGTAACCATCAGTTTGTTCTCTATAGTTAAGAGTCTGTTTCTTAGTTTGTCTGTCTGTCTCTCTCCCTCTCCCTCCTTTGCTCATTTGTTTTGTTTCTTAAATTCCACATGTGAGTGAAATCATATATTTGTCTTTCCCTGACTGACTTATTTTACTTAGCATTATAATTCTATCCATGTCATTGCATATGGAAAGATTTCATTTTTTTATGGCTGAATAACATTCTGTTGTGTATATATACTACTTTTTATTTATCTATTCATCAATCAACAGACAATTGGGCTGCTTCCATATCTTGGTTAATTATAAATAATGCTGCTACAAACATAGGGATGCACGTGTCCTTCTAAAGTGGTATTTTGTATTCTTTGGGAAAATACCCAGCAGTGTGGCTGCTGGATCATAAAGTAGTTCTATTTTTAACTTTTTGAAAAACCTCCATACTGTTTTACAGAGAGGTTGTACCAGTTTGCATTCCCACTGACAGTGCATGAGGGTTCCCCTTTCTCTACATTTTCATCAGTACCTGTTGTTTCTTGTGGTGTTGATTTTAGCCATTCTCACTGGTATGAGGTGATAATCTCATTGTAATTTTGACTTGCATTTCCCTGATGATAAGGGACAATGAACATCTTTTCATTTGCTTTTTGGCCATATGTATGTCTTCTTTGGAAAAATGTCTGTTCATGTCTTTTGTTCATTTTTTAGGTGGATTATTTGCTTTTTGGGTGTTTAGTTTTATAAGTTCTTTATATATTTTTGATACTAAGCCTTTATCAAATATGTCATTTACGATTATCTTCTCCCATTCCATAGGTTGCCTTTTCATTTTGTTGACTGTGTCCTTCACTGTGCAGAAGCTTTTTATCTTGATGAGGTCCCAATAGTTTTTTTTGCTTTTTGTTTCCCTTGCCTCAGAGGACCTATTTAAAAAAAGTTGCTATGGCCGATGTCAGAGAAATCACTGCCTGTGCTCTCTTCCAAGATTTTAATGGTTTTAGGTCTCACATTTAGGTCTTCAATCCATTTTGAATTCATTTTTATGGTATAATGTATGGTGTATGGTGTATGGTGTATGGTGTAAGAAAGTGGCCCAGTTTCTTTCTTTTACATGTTGCCGTCCAGTTTTTCCAATACCATTTGTTGAAGACACTGTCTTTTTCCCACTGGATACTCTTTGTATGCTTTGTTGAAGACTAATGGAACATATAATTGTGGGTTATTTCTGGGTTTTCTATTCTGTTTCATTCATCTATGTGTTTACTTTTGTGCCAGTACCACACTGTTTTGAGTACTACAGTTCTGTGATATAACTTGAGGTCTAAGATTGTGATGCCACCAGCTGTTTCTTTTTCAAGATTGCTTTGGCTATTCAGGGTCTTTTGTGGTTCCATACAAATTTTAGGACTGCTTATTCTAGTTCAGTGAAAAATGTTGTTGATACTTTGAGAGGAAATGCATTGAATGTGTAGACTGCTTTGGGTAGTACAGATGTCTTTACAGTATTTGTTTTTCCAATCCATGAGCATGGAATGTATTTCCATTTCTTTCTGTCATCTTGAATTTCTTTCATCAATGTTTTACAGTTTTCAGAATACAGTCTTCTAATGAGTATAGACTTTCATCTCTTTGGTTAGGTTTATTACTAAGTATCCCATTATTTTTGGTGCAATTGTAAATGGGGTTGTTTTCTTAATTTCTTTTTCTGCTGCTTCATTATTGGTGTATAGAAATACAATAGATTTCTGTAGATTGATTTTTTTTTTTTTAAATGTTTTATTTATTTCTAGGAGAGAGAGAGAGACAGCATGAGCAGGGGAGGGTCCGAGAGAGAGGGAGTCACAGACTGAAACAGGCTCCAGGCTCTGAGCTGGCAGTCAGCACAGAGTCCGACGCGGGGCTCGAACCCACGAACCGCGAGATCATGACCTAAGCGAAAGTCGGACGCTTAACCGACTAAGCCACCCAGGCGCCCCTGTAGATTGATTTTTTAAGCTGCAACTTTACTGAACTCATTTATCAGTTCTAGCAGTTTTTTGGTGGAGCCTTTTAGGTTGTCTATATAGGATTTTTCTTTCTTTAACAAGAAAAGTTCCAGACAACAAACTATGTTACCTTTGATTCATAATTGAAAAATTAACATAATAACCTATCTATAATAAATAGGCTCAATATTTACATGGTACATGTAACAGAAAGATTAAAAGATGACATGAGATATGACACATGTAGAAAAACAAAATAATCCATAAATCGGTGAGAAATTCCAACATCAAGAAGGGGGCTTTTGTGGGGCCCAGGTGGCTCAGCTGCTTAAGCATCTGATTCTTGATTCTGGCTCGGGTCATGATCTCAAGATTATCAGATCAAGCTCCATGTTGGGCCCTGTGCTGACAGCTAGAGTCTGCTTGGGATTCTCTTTCTCTGTGTCTGTGTCTGTCTCTGTCTCTCTCTCTCAAAATAAACATTAAAAAAAAAAAAAAAAGAATGGGGCTTTTTATTTTTTTTTTTTTACAAATAGTTTATTGTCAAATTAGTTTCCACATAACACTCAGTGCTCATCCCCAAAGTGCCCTCCTCCATGCCCCTTCCCCCTCCCCCCCACATCCATCAGTCCTCAGTTTTTGTCAGCATTCAAGAGTCTCTCATGGTTTGCCTAGAATGGGGCTTTTTAAAACGCAGTTATTCGAAAAATGATCTGACTTTAATTTTTTTCATATTTAAATTTATTTTAAAGAGAGAGTGAGTGGGGGAGGGGAGGAGAGGGAGAGGGAGAGAGAGAGAGGGAGGGAGGGAGGGAGGGGGAGAGAGGGGGAGAGAGAGAGAGAGAGAGAGAGAGAGAGAGAGAGAGAGAGAGNGAGAGAGAGAGAGAGAGAGAGAGAGAGGGAGAGAGAGAGAGAATGAATCCCAAGCAGGCTCCCTGCCCAGCATGGAGCCCAACCCCACAACCCTGGGATCATGACCTGAGCTGAAATCAAGAGTTGGACGCTCAACCAACTGAGCCACCCAGGGGCTCATGAAAAATAATCTGACTTTAACAGCTGATTTATCAAAGCTTATTTCATTTCCTAGAATATATTTTAAGAAAATACCAGACTTTATCTTGAAATGCCCAGTTGTAAAGGTGAAGACCTTATATACTGGTACTTAGTATGGGCTCCCTACTACAGTATTTCACAAAGCAACACACCAAATTAAATAGCAATTATTACCATGATTACTAATTTGGCATGTAACATATTCCTTTATGATTAATATATTTACATGAGCACAATGAATTGTTAGTTATCCCTCCATTTATACTTAATAAAAAGAGTGCTACTGAACACAAACTGGAACATAAGCTAGGTGAAGGCAGGGACCATACATTTTGTTTATTTAACACTGTCAATGACAAATGATGCTTTATCTTTGGTACTTAACACACAATAATTACTCAAAAAAATAAATGAATACACAAAATGATTCCACTGAAACTTTTTCAAAACTACCCTGTGAGAAGTATTATTACACCAGCTTTAAGATGACGAAACAGACACAGGATAAGTGTATAACCATAAAAGATGTCCAATTTGTTTACTGACAAAAGTAGGTGTTTTAGATAACTTGACAGGTGAAAAGAGTAGGCTAAAGCAAACTTAAATTTAACAGGGATACATATAAACTCCTACATGCGTGCTGTGAAAATGTCACTTGCACAAGTACAAGATGAGGGATATCATGCTGAAGGAACAGTTCACAGAGGTGAGGGCAGGTGGGAAGGGTTATCTCTAAAAGGGAGCTGGCTAAACGTTCCATATGAGCCATGGCACAATGCCTTAAAACTCTCATATAATCTCGGGTCACATTATCAGACATGCAGTGTCCAGAGCAAAGAAGACAGAAAGTTCCACTATAATCTGCACTGTAAGGTATGTAGGACCTTAGGGTAAGTGGTAGCCATCAGTTCAAGACATCATAATTCAGGAGAGATCATAAATAACTGTAGTACTGAAAGAGCAGAAAACCTACGAAGGTGTTTAGGAAAGCTACAAGAAGTTAGGATTGTCTAACACAGAAAAGAGGCTTAATGGAGTGGGATCTCTTTAACTACCTGAAGCACAGTGATACAAAAATGGAAAACGAATATTCATTTGTGTTGTTTTAGAAAAAATCCAGAACGATCAAATAAAATTACAGAGAAGCCGATTTCAGCTAAACATAAGGAAAAGTTTCTTCATAATTAGCCCTTCTTATAATAAATAATAATAACTGTTATGATTTACTAAAGCCTTGCTTTGTACAGTAGGATCTAATTTTGACACATTATGTAAGGATTATCTTGCAAATATCAGTGCTAGCTGTAATTAAAAATCTTACAGCAGAGGCTAAATGTCAGTGATTCTACAGAGAAAAATAAGTTGTATTAAGGGTTTTGACTGGGAATCCTCTCAAGTTCCTAAGGTTATCTTATCTAATATGAACATTACCAAACATTGGCTTGGTAGCAAAATGGGGATAAAAGGGATGATATGATATAGAACAATAGAAAAAGAGAGAGCCACTGAATGGAAATAAATCTATCTTACAAGGTTTCCTGGCAGTAACTATTCCTTTATTCTGAAATTTCTATCTTCCTTATTTTGGCAGTCAGAGGGGAAATATTAAAATGCCCTTACTTTTTAACAATCATAGCACTAATTAGACAACAGATTAGAGGTTTTCTTAACATCCTTAGTTCATAAATTAAAAGTTGCCAAATTTAGAAGAAGGTGAAAGACGACTTTCTTGATGTTAGCAATAATTTGGCTAAAAATTGTACATAACTAAACAGTTTTATAATTGTTTTTTAAATCCCTTGAAATTACTTAATGTATGTTTTTAATGTTCTTAAATATTACCAAAACACTTCCAATATTTTCTAGTGCAGAAGCAAACAATTTAAGGCTATTTTTTCATCTCTTAAAACTATGAGGGGCGCCTAGGTGGCTCAGGCAGTTGAGCGTCCGACTTCAGCTCAGGTCATGATCTCATGGTTCGAGCCCCGCATCGGGCTCTGTGCTGACACCTAGCTCAGAGCCTGGAGCCTGTTTCAGATTCTGTGTCTCTCTCTCTGACCCTCCTTGCTCACGCTGTCTCTCTCTCTCAGAAATAAATAAAACATTAAAAAAAAAATTTTTTTTTTAAAAACTATGAGTACTTTTAAACAACTGTAAGTTATCGTGGTCTGTTAAAGTCATACTGGGAGCCTGGACGGCTCAGTCAGTTAAATGTCTGACTCTTGATCTCAGCTTAGGTCTTGATGTCAGGACTGATTTCAAGCCGACATCAGACTCCACACCAGGCATGGTGCCTACTTAAAAAAAAAAAGTCATACTTTAAAAATTCAGCAAGATTTGGGTTTTGTTACTTATAATATTAGTGAACCTAACTTAAAATACACTAATTAATTATATAGTCAATTTGTTATGAAATGGTACTACTTAACAGTAAAAACCCATTTCTGTATTGGAATGAAATTAGGAAGGCTAAAGACAGGGACAAAATGCTATGTTTTATTGATAAGACTTGGTCTGAAAAGGAAAAACACTTATTTGCAACAAAAATACTGATGAATCAGCCAAAGCCTATCAGCACTGCCAATATAATTTAGTAACCATTTTCAACATTGGACATTCTATGCTCTAGCCATGTCTTTTAAAGGTATTTCAATCATGCATCTAAAGTGGTTAAATTATTTGATACGTATCTCTTTCAGATCAAATTTAAAATTCAAGTAACATGAAAGCAATAGATGCTAAATTCATTTTTTTAAAATAAATAAGTTTTTATATCAGGAATGGAAAAGACCAGTGTCTAGGTTTGACTCTGAGTACCATGAACATTGAACATGTAAGTTAACCTCTTTGACCTTAGCATGCTTATCTCCTTTCAGTGGAGATATCATCACCTAAGTGTTCAGGACTACAAGGTTTAACTGACAAAATATATGAGATATATTACCTAGCCAACTGGTAAATATCACAAAGATCCACTAAGGGCAAACTTTATTCCTTCCAAAATATTCTAAAAAGTCAGCTGCACCCAAGGTTTGGGCAATCTGTTAGCTAAAGTTGTATAATATATAACCTATAATGTATAATAAGGCATAGAAGGCTGGGATTAACATCCTTCTGCAGATATCCTTGTGTAGAACTGTTAATGTAGGTAGATCTATAATGCTACTCCTAGAAATATTCAGTAATGCTAAATTCTGTGAGTTTGATCCAAAGACACCAAGATATACACCATACGCCATGTAGCAGGTATAATATGGCATACAAGATACAATCTGCCTTTAAAGACTCTCTTTTCTCTTCAGGAATTTAGTTTTTTTATGTTTATTTATTTGGGGGGTGAGGAGCAGAGAGAGAGAGTGGGAGAGACAGAATCCCAAGTAGGCTATCAATGGACTTCACTATCAGGAATAGAACTGTGACTGTCCTTGTGTTGTTATTAAATATATTCCAGACAAAAAATGCTTCCAAGGAAATCTGCCTGGATGATAAATAAATATAGAATTGTCTCAACATAG
This sequence comes from Hyaena hyaena, assembly GCF_003009895.1. Lineage (NCBI taxonomy): Eukaryota > Metazoa > Chordata > Mammalia > Carnivora > Hyaenidae > Hyaena > Hyaena hyaena. Next base: position 634,046 of record NW_024081322.1, read on the forward strand.
AAAATATTTTAGATACCACAGAAATTTTTTAAGTGTTCCCTTGAAAACAAAGTCAGGCTATAATGTAAGACCACATGAGCTTTAGATGAAAACATTCAATCCTCCTTCTCATAAATAAATGAATAAACAAAGGCCAAACCACACATCTAACTGTTCCCTCTTCTTAAAAGCTCTAAAAAGACAAACTCAGATTATATTACCTATTCATATTTTAGTTAAACTTTGAAATTTTCATTTACTACCATGCTGATATTTTAAAAGAATAATACTAGAATATTTAATTATATACATCAGACTAGTACGATTGTTGAAACCAGCCACATGGATCATATCTCCTGGTTGTGCCATAAGGTAGCAGTCCATAGTATTAACACATAATCATAAATCTCTAATTAAATACTAAACAGATAATGCATTCACTCATTCATTCTAGGCTTGATCCACAAGACTAAGTGGGTTAAGATGGGAAATAAGAAATGAAGGATGAACTTAGAAAGCATCCTGGATAGGTCAACAGCATGGTGGGCCTAAGGGAAATGTATTGTTCATCATATGAAATGCTCACTAAAAGACTTAGAACAAATGTTTAACAAAACCTATTTTTCTTGATGGCTTCTATTTTATAAGAAATAAGTGTTTTTTCAATGACATAAAGCAAAATAAAAATCTGTAGGACCAAAATTTAAAAATAAATGCCCCTCAATCCCCTGTATTTATAAGATTAAAAACAAAAACCAAAACTAATAAGATATTAATATTATACTCAAACCACTGCAAAACACAGTATTTACATAAATGGTAAAAATACTATGAGGAAGAAAATTAAACGGCTATTTATTTTCAAAAAATTTTTAATGTTTTACTACTTACTTCTGAGAGAGACAGCATGCAAGTGGGGGAGGGGTAGTGTGAGGGGGAGACACGGAATCCAAAGCCTGCTCCAGGCTCTGAGCTGTCAGCATAGGCCCCAATGTGGGGCTCAAACCCACGGACTTCAAAATCATGACCTGAGCTGAAGTTGGATGCTCAACCTACTAAGCCACCCAGGCGCCTCAAGACAATTATTTAAAAGGAGACATTTTTCTATGTAAGAAATGATACCTCAGTCTACAGTAACCACTAACTCCACAGAATATTCATGTGGCCATTCCCGATTTCATCAACGGGCCCACCCACCTTTTTAAATTTGTGGAGCAGAGAGGGACATTTTCCATCCCTTTCCAAAGGTAGTCCTATCCTTTCAGATCATTTGCTTTAGTAGTTGATTGTTGAATTACACTGAACCTCTGAGCAGAATCAGTAGTCAATCACACTTTGTGATGACCAAGGAAACTTAGCCACTAATGTCTTAACATACAGAAAACAAGAGGATAGAAAAGACTGAAGGCAGCATCTTTATTCAGACACAAAACTAAACAAAATGAGCCAGTTTAAAAAAAAAAAAAAGAGGGATTCAAAGTAGACAAAATAAAAATAAAAGAATGCCAACTCTAGGAAACAGTAGAAGGAGTTGGAGTTCTGAGAAGAAAAACGTTTTAAATATATTGCTAGGTTATTTATTTATTTTGTACTATCAAACGGAAATAATTTGCAATATATTGGCTTAGATTATCCTGAACAGGAACTGTTAATTACCCCCAGGATATTGTTAAAAACTACCCATGGTGATCTTTTTTTTTAAGGGTATGGGGAATAAAACCTAAAACTAGTGTTACTGGTATTGGCATAAAACCAAAATCCCATTTTTAAATGTTATCTACAGACATTTCACAGTTATAATTACTAAACTTTCATTAACATACAAAACTGGACATAAAAATTTTTTAATATTTTATAATTCCACACAATGGCTCATAATTATCTTACTATGGAAAGGAAGTTATCTTTTTTCTTGGGGGGGGGGGGAGGTAGATAAAATTCCCAAGGGAAAAAAGCTACAAATGAAAAATGCTAAATAAAGTAAGTAAAAATGCCTATTTTAAAAAATCACTATAGTAACTACAAAATGGATTGTTAGTAACCATCCAATACAATTAATACATTTAAAACACAATTATCTAATGTAAAGCATTTTAAAATTCTTCTGAGTCTACCCAAAGTTAGCTTGGGATCTTACCATTTTCTCCCAGTATCTATAAAAGAATTAAGCAGCAAGGAGGAAAAGGAAGCAGTGAAAAAAAATCATACAGGAAACAAGGTTAAGGTCAGCTTCATAGGCATGAGACCTGTGCAGTCACAAAGGCCTCTGTTCAGAAGAGCCCCTGCACTTGGGAAAATATTTTATTTTGAAGAATAAGCAATGGACAAACTACAGTTATTTAGAATTGGGTATTTGGCAGATATTTTCTTGAAAATGAACAAACTGAGCTTGTCGCTTCAAGGAAAACAGCTGATAGTATTTTGTTTGCCAATGATAAAATTTTAGCTTTCAAGTAAAAATTGAACTTTTGGAAAATTTACATCCAACACCATAAGACTGACTGCTTACCCATAAGTCAGGCTTTTTAAATGAGTTATATTAACAGATGTGATTTTTTTTGATATTGTACAACATGCCAAAATTTGATTGACAGCTTAATTTAGTGACCAATGCATGATGTTACAAAATGATACATAAGTAAAAAGATCCATGGGTAAGTAAGACCAATGGGTTTAATTAAAAGAGAATAAGTTCACCAACACAATCATATTCTTTACTGCAACTACATTTTTAAGAAACTACCATGTGTGAAATTTTGGTGAAATGTATCAGTAAGGTTATTTGGAAAAGCTGTTAAAATACTCCTGCATTTTCCAACTACCTGTGTGAGACCACATTTTCTTCATATACTTTATATACTTGAACCAGAAGAGTATATCATACAGACTGAATACAGAAGTAGATATATGGGAATCCAGCTGTCTCCTACCAGGCTAAGTATTAAACACCCTTAGAACAGTATAAAACAACACTACTCTTCTTATAAATGTTTTGTTTTGCAAAATATAGTTATTTTTCACAAAAAAACCCTTATGTAATGTATAATACATTTACTATTTTAAAATTAATTAAATATTTCTACATTTCTCAGTTTCAACTTCTAATATGGCAAAAATTGACATGAATAACCTAGAAACAAAAGCTTGCTGGGGCTCTCAATAAGTTTTTTTTTTTTTTTAAATGTTTTATTTTTTTCTGAGAGAGAGAGAGAGAGAGAGAGAGGGACACCGTGAGCAGGGGAGGGTCAGAGAGAGAGGGAGACACAGAATCTGAAACAGACTCCAGGCTCTGAGCTAGCTGTCAACACAGAGCCCGACACGGGGCTTGAACCCACGAACTGTGAGATCATGACCTGAGCCAAAGTCGGACACTTAACCAACTGAGCCACCCAGGCACCCCTCTCAATAAGTTTTAAGAGTATAAAAGAGTCTTGAGATTAAAAAAAATTTTTTGACAACTACAGCTCTAAGAGATGAACTAGAAAATAATCAGCACTTTTGTTCTTTTAAAGATTTCACAGTTATCAACCATCCACAGATTCTTTTAAGACAAAACCCTGTGTTTACATGAAATACCACTTCAGCTGAAACTTCTAAGATCTTAATCCACTTGCAGAATGGTTAGCTGCTCATAATCTTCCAGACTAATTAAACTTAGGAAAATGTTCATACCAAGGAGACATAAAAGAACTGAAGCTATCAAGTGTTCATCAATAATCACTGTCAAGGGCATCGATATTATCGAGATTATCAATGATGTCGAAGTAGTCTCTGCATCTCAGTTAGTTGAGAATATGCTTATTTTACAAATTAACAAATGGCAAAATGATCTTTTTTTCTAAAAACTTTCCTAAGTAGGGGCACCTAGGTGGCACAGCCAGTTAAATGTCCGACTTTGGCTCAGGTCATGACCTCACAGTCTGTGGGTTTGAGCCCTGCATCGGGCTCTGTGCTGACAGCTCAGAGCCTGGAGCCTGCTTCGGATTCTGTGTCTTCCTTTCTCTCTATTCCTCCCCAACTCGCACTCTCTCTAAAATGAATAAGTGTTTAAAAAAATTTTTTTTAAAGCTTTAAAATAAAAACTTTCCTGAGTATTCCAAAATTCCTGATGATTCAACTTTTTAAACGTTCAGTTTGGAAATTGTATAAAGAAATGGATAGACAGTAGAAGTATGATAAAATTTAGTGAAAGGAAAATGTTACAACTTATTTTGAGTTAAAAATTTTTTTTCATGTTTATTTATTTTTGAGAGAGAGCAAGAGAGAATGTAAGCAGGGGAGGGGCAGAGAGAGGAGAGGGGGAGACATAGAATCCAAAGCTGGCTCTAGGCTCTGAGCTGTCAGCACAGAGCCCGACATGGGGCTTGAACTTGTGAACTGCGAGATCGTGACCTGAGCTAAAGCTGGCTGCTCAACTGACTGAGCCACCCAGACACTCTTTGAGATTTTAACTTTATTTTTAAACATTTGCAAATGCCATCTGGATTGTAGCAAACCACAAGTGACCAATTATCATTATTATCCTCAATCTCTAAGTAAAAATCAAGACAATTTGACTATTTTCTTTTTCATCCTCAAAATCATCTCTTCTGAATTAGTCTGCCAATCAGTCATCCCAAGAAGCAATTCATATTTCAGGCTGGCTCACTCGACCATCACATCATTTCTCCACTAGGCTAGCAATTCAAATTCCATATTACATACAACTATCACCTATGTTTCACTTGAAAGAAAGAAGAAAAAATAAAGGACTGCTTGATCCCATACTAAGTCCATAAGAAATTTCTCTAATACTCTTTCTCTAATTTCTCTCAATAAGGCTTCTTCCCTGAACAGATTGTATAATTACTTTCTTCCCAAAGTATCTTAGTTATTTTCAGCATGTGTGTAATTTAAACCACAAAGGATACTAGGTACAATGTGGACTGGCTATGTTCAAGTCAGTCAAAAATTTCCTAGTGATATTCTTAACACTACTGAACTATACATTTAAAAATGGTTATGATAACATTTATGTTATGTGTATTTTACTTAAAAAAGAAAAGAAAAAATAAAAACCACTGAATTATGCACTTTAAATAGATAAAATGTATGGTATATGAATTATAACTCAATAAACCTGTTATTTAAAAAAATTTTTTAAATATTTTATTTATTTCTGAGGGGGAGAGAGACAGAGAGACAGCGTGAGCAGGGAAGGGGCAGAGAGAGAGGGAGATACAGAATCTGAAACAGGCTCCAGGCTCTGAGCTAGCTGTCAGCACAGAGCCCGATGCGGGGCTCGAACCCACGAACTGGGAGTTGGACGCTTAACCGACTGAGCCATCCTGGCGCCCCAAAGCTGTTAAAAGTGCTTTAAGTTTGCTCCTAATCAGTTTTTTCTTTTTCTTTCTTTCTTTCTTTCTTTTTTTTTTTTTTTTTTAAGCAAAGGGAAAAATGGTTTCCTATTGAAATCTGGATAAAAACTAATTTTTTTGAGAGACTGGGGGAGATCTTACATATATAAATACGTTTAACACGGTAAGCATTTTAAATCATTTTAATATAATTAGTTTAAATATTTTCTTTCACAAGTGATTTAAATCCTACACCTATAAACTGAATACAAACCTCATCCAGAGGTCAACAATATCTTCTAGCTAATAGAAAGGCATTTCAGGTTAATAATGTTTTAACACTGGATTCAAAATCAAAAGGGAACATTCTTAGTCACCTAATATTTCAAACAGTGAAACAGACAACTTACTGATAACTTAATTGTAATAAGATCAATTCAGCACTAGTAGGAAATAGGTCTGAATATCAAAGTAGATTTTTCCAAAGAGACATTTTTCAAATAAGCATGTAGTGCTGCAAAATCTCATGAAAAAAAAAAATAATAACATAAGAAATGAAACAGTCTAAGATGAACAGGATCTTTGCAGTTGAGACTAAAAGCTAAATTTTGGCCAAGTATATTTAAAACATATACAAGCACAGAAAGCCGCCAGTGTTCACAATTAGAGGCAGGACAAAGTAGCAATGATCTTTCTGACAAATAAATTGCTTGAAATATTGCATGATTTGCTACACAACACCCTTATTACTTTCAATTTCCAAGTGCAACCAAAAGATGGGTCCAATTATGACATCAATACAAGCTTTCTTTCAAAATGGAATGAAAGAACAGTAAATCCCAGTGGACACGGGAGTTCTGCAGCAGAGATGATGTAATACATAAAAATAGACATCCTCTAACAGAAGCTGAAACTTGGGTAAACAGCACACTGCACACTATTCTCAACTGCCTTGCAGGAATTTGTAATGCATGCTGTTAATAGCACAGGAGAAATCATTTCTTGTTTTAAACTATTTCCTGATTTACATTTCAATATCTATATACACTCTATAGTATAATTTCCCAATCTGTATAAATTAAATGAACATAAATACCTGATTGTAACTGCAAGAAAGGGAAACAGTCCCTCCCAAAGCAAGGAAACTGAGACTGCTGCAGCAGTTTTAACACATTGCATTTTGCTGGAAATTGCAGCACATATGGCACAGAATTGTTACGTCCACCTATTGTTCAAAGACCTTTCCACAGGGAGCTTTGTTCAAGATTTTAAAATGAAACATGATCTAGGTGAAGAAGAACCAGTAAGCTTGCTGATAATGGGTTTGAAAAGCAAAGAATATTTTTGACACGTTAAAACTGTGATGCAAATATAAAACATCAGACATGCATACAGTAACTAGGATCTAGCAATCTGTAGCGTATGTGTGTGTGTGTACAGACACACACACACACACACACACACACGCACACACATTTATTAGTACTATCTAACACTCTCTCTACTCCTCTTTTTTCCATTCTTTACCAATTCAGTTTTCATATTTTGATTGGGCTTTCCTGGATTAAAGAATATCTTCCTTTGAGGGGCACCTGGGTGGCTTAGTCGGTTAAGCGTCCGACTTTCGCTTAGGTCATGATCTCGCGGTTCGTGGGTTCGAGCCCCGCGTCGGGCTCTGTGCTGACTGCCAGCTCAGAGCCTGGAGCCTATTTCGGTCTGTGACTCCCTCTCTTTCTGACCCTCCCCTGCTCATGCTGTCTCTCTCTCTCTCCTAGAAATAAATAAAACATTAAAAAAAAAAAAAAAAAAAAAAAAAAAAAAAAAAAAAAAAAAAAAAAAAAAAAATTAAAAAAAAAAAAAAAAAAAAAGAATATCTTCCTTTGAGCCAAGACATTAAGTCTGTTCAAAAAACCATGCCTGATTCCTCAAGGTACCCTGTTTATGAACCTCCACAGTATTGAGAATTCCCTGTATTTTAGTTGCCCATTTATTTATCTATATTACCTATGAAACTAAAAGGACAAGAAGAGCAAAATATGTCTGTCTTGCAGACCTTTATAGCCCTAGAGACTGGCACAAACCTGAAACAAGGTGGGCACTCAATAAATATTCATTAAATTAATAAGAATATGTAAATGAAAATACTGTGCTTTCCTTTCTATGATACAAGAAAGAGAATATCCACATTTTCAGAAACTCCATCCTATTTAATTCACAGAAAGGCACTGATATTATTGAAGACAAAGGCTTTAGCAAACAAATGCCTAATGAATTTAAAGAACAAAAAATGTTGAAATAATTAAGAAATTTCCCCTAGATTTAAATATTTTGTATACAAGCATATAAGCAGATTTTTAAAATATCATATGAATAAATTATGGTCAGGTATAATATAATGTGAACTGATTGTTATAAGTTAAAATTCTAAGACCTTAATATTCTAGGAAATTTAATAAATATACAAGCCACTGATCTATTAGTGACGACATAGTCTCTTCCTATGAAAAGTAGGAAATGTTGGGTTAAACTAAGAAGATTCCAGTAAAAAAATTAAATAAGTGAAAAAGCAAAGCCATAAAGTGAGTGAAAATACTATTCCTAATGCAAGAACATCAGCCCATGTCAAAAACACTATTATCACATAAGTGTGCATAATCACACAAACACTAATAAATATCTAATCATTTCTTGAAACTAACCAAACCTACCATAAGTCCTTAACTGAAAATGAAACACCAACTTAAATCTCTTAAAAAAACCTACTTCAAAGCTATATAAGATATAACCTAGGAATGATTTTATAACCATTATAAGAAATAGAAATTATCTTATAATGCTATAAAGAATAACCTTATAAAAAATGGGACTCGGGGCGCCTGGGTGGATTAGTCGGTTGAGCGTCCGACTTTCGCTTGGGTCGTGATCTCGCGGTTCGTGGGTTCGAGCCCCGCGTCGGGCTCTGTGCTGACTGCCGGCTCGGAGCCTGGAGCCTGTTTCAGTCTGTGACTCCCTCTCTCTCTCTGACCCTCCCCTGCTCATGCTGTCTCTCTCTCTCTCTCCTGGAAGTAAATAAAACATTAAAAAAAATTTAAAAAAAAAAAAAAATGGGACTCACTTCCATAAGCCTCAAGCATGAATCAATCTTATTACACTGGTGCCATTTTATAGATGCTGTATTAATACCGACTATAGCAAAAAAAATTCTTCCCATTATATTTTAATGTTACATTGTATTTAACTTACATTATATTAACTTAATAATTTTATGCAGCATTTTTTATTACCTTTATACATCTGCACCAAGAATCTTAAACTAAGCCTAATCTACCGAAAAATTTAATACATAATTATTAAACAGTGCTCTGATGTATATTTTCATATTGTAGAAAAGGACAACTAAAAAATAGTGTGGGAGATATCTTTTTATATGATCAACGGGTTTCCATTATTTCAAAAATTTTGCATTGATTGAAACTTTATGAATGTGTTTTATGTTATCCTCCTAATTCAAATTTGTATAAAACAGACCCATTCTTTTTGGAGTAAGTAGGAATGGGAGTGGAAAGTCAATCAGAACTTCAAAGCACTGAGAGCATCTTAATTCTTTCAGACTTCCTAGGCTGAAATGTCTGTTGCTACACATAATTGCCATGTAGCATAGGACAAGTTTTCTTCAGTCTTCAGTCTACTCTCTCTGTACAATTTTTGATCTTCGTAAACTGAGAAGATCTTTTGATCTTTCTAAACTGAATTTAACTTTTTGTTAAAATAAAAAAAAAAATAGAAGATGGCAGAACAGGTATGTACCAATCTCCCCACCACGCCAGTCAGGTACGTTAAGTCCTCCCCTTCAACATCTTCTAGAATAAATCACAGACACGGAAGAATCAGTTACCTATAAATGCAGACAGGCAGGGCCTGTAATTATGGGTAAAATAAACAAAATTTTCCCCCTACTGTATTCTGAACCCAAAGACAAAATAAACTTGTCCAAAGTCTCTAAAGAGGCTGACCCCAAACCTTCACGCCTCTGCCAAGAACCTTATCTAATACCTGCCTCTCTATTATTTTATTCACTCTAAGACTGAAAATCTGTGCCACATCCTATGTTTTGGCAGTCTTAAATACAGCCGCAACCTCAACTCATCAAAATGGAAGAAAACTCTAATGAAAGCCATCTCCAATATTCCCTTCTCATTGAATTTTAAAATGCTTATTCTCGGGGTGCCTGGGTGGCTCATTCGGTTGGGCGTCCGACTTTGGCTCCACTCGTGATCTCATGGTTCATGGGTTCAAGCCCCACATTGGGCTTTGTGCTGACAGCTCAGAACCTATTTTGCATTCTGTATCTTCCTCTCTCTCTGCCCCTCCCCTGCTCATGCTCTGTCTCTCTCTCTCTCTCAAAAATAAATAACCTAAAAAAATTTTTTAAATGCTTATTCTCTCTGCAAACCTCACAAAGTTGCCTTGAAAAAGTGTCTTGAAAACACTCTATATGGACTACCTGTGTACTCATGTTTCTGAAGAAAATTATTACAATCTGTTTTAAACTACTATAATACATCTAACTTTAAGGAGTATACATCAGGGATAGATCATAACTCAGTATACATTTTAAATTTGATTCCTAGTTCTAAATGGGAATTAGACTAAGTGTTAATTTTTCATATTAAGAAAGAGATTAATTATATACTGATGTATCTTTTAAAATAACTAAAGTTCTATATTTTGAAGTATACTTTGGCCAGACAAAAGCTCAAAACTCTGGCACAATTAAAAAAATTACATAATTACATCAACATTTTATTAAATTTAAAAGCTATGAAAATGTTTAAGATTTACCACATCATTTAAAATTTAGCAGTGCTTCTAAAGCTCATACAATACAGCAGTCATGATACCTGTGGCGTTTTAATTATTCTCTTGTACAGAACATAAAGTTACTGACTCATTTTAATTTGAAAACCTATACAAATATTTCATGATTTCAGGCAAGGTTACTATACTAGCCAAAGATATTATATTGACAATAGACTTCTTCTAATGTGAATTAAATTATTCATGATCTTTTTCCTATGCCGTAAGAAAACACAATTGCAAAGTTTTACTAGTTCCTTAACCAATTAATGACCACAGATAAATAATCAGTTTTTCCTCCTTGACTCCAGGTTCTCTGATAACCCCCAATATGACCCACAATTTCAAAAGAGTAACACTAACAATCATAAATTAGTCATGGGCTGGCATAAAAGAAATGAGCAAAGATATTATGTATTATAGGCTCTTGATTAAAATATAGAATGAAATAAAGCATGAAATCTGGTTAAAAATAAAGTGCAAATAAGAAAACACAAGCCATTTTAAATTCTCATTTCCTTTTTGACTAAGCCTTTATTCTATCTGACTAAAATTTTACTAGTGGCCTCCCAAAATGCTCTTACATTGAGATTTCCTGAAATTTAAAGCTTTTACCTACAGCATTTAAAATATAAATATAAATTCCTAATGGGGTTCCCATATCTGTCTTTATTCCTTCATTTCTTTACTTGCAAATCATGTTGGTTACGAGCAGTGCTTCACTCATTCTTAAAAATCAGTGCTTCCACTCATTCTTAAAAATAATTAGGTAATACTTAGGTGGATCTAAGTGGATCTAAGATGCACAAGGTGGACAATTCATCCCTACATCTGCACAAATAAAGCAGCCTGTGGATCACCTAAACAACTCAAAGTTTCACTGTAAGAGATTTTACTAAATCAGGGCAAAATACAAAAGAACAAGACCAAGCCAAACACATCAATATTATAAACTCATTAGTTACAATGCAAACTCACAAATAAACTTGGGTTAGTATTAGGAGACCACACACAAATTACAATACCTGAGATTTAGTGCATTCCTTTGAGCCAAAATGAAATGAGTGCCATAAAGGAGGAAAGGAAAAGATGAACATTATCAGACATGCTATAGTACATCTGCCAAAACGAAGATAATGTTAAAATATAGGTTAAGTATGACCATACAGAATTGGCTATATGTACAATGTTCTCTATGTTTTATAGCCATGCAACTTGAAATGCATTTGAAATCATTTAAAATCACCTGTGAAGTATGATCATGCATCTTCTAAATAAACTTTTCACCCTCAGTCCCACAATACTAGGATTCTTTCAAAAAGAAATATTTCTGTTAAGAATAAGTAAATATGACTTCTGGCTAATGAAGATTAATAACTTTCATTTCATTCTTTTTATCCTATGGTACCATATATACAAAATAAAATTCTATTGTTTTCATATGTTAAAATCATGTATTTAGGTGAAATAGTAAATATTATATAATTATATAAATATAATTAAAACACAACTTTCACACAAAAAAAGTATCCAATATTTTCCATTATAACTATGTTATTGCCAATCTGAACTCATTTAGTAAAATTAATACCAACATGTCACATATTAGTAGGCTAGGTCATGATCCATTAGTAATCAAGTTAAACTTTTCATCCTAGTACTGAATATTCCCTCATAAAAGTATCTGTTGACGAGGTACAGTATTTTTTTAAACCATTAAATTTAAAAAAAGTAATCCTGTAATAATAAAAAAACCTACACATTTTTATAAAACAGATCAAAAAAGGGAAGTCATGCAGGGAAAGTGAGTGAAGTATTCCATAAAGGGGGAACGCAATGGAAATAAAAGAGAGTAACAGTTATAAAATGATTTCCCCAACTCAAGTGTGAAAAGCAGAACTATAAAGTTAAACCAATCAGCATTAACACGAAATTTTAAGAAATTCACACTTTCCCTATCTTAGTATGGAAAAATAATTCCCAAGGAGAAAGAATATTAACAATATTAGTACCAGACTAAAATATTATAATATATAGAACTATTAATATGTACAACTATTTTTAATCCAAATTTCCTTCTCCCAAGATGCTGTATCAACACTAAAAATACTACCTTCTTTTACAGACAATGGTAACAAAAAAACCTTTCATAGTTTTTTTTAACACCAAATCTCTCCAAAGGACAAACAAAGCTCTCTTTATGATGTGCAAAAAGCAACCCTTCCCAAATGAGCTCAATGAAATGATTCAACTATAAAATTCATGTTAAATTAAAATAGTGCATGGGTAGTGAGAGGAGTAGGCGGGTAGCTGGTGGTCAAAACTCCTTAAATATCCACACAAAAAGAGCTCTCAGAAATACAACGTAGAAGTGCAGGTATAAAGTATATCATATCGCTAAAAGTTACTAAAAGTTGAGTATATAATTTTAAGTCTATATATATTTTCCCATGTATTTTGTATTTATACTTATTTGCAAAAAGAAAGAAAGTGCAAGTAAAAACAAATGAGAAATGCAAAATAGCTTTCAATTACCTATTTTTGTTTTTCATATTTTTATTTTAAAATTAATTTCACCTATAATGACTACTCATTTAATGGTCTTATAGCTACAGACAAGCCATCTTTGACTTTACAATGACATATGTAAGAACTCATGTTACTTTTTTATTGAAAATAGAAATCCTGAAATATCTTCTCAACTATTTTGGACTGGCCATGAGGGGAAAGAAGCAGAGTGCAGCTAAGCAGAAAGAAAGAAAGAAGAAACATAAAGTTTTAAAACTGACTATACTGGGGTCTTCTACAATCACTCATTTTCTGTGCCTCGGTTTCCTCAAACATAAAAATAGTTTCTCAAATATTTATGAAATAAATGACGATCGAGTGGGCTGTAGCATTTAAAAGGGTCTTTGAAACTATCAGAAATACATCAGACCATCTTTACATTGGGATTTTTAAAAGCATCCCTTCAAATTATGCTTTCACTTCATCATACTAAAAACAAAAAGTTCTCAGGAAATTTTTTCACAGTGGTAACGCAATGCTATGAAAATAACATAATTTTTATATATCTACCTTTTAAATAAAAAGTAAGTCTGATACCAGTTATTGGTTAAGGGGTGTAAAATTTTAGACTAAGGCAAGAACTTAAACTATTCCAGTTACAACTGTATAGCTGATCACAAAGCTAACCTCAGAGGACATTTTAAGGAGTAAAAAGGCTAAATAAAGTGTCTTTTGAAATCTTATTTCAATGTTCTTTAAAACTCTTCATACTATATGTTTCCAGCAAAACCTACACTTCAGATAAGCATATCCCAGAAAGGACTTATTCATCTAAAGTAGAAAATGCAAATGTCTTTTCACAAAATCCCCAACAAAAAACTAAAGATAAATAAAAATATTATACTTCAATAACTTACCGTATGATAGCCTCGAGGCAAAGGTGGTTTGCCCACAGGATAAGGATCCACAGTGTCAATAATTGTTTGTCTTTCACCTTTCTGGTTGATTTTTCTAAATCTTCTTCGAGACTGTCGATGAGAAGCTTGACGCTGAAAATATTCTTCATTTTCATCCATATAGTCTACCTGAAAAAAAAAAACCCAAAAACATATTTCCTCAAATACAACATTCCATATTAAGATTAGACGCAGTATAAAACTTACAGATAACTCCATATTCATTCATTTAGCAAAGACATTTGTGGACAAACTATCTTTACAGACTAAGCGTTTTTGAACTTTCTGGAACTAATTGGTTTTGAGTAACTTTTCTTTTATGAAGAAGCATTTTCAGTTCCACTTAGGGCAATATGAGTAACTCTTGAATTTCCTGCAGTTTAAAGGGAAGGATATTTTCAGTAATCTTTGTAGTGATTTATTAGTGAAAGAGAACTCACAGGATACATTACTTCGCATTATGAAAGCAACAGTCCCATTGTCTGAACTCTGATGTATATGAGTAAATCTGTAAAACCCCCAAATCCCAAATGACTCAAACGGGACTGCCAGCAGAATGGCTTTGGTTAGGTTACTAGGGTTTCTCTTCCTACTTTCAATCTATGAATTCAGTTTCTTTTTTTTTATAAATAGTGTTATTTAAAAAAAATAATTCCTCATTTTCACCATTTTAGAAACTGATAAATGGACCAACTAGCATAAAAGTTACCTCAGGTCAATCCTCATCATACTTATGTAACTACCCACACTTTCTAATCCTAAATCTTCACTCACCACCATGTTACTTTCTTACTTAAGAGTAAATTTAGTGAAATTTTACCAAAGATTTTCACTACCTTTGGCAAGGAAGTTTTCATTCTAATAAATTTCTCTCTTCATCATAAGGGAAAATCCCAAATCTCTGAAAATAGACTTATGGCCTTTTACCAAATACTTTATTAAAAACGAAAAAAAAAAGCTTCCATCATCTTCTATATTAGGCCAGAAACCTGGGAGACTAGTATGCTGATTAAACACCCTGCTGAGATCTTGATCTCTCATTTTAGCTGAATTGTAGGATTTAAAAAATATATTGACCGGGGTGCCTGGGTGGCTCAGTTGTCAAGCGTTTGACTCTTGATTTTGGCTCAGGTCGTGATCTCACAGTCATGAGCTCAAGCCCCACATTAGACATCACACTGGGGGTGGAGCCTGCTTAAGATTCTTTCTCTCTCTTCCTCTGCCCCCTCTCTCCCGCTCGCACACTCTCAAAACATAAAGTTTAATATATATATATATCTACCATAAGAGATATACAAAAAACAGGACTTGGTTTCTTTAACTGTTGCCTGAATACATATTACCAAGACTCCTTTGAAGTATCTCACTCATTCCAATTCATATTAAGAGGGCTAAAATCCTCTAATTCAAAGATCCTCCCCAAATTCAATTAAAATGGCACTATCACAGATTGATTAACAAAGTTCAAGCACTAAGCATTTAGGCACTCGCCCCTTGAGTCTTCTACCTTCCTCATTTCATTGAATCTTATAAATAATTACAATATTAGGATTATGAACTCAGATTCATAATAATAAAAAATTATGGAATAAATAGAGTTATAAAATATATAATATATGATTATAAGTACTGTGTAAAAGTGCTTTTATTTTTGTAATTTTTTTTAGGGAAGAAAAGTCTTCACAAAAGTATTCTTACCACAATCATTTCAGAAGGCTCTAAAACAATGCATTCACAGCCACGCCTAAAGCTTCCTGCAGAACGCTTGCCAAAGCTAGGAAGAAAAAAAAGATTTATGAAATACAAATTGTGAATTTAGGCCAACTCTCCAAATAAATTAAAATAACTAACTAAATAAATAAAAACAAAACCAAAAACAACTGCTGGAGAAAAAGAAACCCTTTAATCATTATTTATATAGAACCATTCAAATTCGTAAATTTCAGACATATTTTTGTGAAAAAGTTCAATATCATGTTTCCAGATTAATAATGTAAGTAACAGAACACCAGTATGAACGTGTTTTATGTTAGCCTGTTTTACTTTTGTTTGTTTAATTTTATTTATTTTGAGAAAGAAAGAGAGAGAGGGAGAGTGTAAGTAAGCAAGGGCAGGGAGAAGAGAGAGAATCCCGAGTAGGCTCCCCACCAGTAGCAGCAGTGCAGGGCCCAACATGGGGCTTGAACCCATGAATTGTGGGATCCTCACCTGAGCTCAAACTGCGTCAGACAATTAACGAATGAGCCACCCAGACGCCCATATGTTAGGCTGTTTCAAGTTATTCCCAGCTAGGTGAAAACTTAGAATATTCTAATATTCTAATGAGAACTGAATCAATGGCAAGCTATAAAAATATACAAAGTATAAAATGTATATAAAATTTCTTCTATAATTTAACTTGTTTAGTTAAGCATTTCTTTCACCTAAAAAGTATGCTTAATTTTTCCACATTTTCAAATCAACTTATTCTAAGTAAGTTTAAGGACAAGGTATTCAACTTAAAACCTTTTCCTTCAGTCACCTGGGTGGCTCAGTTGGTTGAGCATCTGACTTCAGCTCAGGTCATGATCTCACCGTCTGTGAGTTGGAGCCCCGCGATAGGCTCTGTGCTGCCAGCTCAGAGCCTGGAGCCTGCTTCGGAGTCTGTCTCCCTCTCAACCCCCCGCCCCTCCCCCGCTCACACTGTGTGTCTCTTTCTCAAAAAATAAATGAATATCAAAATAAAATTTAAAAAAAACCCTTTCCTTAATTCAAGTGGATGGGCATATTACAAGCCCATTTCTCCTCAAACTTTCCACTAGCAAAGTCAGACATAGCACCTTTGTCCTACCTGTGACAACTCCCACCTTAACACAGCAGCAAATTTATTCTGCCATGCTCTGTGAACACTAGAGCCATGAAGAGAAAATTCTGGTGAAGGTAGGTAGTCCTGACTTGTTCTATTAATATATCACCTATCCCTCCCCAATTCACTACTGCAAAATTCTCCCTTCCCTCCAGTTGACATTTTTAGTAATCATTTTTAATAACCTATATCTGAGAAATAAAATTCTTCCAAAGAACTTTTTTTTAATGCAATTTTTTCCCCAGGTTAATTAATGAATTAGATATTTTGAGTGACTCCTATGGAAATTCTTGCTCCTTTCACAACCTTCTTTATATTGCAGTGGTACACAAAACCTCACATATTAGAAGCCAAACTATGGTTTAAAAAAAGTCATGTGAGATGAAGAAAACTTCTACTCATTTGTAGAGACAGACTAGGTTGCATATAAGTCCTTTCCTGTCCCAAAATTGTTTCTTCAAAAATGGAACTGTACTTGGCATATATCTGAAAAAAACTATTTAAATATTCATCTGTACATTCATATACACATACACAAACACACATATTTCTTTTTTTTTTTAATATATTTTTTTTTTATTTCTATGAGAGAGAGAGACAGAGAGAGAGACAGCGTGAGCAGGGGAGGGTCAGAGAGAGAGGGAGACACAGACTCTGAAACAGGCTCCAGGCTCTGAGCTGGCAGTCAGCACAGAGCCCGATGCGGGGCTCGAACCCACGAACCACGAGATCATGACCTAAGTGAAAGTCGGACACTTAACCGACTAAGCCACCCAGGCGCCCCGCCCCCACATATTTCTTTTAAGTGGAAAAATTAGCAAGAAGATATAATAAACCCATCTAGAATGTTATTTAATGTGCAATTAAAGTGACCTAAATCTTTAAGTATTCTTACCTTAGTTTACAATTAAATACCACTAAAATGACATAAAGTCTTCAGTACACACAAAAATTTGTTTCTGGCTTCTGAACTACCTGATTACAGTTTAAAATTTTCACAATGAAGTTTATAATTTAATGATACACTACAAATTAAGAAATAATCTCAATGTGTTAGTAAAATATGTAGCAGGTTTAATCCTGTTACAAGACTAGGTAAAAATATATAAAGTATGTTTAAGGATTAACATTTAATAACATTAAAGTCTAAAGAAACTCACAACTACATAACTTTTTAAGGTTTTTATTTAAATTCCAGCTAGTTAACATACAGTGTAATATTAGTTTCCGGGGTAAATCATAGAGATTCAACACTTCCATATATCAGCCAGTGCTCATCACAAGCCCCCTCCCTAATCCCCATCACCTATTTCCCCCATCCACCAACCCACCTCCCCTCTGGTAACCAGCAGTTTGTTCTCTATTATAACTCTAATTTTCATCCTATTCTATTAAATTATAACACTGGACAACATAATAATAATGTTTTAGAAACATGACCCTGTTTTAAAATTTCAAATATTAAAAAAAACAAATCAAAATGTTTAGAACAGATACAACATGCATGTAATACTTAATAAAAATAACCTGTTAGAAGTGAGTTGCTTACAAACTTTAGCAACAAAAGGGGTTATGTCCACACAAACTATATGGTAGTCACTATTTTATGCCTAATTCTTGCACCAATAACTCACCCTACTTCAGAATTTAAGGTGTAAATCCTTGAACAAATTAGCCATTAGCTCAACAGAATTTTATGGTAGGACAATATTCACATACTCACTTGCATAAACACTATTACTTTGGAGATGAAAAGTTTGCATTCCCTAAAATATGCTATTAAAAAATATCTCCATGAGAGTCTTTTGGGAAATGAGATACACCAGAATCTGACGAAACTCCCTTTGCAGCCACAAAAAAACTCAAGTTCTACTGACTATCACAAATACGTGAACCACAGGAAAAATAACACTCGCTCTCAGGTAATTCCTTGAATATACTGAGCGGAAAAGGCAAATCCGCACAGAACACACTCTAGCAAAGGAGAATATGTTATTTCATTTAACCAACAACCTATTACTTCAAACATGGCCAAAAATCCAGAAGTACAATAGCCTCAAAAGAGCCAAAGAGTAGGTCATGAACGCACACACTAGGCCTGATGACTAGGTCTCTTGTCTCTAATGCAAAAATGACTTACTCCTAGCTTCCAAACCAGAAGGTGTAAGGTAGGAATGAACAGAGTATTAAAAAATGCTAGCTAGAAATTCATTAAGTCCACAAAATACGTTTGCTTTTCCTCTGTGACTCTTTTTTTTTTTAATGTTTTATTTATTTGTGTCTGTGTGTGTGTGTGTGTGTGTGTGTGTGAGAGAGAGAGAGAGAGAGAGAGAGAGAGAGAGCGCGAGAGCGAGAGCGAGCGAGCATGAGCAGGGGAGGGTCAGAGAGAGAGAGAGACAAAGAATCCAAAGACAGGCTCCAGGCTCTGAGCTGTCAGCACAGAGCCCTACACAGGGCTCGAACCCATGAACTGTGAGATCATGACCTGAGCCGAAGTCAGATGCCCAACTGACTGAGCCACCCAGGCACCCCTCCTCTGCGATTCTTTGAAACAATAAATATGTACACAAAAGTAAGTAAATATCATTATTTACTAAGTTTTTTAAAAATTTTGGACCAAGTTCTACACACTGTTTTAAAAACTCAGTTCTGGGAGCATCTGGGTGGCTCAGTCTGTTGAGCGGTTGGTTTCAGCTCAGGTCACGATCTCACGGTTCCTAAGTTCAAGCCCCACATTGGGCTCTGTGCTGACAGCTCAGAGCCTAGAGCCTGCTTCAGATTCTGTGTCTCCCTCTCTCTCTGCCCTTCCCCTACTCACACAGTCTTTCTCTCTCTCTCAAAAATAAACATTAAAAAAATAAAAATAAAAAAATAAAAACTCAGTTCTGAAACGTAAGTATAGAGCTAAAAAAGGAAACCAGATAGCAACATATAACAGATAAGACCCACCCTAGATGATATTGAGATCAATTCTTTAAAATATTTTAAATGATTTAGTGGAAAGAAATGGAGAGAAATCTGCAGGCTTGCAAATGACACAGATGTTTAGACAGTAAAGCACAAAACAAAGCCAGTAAGAATAAAGTACAGACATTTCAGTTTTAGTTTTATGTGAGTGCAAGAAAGCAGCAATCAGAGGATCCACTCTATACAATGAAATATCCTATGTGAACAGTAATGAAATGTACACACCATTTAATATGACATTAAACAATAAGGGATTCTCATGTTTTAGTTAAAAGACATAAATGAAAAATAGAAGTCTTTAAAGCACTAGCACAGTAAGCTGCTAACATAATAAATAACAAATAGTACACAAAATCACACCTCAAAATGATGAATACACTAGGAGGTAATTTTTAAAATAATCTTTTAATGTTTTTTATTTATTTCTGAGAGAGAGAGAGAGAGACAACATGAACAGGGCAGGGTCAGAGAGAGGAGACACAGAATCTGAAACAGGCTCCAGACTCTGAGCTAGCTGTCAGCACAGAGCCCAACGTGGGGCTCGAACCCACGAACCGCGAGATCATGACCTGAGCCGAAGTGAGATGCTTAACTGACTGAGCCACCCAGGCACCCTGGAAGTAATTTTTAAAAATGAAAATTACTATACCTTACTTATACCAAACCATGTAAAACCTATGATTCAGCACTTTCCTAGCAAAGTTTCTAAGGGGAAAAACACAGAACTGAAAAGTTTCCAACAAAAAAATTAAGGAATTCCAAAGGGCTTTTTCTAAGATCAGAGGCACAAATTTAAAACAATACTTCTTCAGTCTTATTAATACCAGCTGAAAGCTGGTATCATTTAAGTTTCTAAAATCATTATTTAAGAAAATTTATAAATGACACAAATTAAATAAGAACATGGGTAACTTAAAAAAATATACCTATAATCCTTAAGGGTTTCAAGAAAAGTCATAAATTTAGAAGTCAGAAGAATTAGGGGGGAGTGGAGGGAGGGAAGGAAGAAAAGTTATAAATCAGTAAGGATTATTTCAAAGCTATGTGACTGTAGTCTGCTCCAAATGCTCCTTGGTGCCGCTGCAGAAATGGGCAATTAGTCCTATTAAATGTATTCTTTTTTTATTATTGTTAAGCATTACAAGAGACTACACAAAGCAATCTATAGATTCAATGCAATCCCTATCAAAATCCCAAAAAGCCAGTTCATATAAAATTGCAAGGGGCCTACTTAGCCAAAAGACTGACACTTTTGATCTCAAAACTTACATCAAAGCTATAGTAATCAAAACAGTGTGGTACTGGCTTAAATACAGACGTATAAACCAATGAGATAAAATTGAGAGTCCAGAAATAAACCCATGTATCTACAGCTAACTGATTCTAACAAGGGTGCCAACCTCAGTCAATGGGGGAAGAACAGTCCCTTCAACAAGTATGCTGGGACAGCTGTATTTCCACATAAAAAGAAGAAGTTAGATCCATACCTCTTACCACATACAAAAATTCACTGAAAATGGATCACTGACCTAAACTTATAAAGTCCATACAACTAAACTCTTAGGGGGAAAAATGGTATAAATTTAATGACATCGGATCTGGCAATGGATTTTCCCCCCTTCCTAGTTTTTATTTAAATTCCAATTAACATATAGTATAGTACTAGTTTTAGGTGTAGGATTTGGTGATTCATCACTTACATACATAAGTGCTCATTGCAACCCTCCTTAATACCCATCGCCTATTTAATATATCCCCTGCCCACTTTCCCTCCAGCAACTCTCAGTTTGTTCTCTATAGTTAAGAATCTGTTTTATGATTTGGCAATGGATTCTTTTTTTTTTTTTAATTTTCTTAATGTTTTTATTTATTTCTGAGAGAGAGAGAGAGAGAGAGAAAGAGAGAGCGAGCAGGGGAGGGGCAGAGAGAGAGGGAGATACGGAATCTGAAACAGCCTCCAGGCTCTGAGCTAGCAGTCAGCACAGAGCCCAACACGGGCCTTGAACCCATGAACCATGAGATCATGACCTGAGCCAAAGTTGGACGCTTAACTGACTGAGCCACCCAGGAGCCCCTGGCAATGGATTCTTAATATGACACTAAAAACATAAGCAGCAAAAGGAAGATTAAAAACTTATGTGTATCAAAGGACATGATCAAGAAGCTGAAAAGACAATCTACAGAATTGGGAGGAAATATTTGCAACAATACATTTGAGAAGTGCTTAATTATTCAGAGTATATAAAGAACTCCTACAATTCAACAACAAAAAGACAAACCGCCTAATTAAAAAAATGAGCAAAGTACTTGAATAGACGTTTCTCCGAGAAAGTATACAAATGTCTAGTAGACACTTGAAAAGCTGATCTACATCCTGAGTCATCAAAGAAAAGGAAATCAAAACCACAATGAGATACTATTTCACACCTGATGCTATATGTGAATGAGATACTAAGATACTAGGATAACTAATGGTTATAATTTTTTTAAAAAAATAGCAAGCGTTAAGGAGGATACAGAGAACTTGGAACTCTTGTATTTTGCTGGTAGTAGTGCAAAGTGGTGCAGTCACTGTGGAAAACAGTTTGGTGCTTCCTCAAAAAGCTGAACAAGAGAATTACCATATGACCCAGCAATTCCATTCCTAGATAAATACTTAAAAATACTGAAAACAAGGACTCAAACAGACATTTGTACACCAAAGTTTACTAAAGCATTATTCACAATAGCCAAAACATGGAAACAACACAATGTTGATCACTAGATTAATATATAAACAAAATGTGATAAATACATACAACGGAATATGATTCAACCATTAAAAGGACTGAAGTTCTGATACATGCTACAGCCTGGATAAGCCTTGAAAGTATTGTGCTAAGTTCAATAAACCAGTCACAAAATGACATATGCTGTAAGATTCTACTTAAATGAAATATATAGAACAAGAAAATTCATAAAGACAGAAAGTAGACTACAGATTATTGGGGGTTGTAGGAATGCTCAATGTTTACAGAGTTTCCATTTGGGGCTATGAACATAAAGTCTGGAAACAGGTAGTGGTGATGGTTGTGCAGGTATGATAGTAATTAATGCCATTGAATCATACGCCTTAGTTAAATAGCTGGGGCTCAGACAGAGGAGCATGCGACTCTTGATCTCAGGGTTGTGAGTTCAAGCCCCATGTTCAATGTAGAGATTATAAATAAACAAACAAACAGACATTTAAAAAATAGCTAAAACAGCAATATTTTATATAAGAATAAAAAGATTGAGTTTCTTGGCAAAAACTTGGGACTTGAATAAGAAAATATAAAGATACTACTTTGACCAAATAATAGCAAATCTTAGAGACAAAGAGTTAACTTTGATGATGGAATTATACCACCGACATGCCTGGAATTGACCTCTTTTCTACATTAATTAGCAATGAAGTGAGAGAAGTTGTGGGTGCAAGTGGAACCAGGAAGAAATGGGGAGAAGGTAAACAAATATTACTGAAATATTTTTGAAGAGTCAGTTATGCCTACATTCTACTTTCATCCAGCATTAATCCCATTTTTATATTATCACTAGCTATAAATTTGAGAGTAGTGACACCCTAGCCCCATCACCACAATTCTGCTTCCTATTCCTCTTCCAAATACTCTCTGGACCCATACAACAGAATCAATATAAACTTTGTAATCAATACTGAGCTTACAAAAAACTCACTAAATATAAGCCACTGTTCTTATATAGTTTGTATGTAAGAATGTATGTATGTTCTACAAAAGATGAGTACACAGGGAAGTTGTGAATACAGACAGAATAGTGAGTACCATGAGTTTAATAAAAAAGACTGTCGTCGCATGTGCTTCCTACAATTGCATATCAAAACCAAAATAGATTTGTAGAATTTCAGAGGTAAGAAAAAAAAAAAACTTGGAAAATCCTATAGTACAGTGTCTCTTGGCATTTTTTTCTTCAGCTATAATCCAAGGTACTTCATTCAAAGGTCCTCAAACATTTATAATTTAAATAAAGTCCCTAAGTGTTAATATGTGTGACCAAAGCACTCTCCCTGTAAGAACTGACCCTCTAATTCCATTTTTATTTCACAATTGAAGAAACTTAGCCAACCTATCTAAGGGAAAGTTAAATGAGATGCCCGAAATCACAATCAGATTCCATAATACAGGATCTTATCATACTAAACTGGCCTTCCCTTTTCTCTTGCTTTCTGCTATAGCCCTCTTCCTCATTCAAAAACAAACTCTAGTCTTTGGTAAGCTTGCCATTTATGAGGAAGAATCCCCAGACCTCCTATGGAATATTGTTACATTGTATCACATTTACCCATAAAGCACAAACCCAATGACAAGTGGAGAGCAGAACTTGGTTAAAAGGTACATTCTCAGACTGGCTAGGCTCACTCACTGCCTAGTTGAGGGAAAAAGACAAATCAGCTTTTGTAATTCAGAAGGCAATTCAAATTCAGCAAAATTACACATGACCATTGAGAGCTTGAGGGTTACCCTGGAATAGGCAAAGATCTGAATGTCAAATCTATAAAAACCACGCTTCTCCAGGCAGCTGCTGCCAGAACTTCAACTTTAGAACATCTGTTTCTTTGAAACGGCACTCATAATACTACATACCATGATAAACAATGATATTTTTGAAGTTTAAATTTCTTAATTTTTAAAGTGACATCACTTTATTTTTAAACTTTGAACTAAATTATTAAAAAAAACCTAATTCCTCTCTCTTGAGAATTTCAGTCTTTCTATGTATACACATAAATACAAATACATATGTATAATAACTTTCAAAAGCAAGAAAGATGTAGGTAACAGTTATCAATGAGACTGGGCCTGAATATTTAAAAACGTTTTAGCCCCTTCTATACTAGATACCAAACAGTCTTTCACTATAAAGTTATAAAGTCAGAGAGCTATAAAGTCAGAAGCTATAAAGTCAGAGAGAAAGATATAGGGAGATATGAAGTATGCTATATGTGTTTTAAGAATGATGATAGTCTTCTGGTTCTACATAGTATGAAAATTTAATTACTACAGCCTATTTTAAATCCTTCTAAAACTGTTCTGTATAAATACACTGTACAGTTTGGCTTTCAACTATTAACCTCAATATAATTTCAGAATGTCCTTATAATCTTATATTAAACAACCATAGAAGACAACTAAAAGTGATGCAGGTTTACTTTTGGTGAATATATCGGTTCTCTGCGCTATTAAAAAAAAAAGAAAAAAGTTAAAACTCACATAAATGGTTACTAAAAAGTCCACTTACAGCGTAACAAGCAGGTTATTCCTAAATACTCATACTCATAAATTAGTACAACTAATTTAGGAATGGTTGCTCCAAAAACAGTTTAACAATCCAAACTTTCATTCACATTAAGATTCTGTATAGAACAAATTTAAAAAGAATTACAAATTGTTGTAAAATTGAAGTAAGCTAACTTCAATATTTTTTACAAGTGCATAATGCAATGACTTCATAGTACTAAAAATATGCAGACAAAAATTACTAAAAACAATTAGTCTTCTATATAGTGTAAAACACACACAATTTTAATAGCGTGATAAACTTTCTTTCAAGTTCAAGACCCACAACAAGAAAGCACAAATGTCTGAAAATATAAAGTCTTACCTAGTTTTCATAAATGCCTTTGGTAATGATACACCAGACAGGGTACTGCAGGGTCTTTCTCTGGTAGGGCTGTCTTGTCCTAACTTTCTGTGACCACATTTTCCCCACCCACGTTGAGTCAGGAGTATTTTCCACCAGTGTAAGTTTCCACGAAAGGCAGTTGCTGAACACAGAAGCTTCTTCTATCAGTGTCCCTAAACTTGCCCTTTGTATGGGCCTCCACATTCTTGTTGTACGTCAGAACTGCCCAGTGGAATGCAATTCCTCAGTATTGGAATGTAAACTTATTCATGTCAGGCTATACCCAGCAAGGGAATACACAGCAATCAAACTGAGATTATACTGGTGGGCATTCCCAATTTATAAAATGATTTAAAATGTAACACTTTAAAAATACCAATTTTCCATACCTTATTTCTGGATAATGATAAGTAGTTACTAAATTTCACTTCCTTCCTTAAGAATCTAAATAAAATGACTGAACTGATGCTCCTAAATCAAAATCAATCTATTTATTTAGGGCTCACTATATATTCATTCATATGACACTGCCTTTAAATAGAAGAATATCAACTTTAGAGGGGAAAAAAAATCTAACAAGTAACTGCTGATGCCATCTATCCCATTCTCAATCAGTAGAATATTCAGGAGTAAATTTTAATATAAGTATAAAAGGAACATCATCTGAAAAATTAGCATAAAAATGCATTTCATCTTTTAAAATATTTTCCTCATTCATTAGCTTAACCAAAAGGGAAAAAAAAGGTTACAGCTATTTAAAACAAAAGCATACACACACCAAGTATACTACATATAAGTTACATATGTGTGTAAATTACCAACTGTTTCTAAAGCACGGCCTTTAACAAGCTCCTATTTCAGAAATAACTATTTGGGAAAACTAAATACACATTTAAGAGTCTTTAAATTTCGTTCAAGGCTCATTTAGAAATAAATATTCTAACAATCATCACCCTGCACAAATTAAGAGAGGTGGATTGCTCCATGGCAAATCTCAGCATTTAGACTTTGCTTAAAATACAGCACAAGAAAAAAAATTACAAGGGAAGGCCTCGTAAGCTGTGTTTTTTTTCTCCACTCTGTTCAGTAGCCTGTTGTCTATTTAAGTATGAGAGAAGTACTAAACATTTGATATTTAAACTATTAACATTTTAATCCTTTAAAAATAAAAAAATCTAACCTGCCCTGTCTTCAAAATCTTTGATGCACCAACAACAGCAATAGCAATGCCACCTTCTATCTGAGCTCTTTTCTCTGCGGCAATGAGCACTCCCCATTTCCCTGTGTGTTTTCTTGCAGTGAGTCCATGCGGCCGTAGCTTGTGCAGAAAGCCAACATTCCTTCTGAAGGCTAATTTCCTGCTTCGATGACCCACCCACCCTCCTGGCTGCAGTTATGTGTTACGCATGTTGTATGGGCACTGTTTCCGCATACCAGCCTCATGACCTCAGCGGCTGCCTGACAGATGCTCTTTTATCAATTTCTATTAATTAATTATCTACCCTCTTGTAAGTCAAGGGCAAGTTGGGAAATCTGCAATGTCTGCTCTCCTATGAGTCTCCAAGGTCAAATGTTTAGATGTGCTCAGCAATGCAATTTTGTTATTAGAATTTATCTAAGCTGTACTATACACATTGCTTTCCACCAAAGGGATGCTAAATTGTATACTTGGCTTGAGGGATTGTCATGGGGGGAAAAAAGCAGCATACATTTAAATCAAAACAACGTGGGAAAAGTTGAAAGAGGCTGCTTTTGGTCTTGCTTATCCCTTCAAGAGAAAAAACGTCAATCTTACCTCTGGGTGAAGAGACCAAGCAGTTTTTTCTCTCTTGCCACAATCTACACCAGCAAAGGGCAGTGGTGTGATGATGACTACACTTTGGTAGTGTCTATGTCCTCGTGACCCAACTGCTACAGAACAGCTCAGCTAAACTGATCTGCTGCTATCAGTCTACACAGTGGCACAAACAGGTCTCTGCTGATCACAGTGCTTTGTACGCAGATGGTGGCTGATCAGTTTGTATAGAAGTTATGGTCCATAACAGCCTTCCCCTTCAGCATGGAGACATGCCTTATCCAAAATGCCTTTGTGAAAAGTTCACCATTTCACTGTGCAAAGCTCATTGTGTATGAGTTGAAAAGACAAGGAAGCTTAACCCTAACATGTTAGCTAAA
The DNA here is from genome assembly GCF_003009895.1 of Hyaena hyaena. Lineage (NCBI taxonomy): Eukaryota > Metazoa > Chordata > Mammalia > Carnivora > Hyaenidae > Hyaena > Hyaena hyaena. The sequence goes on from NW_024081322.1 coordinate 661,348, forward strand.
AATGACCTAATTTTCATAAAATTCATTAAAGAGGTAAAATAAACAATTACATTAAGAAATCACCAAATAGATCTATGTAACTTGTTAATGAGAAAAAATGGTAGATGAATTCAAATGAATAATTCAAAGTGGCCCCTCACCAGTAAGAAACTGAAATGATCTCAAAAATCAAACAAGATCTCAAATAATGGCAACCAGGCATCTGATATTCTTTAAAGGCTACATGAATGGCATCCATACCTAGCCACTAACCTCCCCCAAATCTGCCATATACCATAAATGAAGTTGAAATAGGAGGCAAGTCTTTGTAAGACAGGACCTAAAAACAATAGCTCAGGGGTCACTCAAATGATACCACATTCATAACATTACTGGAAGTTAAAAAAACACATTGACAAGAAAGGAAAAGCATAAGCCCACAAATACACGTAACTGCTTAAAAGACATTAAGTAATAAAATGTCCACTGATTTAGTTCATCTGAATAAAATGTGGACATTTTTCATAAGCTATATTTAGTTTGTTTTATCTTGTTTCATAACTAATTGTTCAGTAAGTAGACAACTCTGACAACATTGTTTAACTTGTTTCAGATCCTCTCAGATAGACTTAAGTAGTAAAAACTTACTACTTATCATCAAAAATAAAATATTTAGGAATAAATTTAATGAAGATATTATGACCTGTACACTAAAAATTACAAAAAGAGTACTTAACCACGCAAAGGGAAATAATAGAAGATTTAAATAAATTATGAAATATACCATGTTGGATAGTTCAATCTTATTGAGAGTAAATCTTCCCAAAATGATCTTTAGATTCAGTGCAAATCCAACCAAATCTTACCAAACTTTGGACACTGACAAGCTGATTTTAAAATTTATATGAAGAGGCAAAGACACAGAAGAATGAAAACAATTTTAATAAAGAACAAAATTGGAGATTTATGCTGTATGATTTCAAAGGCTACTATAAATCTACACAATTAAAGACAATATGGTATTTATTGGTATAAGAACTGATGTAGATCAACAGAACAGAAGAGAGATTCCAGACACAGACCTTTTTAGTGGATAAAATCCAATTTTTAAAAACACTCTTCTAAATAGGTGAACTAACATTTTACCTAAAAAGATACATGAACAGCCAATAAGCTGCATAATAATATATATTATATAATAATAATGCATAATAAAGCCACAGTGAGATTATCACCACATATCTGCTAGAAAGGCTAAAATTAAAAAGACTAACAATACCAAGGGTTGGGGAAGATATAAAGCAACGAGAATTCTCATAACCTGTTGGGAATGCAAAATGTTACAGCTATTATACACAACAGTATGGCAGTTATTTATACAATTAAACATACATGTACCATATAACCCAGCAAATTCACCCCTAGGTATTCAAAAAGTAATAAAAATATACGTCCAGGCAAAAAGATGTTCATGAATGTTGATAGAAGCTGAAAACTTGAAGTAACCCAAACCATCGTTTTCAAATTATGGTGTTTTTTAAAAAATTTTTTTAATGTTTTATCTCTGAGAGAGAGAGAGAGAGAGGCAGCATGAGCAGAGGAGGGTCAGAGAGAGAGGGAGACACAGAATTGGAAGTAGGCTCTAGGCTCTGAGCTAGCTGTCAGCACAGAGCCCGACGCAGAGTTCGAACCCACAAACCGTGAGATCATGACCTGAGCCGAAGTTGGATGCTTAGCCAACTGAGCCACCCAGGTGCCCCATTTTCAAATTATGTTTTGCAAAAGATTAAAACTACTTCGTTTACAGAGCTCAACAGAATTTATGAAATCTGGCAACCACTTAAAATGAGAATTGGTTACATGTTGAATGGTTTGCTTAAAAGAGGCCACGAGAGGGCGTGCCTTGGTGGCTCAGTCAGTTATGTGTCCGACTTCGGCTCAGGAAATGATCTCACGGTTTGTGGATTCGAACCCCGTGACCCACTCTGTGCTGACAGCTCAGAGCCTGGAGCCTGTCTTCAGAGTCTGGGTCTCCCTCTCTCTCTCTGACCCTCCCCTGTTTACGCTCGCTCGCTTGCTCGCTCACTCTCTCTCTCTCTCTCTCTCAAAATAAATACATTTTAAAAATTTAAAAAAAAAAAAAGGCCATGAGATAATTCTGCATGAAAATGGGCAGCAAACCAAAATGTTAGTTGTCAAAGCCTGTCCCTATATCCTTCTGACCTTATAAGGATCTCATTTTTGTTTATGTATTCTCCCTATTTACCTACCTTTCACCCTACACTACCCCATCTCCAAAGCGTTTCAGGGGACTCAATGCCCAGGTTCTCTTTACATCTCCTGTAGCTCCCCCTGTCTGTCAAAGCATGTACCACAACAGGCTTAATAACAAATGTATTCAACTCTGATATCCACCCGCTTCATTCCCTCCAGATATGGTTACAGCTGGCAAAGGCATCACACTACCAGACATGCAAGTTCCAAGCACTGGAATCATCTTTTACTCCATCTTTTCCCTTGTCTGTAATTTCGGTCCCTATATGCCATCAATTAGTCCTTCTAAATTACACTGACACATGACCCATCTTCTTCTATTTCCCTGAAAATACTAGTCAGGCCCTTAACTTTGACACAGCAAGGCTACTGAGATAGGATTCCTGTCTTGGTTTCAACTTTGCCAAATCTTCCATGATCTTCTCATCCTACTGATCTTAAAACTTCAGTGGCTACACATCAGTTTCATAGTCATTAGCCCGGCCTCTCAGTTCACATCCAACTGACCACTTGCTTGTAAACTTAGAAAACAAGAGCACAAGGTCCAATCCATATTGTAGTGAGTGAAAATCTCTATAGAGGCCTGGGCCTCAGGATTTTACTCATTCTAAGCCAGGTGAATCTACTAACTAGCCCACGTTAGAAACCTCTGCTTTGGTCAGTTACCTTTCATAATCTTGCCCTATGTTATCTTCTAACCATCTTCATTGCCAAACATGAGGACTCTAATCCAGTGTCTACTTATTGGCCCACAAGCACATTCTTAGATAAAGTAAAATCCATACTTCTCAGGTGGGAGTAGTTATCAGCCAGTTCTTCTCTACTATTTTTGAAGAACTATAATTACTTGATACTCCGACATAGATAATCAATGAAAAATTCCTCTGCTTTAGTCACAGGGATGTTTCCATACACAAAATTAACTGTATGTAAGTGTTTTTTAAAGTTCACTTAATAGATGTCAATCATACAATTTTTTAAAAAAGGTCACTTAAATGGGATAATGATTCTAAAACCTAGAAGACCCTAATCACAGTTAAGTCTTCATTCTGTATTTCCAAAATTACGTCAGTTAAAAATCAAGATCAGGTGACAACGGGATAAACTGAAATGGTGTCAAAATTCTGAGTAACAAGGAATTATTATTTTTGACTATATAGACAATCATGGCAGCAGACCTCTACAATATATATATAGAGAGAGAGATAAAGAACATATATAGGTATAGACATAGATATATTGTGTATTATATATGATTTAGAATGATGAAAATTAAATACTCTTAGTTTTTCTACTTGTAAAACTAAAGTGTAAATACTTAATGATGGTTTTCTAAATTCATCTTAATAAAGCAAAAAATAACAAAAATAAAACATAGGAGAGTGTTTGACAGATTTTGACCACTGCCTCAATATTTTAAATCATCTGAAAATGTTTAAATTAGGAAATAAACATTAATAAAGATGATAAACTAAACAGTTTTATAGCTCTACAACATAAAGATATCAATAAAAGACAAAGTAAAAATAGTCCTGAAATATATGACTCAAAAAATTCAGATAACCAAATAACTATGAAAATACACTTACTTAATGTTTATAGAGATCTATAACACATAAATGTGAAATACTAGAAATTATATTTTATATTTCATTCAAAAAACACATATCCTCTATAAAGACACAGATATGTGACAAAATAAGAAACAGCTAAGGAATTTTTTTTTTAATTTTGAACTTATAGTTTAATATTCTCATCACTAATATTAAAGATAGTTTTTAAGTACACATTACATTCATTTAAATTCTAATATAAAGATAGTACACAAAATAAAATGAAATAATAGCTTAAGGTGTATTTCTTAATTCTTGAAGTGCTTTTAAGCAATTTTCAGTACATTAAAAAAATCAACTGGGGTAATAATAGAATAAATAATAGAATAAAGTCAGTTTCCATAACTCAAATATATGATTTTGTATTCCTTTATGTATATATATATACATACACACACACGCATATATAATTCAACTTAGAGTTAAATAAAATAAAGGGACCCTGAACTACGATTAACTGGAAATTATTATTTTAATAAAGATATTCCAATTTCACCATGTATGATTTGCTTCGTACCGCAATCTTTCTCTTACTAATAACATTCTTACTCTTATTTTCTGTTGGTCTTCCCAACAGTCAAAGTATGCTATTTAAAAAAAAAATTTTTTTTTTTAGGGGCACCTAGGTGGCTCGGTCAGTTAAGCACCTGACTCTTGATTTTGGTTCAGAAGTTGACACTCCTGTGTCAGAGTCTGCTTGGGATTCTCTGTCCCCTCTCTCTGCCCCCTTTCTTGCTCCCATGCACATGCACGATCTCTCTCTCTCAAAAATAAATAAGCATTTTTAAAAATACAAATATGGTTGATACATATTTTAAGACACTGAATTGATACCGGTGAAATGATAATTCACACATCCCTCCAAACCAAGCCTCCCCCAAAGCAACTGTGGTACAAACATGGGGTGTGAGTTCCATTACACTCAGCAGCAGATAGGCAAATCTAGATTTTTACAGAGAAAAATATAGTATTTCATTGACACACACATCAGGCTTTAAAACCTTTATGAAATATTATAATTGCTTTTGCAAGAGAGACCCAAACATCACTAAAAAGGAATTCTAAGGTAAACTCACACTCATTTTACACCAAGGATCACAAATGACAAATTCCTTGACTGAAGATTTCAAGAGTCCTTATCATTAAGGCTACTTACTTTAAGTAAGTACTTTAAGACACTACTTACTTTAAGACACTACCAATGCCAGTTTTCCAAGGACTATAAAAGCCTGCGCTTATATGTGCAGCGTATCTGTGAAGTTGTAGTTATGGCAACCAAATTCCCAACTTGATCCAGCAACTGAACTCCCTCTCTAGAGAGGTGTTTTGCTCTGTGCATCAGGTATCCCATCAGAATATGATCTAAACGGGGTAAGGTTGATCTAAAAGCTGCTCAAAATCATGTTAGCTTTCCAGGATGAAGACATTTCATGCTGAAGCAGAAAGTACAACTAATAGCTGAAGGGGGAACAGTTTAATATATTCCACTGGTTCTTTTACGCATCTTACTCTATCTATTCTGTCAATTTAGAGATCCCCCTTATTTCAAATTTAATGCAGGATATATTTAGATCAACTGCAACTAAACTCTCGTTTCAATATTATCAACTGTAGTCAAACCAAGCTCACATTTGTTTCATAATTTTATCTGCCTTACTTGTAACTCTTTCCCAACATTGCCTTAAAATTTTTAATATATATTTTTACCTTACCTGTGTGTGTCAGGGGAATAGCTGGACTCAGGTCAACTTTAGATACAACAAGTAGAAATTATAGATGATGTAAGACCTGAAGCAGTGTGGGTAAGCTGGTGAAGAGTATGATCCTAGGGCTGAGGGGAAGAATGATCTAACAAAGAAAGATAATGAGCAAACTAAGAGGGGAAACTGAAGACCAAGCGCAATAGAGAGTATTGATTGTCTATGCCAACATCGATTCTCCTCCTTCTTCTTAGAAGGATATTTAGAGATGCCTGGGTGGTTCAGTGTTGCTTCAGCTCAGGTCATGGTCTCACAGTTCATGAGTTCAAGTCCCATATCAGGCTCTATGCTTGTTTTTTTTTTTTTTAAAGTAATAAATTTTTATATTATTATTTTTAGCAGGCTCATTACATCACAGAATAAAAGGCTATTTTTCTTAGGCTCCTGGGCAACCTGAAGTGGTCATGTAAGTACCTCTAGATAATGTAATATAAAAAGAAACACTGCTTGAAGAAATCTGATTGGGAGAAAGTTAACTTTTTTGTTCTCCTGCCTTTCCTCCTGCTGCAGACAACAGCCACCTTGTGGTCTGACCTGATGCTTAAAGTGGAAGCGATGTGCACACACAAGTGGAAAGAAGGGTGAAAGCCTGTAACTTTTTCAAACTGTGGAGCCACCATACCATTAAGGACCATCTACCATTAGGGTTCTTTTATGTGACCAAAAAAATTGGGCCCTGCTGTGTTTATGCAATTGTTTTATGAAACCAAATACAAATACAGTAAGCAAAGCGATATCCAACAAGATGCCATTTGCCGTTCTGCTCCTTCTTCTGCACTCCCACACACACTGACCAGGACCAAGTTCTCACAAGTGTTCCCAGACTCCTTCCTTTCATCATGTCACAGCTGCATTCTTTTCCTAACCAGACTTTCAATAAATCATAGGTTACTGAAAAGTTATTTCTAAAAGGGAGTATGTTGGGGTGCTGGGTGGTTCAGTTGCTTAAGCATCTGACTTCGGCTCAGGTCATGATCTCATAGTTTGAGCCCCGCGTCGGGCTCTGTGCTGACAGCTCAAAGCCTGGAGCCTGCTTCAGATTCTGTGTTTCCTTTTCTCTCTCCCTCCTCTGCTCATCCTCTGTCTCTCTCCCTCTCAAAAATAAATAAACATTAAAAAAAAAAAGTTAAGGCAATATGTTAGCGTATATCATTAAACTTTTTTAAAGTGATTTTTTTTAAAGGGCAAGTTTAAAATACAATACTGGGGGCACCTGGGTGGCTCAATTGGTTGAGCATCTGACTTCGGCTCAGGCCATGATCTTGCAGTTCATGAGTTCAAACCCTGCATCACACTCTGCACTCTGCTGACAGCTGAGAGCCGGGAGGCTGCTTCAAATTCTGTGTCTCCCTCACTCTCGCTCCCTCTCTCCTCCTCCCACACTCATGTTCTGTCTCTGTCTCTCAAAAATAAGCATTTAAAAATTAAAAAAAAAATTCCCATAATGATGAAATTTCTCTTTCACCAGCTCTTATCTTCCCATTTTCCACCAAGCAACTCCACCAGTTCACTGAGACTGGTTCCCTCAGGTCACCTACGACATCCTAGCTGCTAAATCCTAAGGCAATGTCTCTATTTTCACCTTATCGAATCCCCTTGCATCACTGGACAAACTGACCCCACAATTCCTTCTCAAAACACTTTTTATCTCTTGGCTTTGGAGACACACCGGATCTCTGCATTTCAACACCATATTCTAGGCAGGCACACAGAGGCAACTCAGTAACACTGGCAGAATGAATGAGATAGGAGGGAACGCATATATAACCGCAGATGAGCAATTTAGGACAGAGGTCGATAGGACTCACTAATACTAATTAAGCATCAAGTTGAGGACGCTTAAAAGGGCATAACTAATAGCCCAGGGTACTCTTTGGTGCTAGAAATCAGTTCTAGTCATTATGCTCATTGCTTTTGAGAACACTTTTGGTAAACAATTCTCCTAAGATATTAAGTTGTCAGGACACCATCCCTCGTAGTGATTAATTTTAACAGAAATTTTTAAAGAAAAATATACTTATTTACTATTGATAACAATTTGTTTCACTTAAAAATTACTTAATCTATGAAGCAGAATGCTTTTGCAATCTCAATAAAAATATGTCAGTTTTTAGAACATTGTTGTTGGATTAGGTGTAGGCAAAATAACTGTGGAAGACGGAAAGGAAACAGTTGAGTCCAGTAAGACTGATTCACACACACTCACATTTATGTATATGTGTGTATGTTTTAACCCAATTATATATGGAAGTATACACATCTTTTTTATATGTATAGATCAAATTGAGCATTTTTAAATTAAAACAGGAGTATGTTCCCATGATTCTATGCCTAACTGCCCATCTCCATTAACTGGTCAACCACAAGCCCCAATCATTTGCTTCTGCAAAATAATGTGGTAACGGGTTGTACAAGACAGGGTCTGAAATAAGTGGTTCTTATTGGCCCTTACTAATTCTTCAATCATCCACTAACTTTACATTATTCCAAATATGAATTAAACAAAATCTTATGGTTTCTCTTAGGAGAAAGGAAAGAAAGAAAAGAAGGGAAAGAATCAATTTTTTCTTTTAAAGAAATAAACAACTTTTAGTAACGCTGGCTATGTAGAAAACTTCTAAAAAAATCTATGTATCATATCATTTAATCCAATTATAAGTTACTAATATCTCCCCATGATAGAAAGGAAGATATGTTAGAGCAATACATTACCTTAAAAACCGAATGAGAGCAGCTTTAAAATGACTTTTACATTTTTTTTTTAATTTTATTTTTCCCATTCCTTCTTCTGTGACTACAATCTCACTTCCATGCTTAATCTATGCTATCATTATTGTGATTTGGCCAATAACTGAAGGTAAATCTTACCTCTAATGTACAATTTCCAGAGCTCTGATCTTCACCCTATCTTCATGGCATCTGGATATACACTTATTGTCCAATAAAGTTACACTTCCATAACATGATTTGTCAGTGAGTTATTCTTTTTCTTTCTTTTCTTTCTTTCTTCCTTCCTTCCTTCCTTCTTCCTTCCCTTCCCTTCCTTTCCCCCCCCCCCCCTTCCTTTTCTTTCTTTCTTTTGTGAAAGAGAAAGAGAACATGCCAGGGAGGGCTACGAGAAGGGAGAGAGATCATTTTTTTTAATGTTTATTTATTTTTGAAAGAGAGACAGAGTGCAAGCAAGGGAGGGGCAGACAAAGAGGGAGACACAGAATCTGAAGCAGGACCCAGGCTCTGAGCTGTCAGCACAGAGCCTGACGCAGGGCTCAAACCCACGAACCATGAGATCATGACCTGAGCCGAAGTCGGATGCCCAACTGACTGAGCCACCCAGGTGCCCCAGGAGAGAGATAATCTTAAGCAGGCTCCATGCAGGGCTTGATCTCATGACCCTGAGATCATGACCTGAGCTGAAAACAAGAGTGAGAGGCTTAAACAACTGAGCCACCCAGGGATCCTATCAGTGAGTTATTTTTTTAAAGCCATATTCCATCTCCAGTAAGGCATCTTATAACACATTTGTACTTTTTCAAGGATATGATTTTCTAATCCTATACAACTTTTTACATGAAATAAGGAACAGTTAGTTGTGTTATCCGTCTTACTGCATAAATACAGAATCACTCTTCCATTGTTTCACCTTCTTCCATTACTGGGGAAAAAAAAACCTAGCAAGTTTCAGAACAATCGATTAACTTATCATGTAGCACTGGCAAGCAGAAAGTAGGCCTGTGATTTTTAAACTCAAGTAGCTCATTGTTTGTCATGTGAATCATAATGAGAATAGTATTTCAGCCTCTCAGAACTGATTAGTTAAATGTCTTGTTTCCCCACTTATCCTCATTATAGCTGCCAGCTCTAATTTAAAATGTGATTATTGAGAGTACCATAGCATAATTTTAATTTTTAAATTGTGGATATATTTGGTATCAACGAGAGAGAAGCACTACTTGTAAACGGACACAGCCAACAAATAAATGGTGTGTGCACTTCCCCTAACCTCTTGCCAATGTTACTTGGTGTCTAACTTACCAACAATCCTAGCCGTTCCAACCAACTTAAACAGCTTTGTAAACTAGACTTCCCATTAATGCCACCATCACCAATGCTTTCGCAACTAGTTCGCTCCCTAAAGTGCATGTCTGTTCTAGATAAATGGTCCTATTCTTGTGATTCCACTCAAGCTATTCCTTATGTATGAACTGCCCCTCCTTCCATCTTATTTCTGTGCCATCACTCATGCTCTTTCGTATGTCCAGACTTCCTTTCCAACCACTGTCCAACAATCGAAATCATAAACCTAACTTAAAATTCACTTCCTTAAGAGCTAGTCTTCATTATCACATACATTAAAACACCATTAATTTTGGAAGGTCTTTTGCATTTTGTGTGGTTTTTGCTATATCAATTTACACTGTATTATTTAATGATACCTAGGCCATTTTTTCATACTTCATATAGAAGTGCCTCATCTCCCCAACCAGACATTAAATGATGTAACAGGGGGCACCTGGGTGGCTCAGTTGGTTAAGTGTCTGACTTTGGTTCAGGTCATGATCTCACAGTCTGTAGGTTCAAGCGCTGTGTCAGGCTCTGTGCTAATAGCTCAGAGCCTGGAGCCTACTTCAGATTCTGTGTCTCCCTCTCTCTCTGCCCCTCCCCTGCTCACTCTCTGTCTCAGTCTCTCAAAGTAAAATAAAGACGTAAAAATTAAAAAAAAAAAATGATGTAACAGCAGGGAGTCAACCATTTTGCTTCCTCTGCATATTCGAGAACTTACTACAGAGACCATACAGTAGGATTTGATGCAAGTTTCAACTACTATTTGAAATGACATGGCAATATATCTCAAAATTTATACTCTACCAAACCTATTTTAGAATGAGACAGAATGACCCATAAATATGAAAGGGGCCTAAGAACTAATCCTAAATTTTTATGGCAGTTCAATGTTCAGCAGTTTCCACGGACAGTGCTTTGTCAGCATGACACTTACGGAATACAGATTACTTGTCCCACTAAGTCGGCTGCCTGACCACCTGGGAGCTAGGCCCTAACATCCGTGCTCTGGAAGCTTCCTGCCCTCTGTATAGATAGGTCTTTGTCCCCAATTCCTCTGGCTCCCATCTTTGATTTCAACCCATTTCTTGGCATCTTTGAAGTTTTGAGGATATGGCTAGCCCGGGCTTATCTTTTCCTTCAAACTCACAGCCCCTACTACACTGATATGAAGAGGTTTGTTTACTAATTGCTCTGTATATAAAAAATATAAAAAGTTTTTAACTATCAGAGCAATAAAAATATTATTTATGTTTAAATGTGGCATGCACGATCATTTCTACTAAAAGGCCCTTCCTTGGAGGCTTCTATGATAAAGTTGACTCTATTGAGAAAACCAGGTTCAACATTTTAATGAAGTGATTTTTTTTTCCAGGACTACAATCTACATAAACTCAAAGAAAGAGTCTGTATAGCAATAATGTTTAAATATCTAGCATTCTGGTTTTTTGCAAATAAATGTAAAATGACTGACAACTTAGTAGAAAAAGATTCTAGCTCTATGAGTCAATATACAATGTAGGTAAACTGTCTTCTTCTCTAACAAACAATCCAAACAGTAAGTGAAAGTTTAGAAGCACAGCTTAAGTCTATCTTTAATATCTAAAATCCTCAACATTTCAAAGAAGCCAGCAGCCAAAAAATAACATCTTAATCCAAGTTATTAAATTGTGAATTTACTACAAAATAGGTTTCGGCATTCACAGGATGGGACAATTTTAAAAGTGGGAAAAATTTAAGTATGTAACAATTTCTATTGAAGTTCCATAAATAACACTGATTTAGAACACATTAGTTCAATGAACATTATTAATATCTTCCTTCCTATTATGTAGCATAAACAAAAGTACATTAAGAAAACCACTTCTAAACCTACAACTTTAGATAAGACGGTTTTCATCTATTGCTTTCCAGCTCCACTGTTGTTGCAAATGATGCCTTTGAAAAAATTAGGGGGCAAGAACTCCTTCTTCAAAATATTTCACCACTCCTTGCTTATCGCGATATATTACTGTGGTTAAAACAGCACATCACTGAGTTGTGCAGTACACAACCTGCACAACTCAGTGACTACCACTGCTCTGCTTACAGGACTGGAAAAACACATCCAGTTCACACTGTTTCTATCTTCACCCATGACAAATGCCCCCTCTGACATTTTTCTAAACGAGAATGACAATAACAATAACCTTTGTTGCATTCCTAAATTACCTTTGCCCACCACCTTTCTGATCAAAGAAACTGAATTTATTTTTATATAAGACTAAGAAAAACATTGCTATAAATTGTACATTGCTTCAACACTACAAATTTTACTCCAATAAGAGTTTAGCCCTATCTTAGGGCAACATTGTATGTAACAACATCATAAATGACATTACAGCCACTTGTACAAATACCAGTGTTTCAAAACTCGATATATTTCTAATAGATTTACAATAAAACTCATAAAAACATCCATATCACTTAAATTGCTTGGAACAGAAAAGAGCGAGTAAGCCATCACTGATAGTCTCAAAGGAATTAATAGACTCCATAAATGTTATAACTCTTATCAAGGAAAATGATTCATGTTTCAACAACATAAAGGCATGCAACCCAAAGAACATTCATCTAAAAAGAAAACAAAAAAAATATTTTTTAAGAACTATAAAGTGCTGACCTCAATGTCAACTGAGTAATTCAATAAAACAAATGAAATCTAGAAGCCGAATGGCAGATTTTTTGCAATGTATATCATCCTTCTCACTTGATGATAATCAGGTGTCAAAGCAATTTCATGAGAATTAGTTAAAAATATAAAAATGCACTTCAAAGTATTTTGACTCAAAACTAACTGCTTGGGGTGAATTAGCTGTCAAAATGAGTTTAAACTTTCAAGATAAAGATCAGGTTACTAATTATATACACCAATAAACAACTTCCAGACTACCATGATAAAAATATGATAAATGTAGAGAATCATCTGTTTTATAAAACTAGTTGTTTTATAAACCAGAGTGTTACTAACACCTCAACCATACTATTCTTTAATCAAACCTCAGTATTTTATGGAGAAAGAAATATATATGAATCTCTAATGTCAACCTTCAGCACCAGTAAGGACTCCTTCCTATTAAAACAGTATGAACACTATTCCTAAGGCAACATCACCAAAGGAAACAAACAACTTAGACAGAGCCAATGTCACAGGTGCAGCGTGAAGAAATAGTCTATATATAGTACTAGATTGTCATTCAGACTGAAACACCATTCCTTCCTTCATCCCATTAAAGTACTGGCTTGCAAGAATTTGACATCCAGCCAGGGAAAGAGTAACTTATGTCATCTTTTAAAATAATTAGGCATTGAGTCCAATGTGTTCATAAAATAGGTCTGAACTACGAGTCCTCTTGCTTCTAGAACAGGAGTTTTCTGAACATTAGGTTCCCTTTCCAGAAGTTAGAACAAGCTGTTACTTGACTAGTTAATGACGGCTGGTTCTCAAAAAAGACCATCACAGCCTCCTTCACTGTTCTAGGACCTCAGTCTGCAGACTTGGTTTACATAACAGACCTTGCATCAGTGGAATAATGAAGTCACTAACCTCTGTCCTCTTTTAAGATGCATACATTTCAAATCATAGTCATTAAAGCAATATTTATAATGAAAAGTTATCAAAAATGCACCCTTCCAATCATTAACTAAACTGTGGAAAGCTCATATAACTGAACAATAGGCATTAAGATGCATAAAGAGCAAGCCTTTTAAAGAGTTTTTAATATTACAAGGCAACACTTCTATGTACACATATTGTTTAATTGAAATAAACAATATTACATTGTTTATTAAGTATGCTCTTCAGTATGTGGAACACAGACATGTAAGACTGACTGGAAGACACTGGAGTACTACAGAATTATTACCTTGCATGAGATTATAAGTGATTTTTTTCCATCTCTTTACCTTTGCTAATTTATACAGTAATTATTACTACTTTTGATATTAAAATTATATATAATTTGAAAATATACCAATGCTTAAATATTGTTCGGCTATGCCTTCATCAACATTCATAAACAGAGTTAGCACCTCCAAAAAGAGACCAAAGAATAGGTCCTGTATTTGAAGGAGAAGAGTGTTAATCAATTCTCCATTCCTCTGGGAAACAAAATTCCTAAAACTACAGGAGTTGGTTCATCAGGTCACTCCCAGCTTCCTAGGCAGAATTCCAAGAGGTACAAACACCCCCCACATTATACTGCCAGTTTCCTCAGTCATGAAATGCAGATAATAATTATACCTACCTCCAAGGGCAGTTGCAATATTAAATGACTATACACACACAAATACACACACACGCAATATTTAAAATGGTGACCTGGTAAATGGAAAGCACTATCAAAGCCTTAGCTATTTTTCCTTCATCACTTTATTGCTGCTACCGCCACCACCAACGCTATTATCATTACTATAACTATTGCTACTATAAGAACCACAAATAAGCAGGCAATAGAGCCTCTCTCCCTCATGGGGCTATTTTCCAAAGAGAATAATGCCTGCCAGTCTGATCTGGGAGGAGCAGAAGGGCAAAGAGGCATGGGAATTGCACCAGAGACTGTTTTTCATTAGATGCAATGCGCCTCTGGCACTCTTTCACTACCTCCAAAGGCCATCCCAGTGCCTTCTATTACCACACCCAGGCGTGTATAAATTACCTCTCCTTGTCTCACTGGCTCTGACATTTTATAAAATGTTTGTTCATATTTTTAAAATAGATGCTTAACTTGTCCCTGACCCATTCAGAATTATTCATCAAGAATGCACTTTAATATTTTCATGAGTTAAGTTATAGGAGGCCATGTGGGGAACAGTCAATATGCTTAAATAAATATTGTCAATTTAAATATTTATTTAATAAATTTAAATAAAGATATTTAGTCAGTTAAAATTTTTAAAACTTTGGTCAAAATAAAAAATATTTAATTGTGAAAAAGTAAACAATTGGAGTAAGAAATAACTAGTAAAACGTAGTGGCTGACACCCTCAGTCAGGGAACTTGAACATATGTGTGTAGCAGATGAGCCCTAACCCTCCTTGGCCACAGCCGATTAGAACTAGGTGCATATCTGCCCCAAACCCAGCCAATCAGGCTGTAGCCTGAAGAATCCAATGACAAGACACAGGCACCACAGTCAAATGACAGAAACATTAGGAACATAAGCTCACAAGTCAATAGTCAGCACATATAAACCAAAATCACAGAAAGAAAAACATTAACAGCCTTATAGAACAGGAAGCTAGTCCACAGACAAATGCAAGAATGAGAGACCATATGGTCCTGGGAAGCAGAAAAGTCAGCAAGAGTTCCTGGCTTTCTATTTCTAGTTCCAGGAGGTCTCAATGAACTTTCTTTGCTTGTCTTTAGATGTTTATGAGACTGTCTGTTACTAGAGACAGATTTTATTCCCAAAGAACAAATGTGCCCTAAACTAGTCTGATGTGTTCCTATAACAAACAGACATGTCACCAACAGTCTTTTGTTCTTTCCTTTGGTTAAAGAGATTATAACAGTGTTTAAACATAAAGTAGTCCTTTCTTAAAAATCAATGCCCCAAGGTAGTTTCTTGCTTTGTGTTAGCAGAAGGGGAAACAACAACAGAAGAATTCTGCAAAGGAACTCAATTCTACAAAAAGATTTTAAGCTTCATGGAAAATTCATTACAGAATGTCTGTACAATACCTGCTCCTTGGAAGAAACATGGATTCCTTAATGAACACGGAACCAGAGAGAAGTATATACCAGCAGGTCCCAATATCATCAGGACTGAAAAGAAAAAGTAACAAAATCAGATAATTATCTGTGACAACAAAATTAAAACATATGTATCACAAAGTATAGTACCCATGTTTCTTTTAGAATCATGAACAATGAAACAGCATAAAACACATATATAAAAATACCATTATTTGACTATTGGAGTCAGTTTTTAAATTACTTTTTATCCCCGGGGTGCCTGGGTGGCTCAGTCGGCTGAGCGTTCGATTCTTGACTTCAGCTCAGGTCATGATCTCATAGTTCATGAGTTCAAGCCCCATAGCGGGTTCTATACTCACAATACAGAGCCTGCTTGGGATTCTCTCTCTTCCTCTCTCTCTACTCCATCCTCACACTTTCTGTCTCTTTCTCTTTCCAGCTCTCTCCCTCTCCTTCTCTCTCTCAAAATAAATAAATAAACTTGAAAAAAAAGCTTCTAAAAAATTATTTTGGTCCCTCAAATAAACTAAAGATATTTATCATTATATTTAAATGTTTTAAATGTTCCTTAGACATATTACACCTAGCATCCTAAGTTTTTTTATGTTTTGATGTTTTTGAACTGAAAATACTTTCCCTTGCTTCATAAAACCAAATGTAAAGAAGTAAACAGTGAAACTCCGTTTTCCCAACCTTTTCCCATCTACTAAGGTCCCACGTTTTTCTACCACACTTGTTAGATATTCCTTCAGAATTTCTTTCTGTGCATGCACAGAGGAACAGACATCTATTCTTACTCTCTCCACAGTCTTTTTTCCTTTGTACGGAAAGATAGCATCCTCTATAGTGTTCTTTCCTTTGCGGTTACTCTGAGATCTCTGCATGGGAAGCCAGCTTTATTACAGATGTGTCCTATTTGCCTTAACCAACTGCTAGTGACAGTCATTTCTGTTGTTTTTCACCATTTGCAATTATTTAAAAGTAAATAAAACTGCTATAAGTAACCTTGTGCATACGGTGTTGACTATAATCAGTCACTAGAAGTGCAACAATTGGGTCAAAGCGTACGCACACTGTCATTTTGATAAACGTCAAACTGTCTTCCACAGGCACTCAGTAACTTATTTGCCTACAGACTCCCACACAGCCTTACTACTACAGTTTGTTATTTAACAAATGCTCCGCAATTTTAGGATAAGGCCTTATTCTAGGTGCTTAGAATAGTTTGGGAAACTTCAACAACAATGACGAAAAGGCCCCATCACTCGTGGAGTTTATATTCTGGTGGGACGATACAGATAATAAACAATAAAAATAATAAATAGGTAAATTATGAATCAGTGCTCTGGGGAGAGAAATTAGTATAGGTTAAGGAAAATGGGGGGTGGGCAAGGTAAGTGTCACTGAGAGGTGCACATTTGAGTAAAGGAAGGAGCTGACAGCCAGCTGAGTTTCTAAGGGACCAGCCTTCCAGGCAAAGGGCAGGGAGGATCCAGAGTTAGTGCAGAGGCTGATGTGGCCTAGTAAGGAGGACAGGATGGTGTGGCTGAGGCACGGTGGGGGAGGGATAAGCCACAGGGGGGCACGAGGAATTCTACCATTGAGGCTTTTTATCAATCTTTTCGGTCTTTGTCAGTCTGCTTGATGAAAACGTTACCTCAGTGTGATTTTTTTTTCATTTCTTTTTCTTAGTATTGTTACAAGAGCATCTTTTTTCTTATTTTCAGGAGTCCTATCTTTTTCTGTGTAATCAGTTTACTACTTTTAACCAATTTTCTATTAAGTTGTGGAACTTTTTCTAATCTAGAAGCACTTTATAAAAATTGTGTTTCGGGGCACCTGGGTGGCTCAGTTAGTTAAGGATCTGACTCTTGATTTCAGCTCAGGTCATGATCTCATGGTCATGAGACTGAGCCCCACACATCAGATTCCGTGCTGGGCATGGCGTCTGCTTAAGATTCTCCTTTCTCCCACACCCTCTGCCTCTTCCCTGAATGCACATACTCACTCTTGTGCTCTCTTCTGCCTATATATATAAGTTTATACATATATGCGCCAAGGGTTGAAATTATGAGCTAATGGCAAAAGCTGAATCTTGGAATAAACTTAACTGGGCATTTCTAAATAACCTAAATCTTAATGTCACCAGTAATGGGTAAAAAAGAGAATCCTAGAGATTAAAAAGGAACACCTGGGGCGCCTGGGTGGCTTAGTCAGTTAAGTGTCTGACTTCCACTCAGGTCATGATTTCACGGTTCATGGGTTCGAGCCCTGCACTGGGCTCTGTGCTGACAGCTAGCTCAGAGCCTGGAGCCTGTCTTCGGATTCTATGTCTCCCCCTCTCTCTGATCTTCTCCTGCTCATGCTGTCTCTCTCTCTCTGACTCTCAAAAATAAATTTAAAAAAATAAAATAAAGTAAAATAAAATAAAATGGAACACAAAACTCAAAACAAAGTAGTACTTTGCAAGTCTCTCTGATCAGCCAAAATGGACACTTAGAAAAGACCTAAATTTTTTTTAGACTGAACTAAGAACTATAACGGACAACCGATTTGACGCCAACACAGCCCATTCTGCAATCAACAAAATGAAAGCCACAAAGCCCATGTGTATGACAAGGTACTCTGAAAGCCGCCTATGTTTTATTTCATCAACAAGGAAAAAAATTTTAAAAACAAAATTTAAACAGACCATTACAAAATGATCAGTTCACTCCCAGTATAATTAGATAGAAGGACTCTGAAGTAATCAAAAAGGAATGATGTCCTTTAGGACTAAACCCAAATGGCAAGTGCAGACTCGGGAGTAACGGGGAAGAGGCAGGTGTGTGATCTGGTGCCGTCCTTTCCCCACCGCATTTCCTTCTATTCCTCAACACAAACCCACTACCGCTGACAGGCTGCTTTGCAGTCTGTCCCTTCCTACCTCTGTCCAAGATATTTGCCTTTCTCCATCTCCAATCACATTGCACCTCAAAGGAACAGCTCAGACCCTTTCTTTATTAAAATCTTCTCACTCACTGTTTCCCAAATTCCAAAATATTTTTCCCATTTAATTCCATTCTATTTTATATTTTTCTCTATTGAACTCTTAGTCCTGAAGTATCTAGGGATCTTCCTCCAACTGCATTCAATCTCCTTGTAGACAGAACTCTGTGCTGCACCAGGTGGAAAGTGGGCACCATTCTAGTTATCATTTGCTCAGGTAAATCAGATCATGCTTCTGCTTATAATCCATGGTCCCCTAACAACATAAAATCCAAACCCCTTGGCAAAGCACGTGAGGGAAGCAGTATGTGGCTATGCACAGGACAAAGGTTTGGGAACATATATTCTTTCCTACTAGCCATGTGATCCTGATGAACTTAAATTCTGAGATTCTAGTTCTTCTACTGTCAAATGGGCCATCACTACCTTTTTCACAATGTTACTTCGATTTAACAAAACAGTATATATGCAGTGCCTTGCATAATAGGTACATAAAAAATACTGCTTCTCTTCATTTCTTTTCCTCTCTCATGACCATTTCTAAAAGGGCCAATGTACAACTTTACTCTTTGCTCATCACCCCAAATGTCCTGTACTGCAAACTTCACCCTGTTCGGCCATGCTACACTTTTTTCCCACCAATGCCTCAGGGCCTTTGAACAAACCTGCTGTTCTAGTTTCTAAACAGTACCTTTTATCTAGTAAACTTATTACTCATCCTTTCAATTCCAGGCTAACTACCACTTCCTCCGAGAAATGTTTTAGTAGCTTCCAAATAAAGTGAGTCACTTTCCTCCTGAGTTCCCAGAGCATTTTGCACATGCTCACATTAAGCAGTTGCCACAGTCATAATATTTATTTTAGGAGTGTTCCCCATTAGCTTTTAAACTTCTCTAACTCACCAACACCCCCAATATATACACTATGCAATGCTTAACTGGAATCCAGCTATTTTATTAATTAATTAACAATTTAATAGACATCAACTCAGATATAGTATTTAAAGTGAAAGTCAAAGATGTGAATGTCAATTTACCAGTGATCAGAAAAATGAAACGAGGCTAAAAGAAGTTCCTTAGCAATATCCTGTCAGTCCACACGGGGGCGATGTCTCCACGTGAAAGAGCTGTGTGTGTTGCTCACATTCCTTATTTATAAAGCAGGAAGCTAATACAAGTGATCAAGTTGAAGTTGACAAGGGGGTTGAAAGAATCATTCATCACCATCAAAGGAAAACTGTTTAACTCAGCAAAGATGCCTATTAGAGAGCAAAAAAGCAACATGAAAAGGCTACTTTATTCAGTTGCTAAGACAATATGAAAACTTAAAGGAGTTTTGTGGAGCCCTATCAAGCAAAAGGGCTGCTTATGGGAATAAAGGAAAGCGAGGAGAGAGAAAGACTTGTAACAAAACAAGAGTGGCGGGACTGGGGGAAGCAGCTGTGGACAAAGGATACTTAGCTGGCGTCATATTCAGCTCAAAATAGATATCTAAGGTGGAGAGGGGTGGTGGCGACAAACAGTAACCGAAAACACGGTTAAACATGGTGCCCTCACAAAACCCAAACAATTTTGGACCAGAAATTAGTGCTTTCCAAGATGACCCTGACAAAACCTGGCATGAGGAGGGCTTTGGTAATTCAAGAAGGAATCCCTCCCACTTGAGCAGATCACATGCAACACGTCATTGTAAGAAGTCAGAAGTGACCCAGGGAAGTGAAGAAGCACCTCTACAGGGCTTTCTCCGGGCGACACAAACACGGGCATTAGAACACAAAGAAGCAAGGACACGGCACAGTCATGGTGAATAAGAATGGGTGATAGCAGCACCAGTGACATGTGTGCAAACAGTGGTAAGGAAGACCAGTCAGAGAAGAGGAGTGCACAGCAACCTCAGAGAAGTTACGTACCACTAAGACCCCACACATCAAACACCAATTTTGTGGATATTTTAGAGAGGATGTGATTCCATATTCAAATAACAAAGCCGCTGGCATCTGAGAGAAATGAAGGCAGGATTCTTAGCACTTTCATGTGGGCTACTGGCTCCTCATCAGGGGTAAAACACCAGAAAGGGAAATAAAATGAAGACTAACAAAAACTCCAAAAACTAAGCGGAAACAGCTAGCCAGGAATCCCAGAGAGCCAGCCACCAGTGATCCAAACTAGGAAAACACCTGTTTCTTTTTCTGTATCCACTATCTGAGCAGCAGCATCCAACCAGAGGATAAAACCAGAAATCAGAAAATCTTCCTATTCTCCTTCTCCACAGCCTATCGTCACATTCTTTTGGTGTCTCCCCATCCCCAGTCCCCAGGCCTCTCACTAGAAGCCCTCTGCTCAAGTGTGGGTCCTTATTTCTACTCACCTATACTGTCATTATACTCTTCTGATGGGCTTAGATTTGCACTCTCAAATATACAATTATGCCAAAAACCAACATGAAAATAACTTTGCGTATTTACAGCAAATTACCCTCTATCCTTTACAGGAGGCCAGCAGTTCGTTCACATCAGAGCCCC
This sequence comes from Hyaena hyaena, assembly GCF_003009895.1. Lineage (NCBI taxonomy): Eukaryota > Metazoa > Chordata > Mammalia > Carnivora > Hyaenidae > Hyaena > Hyaena hyaena. The sequence continues at coordinate 682,279 of NW_024081322.1, forward strand.
TTGGGACTACACGTTGTCCAACCTTCTTCTAACCATAATAACTACTGCTATTGAGCTAAAGAGGATTTCCTACGAACAAAGTGTTCCATGGCTTAAAAAAGCAGTTCTAACAATGGCAACCTCCCAACATGCAGATGGCTTTTTAGATACACAATAATTTCAAACTTTTTCACAAATACATTACATCATTTTGTTACTGGGTTTATCAAAAAGTTTAATCATTAGTTGTTTGTCTGTTTGTTTGTTTGGGTTTTTTTTTTTTTCTCCTCTGATGGGATTGTAAGCTAGCTATTAGCTCAAAGACCAAATATGTATTATTTGTATTATTTATTTTTGTATGGCCAATGGCACAAAGTAAGCTCACCAGATTAACTGATGCAACACAGCACTATAAGTGACCCTAAGAATATTAGGTCAAAAGAAAAGCAAACCCACACCATTTTTACTAAGGCATAAAATATAAAATCTATTTTAGAAAGAGTTCTACCAAGAGTTAAAGGTTTTAACATTTATATTTTTAACCTATAGAGAAGCAATATTTTATTATAAAAGTATGTACCTAATAATATTTAATTATACATAAATATATAGATTACCAAACCTATGAAATATAACACACTTTAAAAGTAGAGGGGAACTTTCTATTCTATTTCATAAAAGTTCTAAATTGTAAGTACATCACTCCACTTTTGTAAAAACTCTGAGGGGAAAGCACCATTTTAACATTAAGTTTCTCAGAAAATCTTTATTCTCCATTCATTAGCAACTCAATTACAGGGGCTTGGAACCATGAAAAGTAAAGTATCATCAGTAAGAACCCTGAAAACTGATGAAAATATTAAGGCTATTTCAGCTTCATTGGGGGGGAAATCAGTATTTTGAAAATATTGGGAATACAGTAGGCATCTATTTTCTAAAAATCAGATTTCATTTAACCAGCAGAATGAGCAATATAAAACTACTGAAGAACTAGTAAAACCCAAAATTATGTAGCCTCATTAATGGAACCATTCTTAAACTTGTAAAATTCATTTTTTTAAACGAAATGATGTCTTGGGAGACATTAAGTTATTCAAAACACTTTTTTTAATGAAAGAAAAAATGTCAATGCAGATTACATATTTATTACAATGCACCAATCAGTCATTCAGCTATACTGAGGGTGGAGGGATATATTTGAGGGTTCAAGAAACAATTTACCAAATTTAAAAGAGCAGCCAAATCTGAAAAAAATTGGCTCTGGAAAACTACCACTAACTCAGACTTAACAGGATGATATGAAAATCATTATATGAGAGTTCAGAGGTTTTGATTTGCTAAGTAGTTTCACAAAAATTTGATACAAAGAATCTAACACCTAACATGCTGTCAGCTCTTTTATTACAAAATTAGACCCACAATGAAGGTCTTTATCTGAGGGTCTTCCTTTGAAAACGGAGTATCTTCCTTTAAAATAAGGAATTTAAAATAAATTCAAAAAATAACAGAGAACAGACTAATGAAAAATTCTGTAGTAGGCACAGCAAATGTAAACCTGAAACAAAAACACAGTGCCTGCCCTGACAGAGTTTACCAACTAAGTACATTTTTGAAACGTTCTTACTCTTCCACCCACCACAAAAATAAAACATCTTAATGTAAAGACCGATAGTAAATAAGAAAGTATTATTGCTAAGAAACCCTACAGTGTTACCATGTGTATATAAAACAGTCTTCTCAAGCACATCTACATGTGGGTATATGTGTATATGCAAGTGTGTGTGTGTCTGAATTTTCATACTTGCCCACAGCACATGTGTTCCTCACAACATGCCAAGCTTGGTGGCTGAACATTCTTGTTCTACAGTCCTGTGCAAAGGCTAATTCTTTCAAAATATCATTTCTTCATGGAAATGAAAATTTTAGGTTTCATAATTTTCTCTATAAACACATACAAGTAGAGCAAAATTATGGACACACGGACAACAGGGATACTTAAAAACTATGACTATAATTTGCTGGGAAAGAAAAGAGATTTGAAGATCTTTCTTTCTTTCTTTAGGCACTAAAGCAATGTAGGTAGTACATGAGTAACATAAAACAAAATAAAAGCTGGGCCACATCTGGAAGGAAAAAGCAGTACAATAATTGGATATGGGCCAAAGAGTCAAAGGGGAAGTTTTTTTTAAACAATGTATTTTTGCTTACCAGTTTTTTTTAAGTGTTTGTTTATTTTGAGAGAGAGAGAGAGAGAGAGAGAGAGAGAGAGAGCGCCCACACATGTGGGGGAGGGACAGAGAGAAAGAAGGAGAGAGAATCCCAAGCAGGCTCTGCACTGTCAGCACAGAGCCCAACACGGAGCTCAATCCCATGAACCATGGGATCATGACCTAAGCTGAAATCAAGAGTCAGACACTTAACCAACTGAGCCATCCCAGCATCCCCAAAGGAGAGATTTCTTAAAGATAGAAGACACTGGCACACTTCGGGTCTGTAGGGAAGGGGCGGGAGGAGAGGCCGGCAGCACAGAGTGAACAGGAGTAACCACACTGTGCAGGAGAACAGACACACAGACACGTCTTTCCCCTGGAGGGATGGGGGAGACAAGAGGCACAGGCAGCCACAGATGAACTGGGTATTTGAGAACAGAAAGTAAAGCTTGAAGCAAAGTCCCTAGAGAAGGAGTGGGAAAGCATGAAGGGGACAGAGGTGGGCTGGTGGCCTTGCAGAGAAGTGACAATTCAGAATAGTTGACGTGGAAACGGGAAACCAAGTCAACAAATGAAAAGGCTGCTACAAGCAATGAGGGCTGCAGCTGAGGCTTGAAGTTCTAAATTGCACATTTACAGATTTAAATAAAAATACTTTAAAAGACTCAACAGGCCTCAATACAGCTTTTTGTTCATTTGTTTATGGAAGAATAATCTCCTTTCCTGCAATAAGGAGAGATAAATCCCTTAACAAAATGCTACACAAACTCTTCTGGAAACCAAAGCATTCAGGCAGATACATATGTGGAAAATGAGCACACAGATACCATTACACATATTCATCATGCGGGTGTGGGGGTACATGTGTCCCCTGTTAAAAAAAACAGTAATGGTTGAATTTCTGATCCAAAGGCTTTTAGCACTTCAAATATAACTAAAAATTAAACTGAAATCGTGAGGATGGCTGGCCACTAAGGAAAAATTAAAGCTGAAAGGACATATTGCTTATCTCACGTCTTGTTAAATTCTTCACCCAAAAATATCTCTAAAGTCCCTCCAGTTAGGAATTTATATTCTCCAACTTCATATTCCTAAGTGAGCAAAAGACCCAGCATACAGTAGGTAACATGTGAAAGGAGGGCTGATAGTCTCATCCACTGTATTAAGTTCAACTACTTTTATCTGTCTAGTACAAACATTGAATTATAAGTGGCCAATTCTAAATTTTTAAAAATTCAATTTTATCAGAACCACAAGTCTCCCACTAATCTTGATAAATCTTAAAATGGAATTTTTGTCGTAGAATTGGTTTATGCTAAAACAGGAACATTGTGACAGTTAGACATCACAACCATAATTCCTTCAAACAAAAGTTTAAAGCAGCTAAAAAACTAGGACACTAAAATATAAGTTATCAAAACACTGACAATGATAACGATAGTAGCAATTAGCGTTTTATGCACTTATTGTGTATGAAATGCTCTACATATTTTACACATAGTACTGATATTATCCTCACACCAACACTACAGGGTAGATACTATTACTGTTTACATTTTATAGATGAGAAAAATGAGGTACAGAGTTGGATCAAAAGAGTATTCCATTTACCTAGTGAATATGTTGAAGCCATAGACTTAGAAATTACCAGTGCACAAACATAATAAGGAAAAAAAAATACTAATCTCTTGATCATAAAACCAAACTCTGGAAGTCATTGGTATTCTGACAAGAGTATTAATACTTCAAGCACAAGGGAGAACAAGAGCAGACAAGTCATGTTCCTCATGAGTTAATAACAACAGGTCCCAAAAAGAGGGACAGTATTATTAAATTATCACAGATTTATATACACTACATATATAAGTGTTCTCTCATTTTCAAAACTGCATTTACACAGATTGGTAACAGCAGGAGTGTCTATTCAAGGATTACAGAAGAAAATGCTCCAATTACCCTTCATCACAAGATTGGCCAATTACTGGGAATCTGATTAAGTGATCTACAATTAGTCTCTGAATTTCTGGTTTTATGAAATCATGATCTTCTGAATATCCAGACTTTTCATTGCTCACTAACACTGTCACCTAATTCTAACTTGTCAAAAATGAGCAATTGCTACAATCAACTTTATATACAAACTCTAGCCTAACTGCAATCAATTTAGGATTATCTAAGACATGGCCTTGAATTATTAGCAAGCACAGCTCACATTCACTGTCTAAACAGACTTAGAAAAAACCTCAGGTATATTTAAAGACACTGTAACCTTCAGTTTAAATGGACTGTAAGAAAGAACTGTTAGGGACCGAGGATAATGTGGGTTTCACCACCTGGGGAAGCCAGCAACACAGAGAGTTGATGTGCTCATACGACCTCGAGCGCAAGAAAGGTCATTGTTTTTATGGCGCCATGTCTTATGATGGCATAGAAAAGGCCAGAAAAACCTGGGGAGTGGTGTAACAACTAACACGTCAGAATCACAACGTCCAGGCTCAATTCAGATCCCACTTTCCTCAAAGAGACCTTAGCAAGTTCTTTAGCCTCTGGAAGCCTCAGTCCCTTCATGTGTAAAACTGGGGTGATGATAATAGCTAACCCACAAGTAGGCTGTAAGGGATAAGTATATTCATACATATAAAGCATTTATTAGAGTATGTGGGGCATAGAAAGTACTTGTTAAATGTTTGCTATGACCTCATCATCAATGCTACCAAAACCATGTTTTAAAGGAGGAAGATAACTTAATAGAAAGTTGGGCACTTAACTGCCACCAGAACTTCTTCAATAAATGTTAATGCTATCACCAGAGGTTTCCAACCCCAACATCTGTACATCCATTCCACTGAAACTTCTAATTGTTCCTAAAAGAAACAAATATTCTAAGATACTTATATCTTGATTTCTTCAAGAATAAATATGGTAAAGGCTTTTCCTCTTGCTAAGTTTTCTCATTAGCAAATATATCTGGTTACTATTCTCCTACATTTGATGTACATTCTTTTAAGCTCTAGACTGGATATTTACAATCACCTGTTACACAGCCCCTCGATGTCATAGTTTCATAAGTTACAACCTAAGAAGCATCCTAGGTCAGATCCACCTGCATCTTCTTCTAAACTCCATCCCTGACTGCCCCATTCTTTGAGTTGGCCTCAGTTCAAGTATCATCCCTTCATATATTTCAACTGTCTTCTCACTAATCTCCCTGCCCAGCCACTCAATCTAATCTATCTTTGTATTTTCAGGTATCATCTTTGAGGGGAAGAATGGGGAGGCATTTGGTCACATCATTTTGCTGCTTGAAAACTGGCAACCTAGCTACAGATTAAAAGAGACTTAAGAGTGGGGCATCTGTGTGGCTCAGTCAGTTGAGCATCCAGCTTCGGCTCTGGTCATGATCTCACAGGTTGTGAGTTCAAGCCCCACGTTGGGCTCTGTGCTGACAGCTCAGAGCCTGGAGCCTGCTTCGGATTCTGTGTCCCACACTCTCTTTTTCTGCCCCTCCTCAGCTCACACTGTCTCTCTCGCTCTCTCTCAAAAATAAATAAAAACATTGAGAGAGAGAGAGAGAGAGAGAGAGACTTAAGAAAAGTATCAACCAATAAACAAACTGTAAAAGAGATTTTTTTGAGACAAAGCGATTTTGAATATTTCATGATATTAAAGAATTATCTTTAAGGTTTGGTGATAATATTGTTGGTTAAAAATTTTTTTAAGTCTATCTTTTAAAGATAAAGATATATACCAAAATAAAAGATATGGATGAATTGGATTTACTTAAAAATAAAATATGGATTTACTTAAAATAACCCCATAGGAGGTGGACGCAGGGAGTTAGAGATACAACATAACCGGCCAGTCATTAACAATACTGGATAAGGCAAACACGGGTCCATCATAAGACTATCTCCAATATCGTGAGCATTTATAATTCTCCATCATAAAATTGTGATGGAGGAAGGAAAAAAAACTCATTTCCAATGGCCTAAAGAATCACGACCGGTATTTTTAACACCACATTCACAAGCAAATTTGACTGTAGCCTGACTTGACTCTTGATCTGTCATCTTGACGCACACCACAGGTCAGTTGCCCAAAACTTGCCACAGTATTCAAAACATCAGACCAGGCCCCTTCCCTCTCTGTATCCCCACACTTACTCTGCTCCTGCTGCCAAGAAAAGTCTCTCTAGACCCCCAGATACACTTTAGAGACTTAGTTCAGAGGGCCACATCTCTGTGACTCTCCCCATTGACCTCAAGGCTTACCTGGTACTTCTCCAGCCCTCAGTACCTATCTATATTCTCAGTTTTTTTGATTGGTTACTTTTTGTTGTTGTTGTTTTCCTTTTATTCTATCTCCTTCAAGATATTACAATTATACCCTCCTTAAGGGGAAAAGCTGGATTTTATTTATTTCAATAAATATTACCTATAATACGCATGGGAAGCAGTAATTATTTATTTACTAAATGCTTTGAAAAACAGAAAGTCAAGAGAACAGCAGCGAGTCATGGCACACATAAAATAATATGTCCAGTAAGCCAGTTTATATATCCTTAATACAATAATATTTATTGACTATATGTTTGTTACATTCTTTAAAAAATGGTCATTTTTTTTTCAAAAGATATGTTACACATCTTGAAAGAAATATCACTATTATTTATAGAACAAGCCTAAAGGGATGTAGGCAGCCTATTTTCTTATTTCTGAAAGAATTATAAACTAAAATATGACATTTATGCTATCATCACATCTCATTTGGTGTGGCTGTAGGAATGTGTATTTTGTTCTGTTCAAAAGACTACACTGTTTCTTATTTCATGATGATAAAAATGTCAAAATACTCCATAATACGAAATAACATCTCTGGACCACAGGTGAGAGATATAGAAGTATAGATGTGAACTTACCTTTTCTTTTATGACAGGTAATAGCTGCAGTGTTTTACATTTCTAAACTACAAAAATGAATTAATTCAAAATTAGGGTATTGACCTAGCCGTTACTAACACTTCTACAATACTTTAAGGAAATCGTTTAGTTGCTGCCGTATACACTATACAAAGAGAAAGGAAACACCTACTAGTATAAAACTTCATTTGCTTCATGTCTTTCATATCTCACAGTTTCGCACATTAACCTGTAAAAAAAAACAAAAAAACAGAGACATGAGTTCAACATATCTCACAAAAAAACATACTAATAGTTGAAAAACATAAAAGAAACATGTAGTCTAAAAAGTTAAGATTATTTTATATGAATTGTCACAGTCATTTATTAGCCACGAGACAAATATTTTTGGTACCTAGCTTAACAAAATAAAATCTGGTAAGAGATGCTAGAAAAAAAAGTTTGTTATATGTCAATTTTGCCATGTTTATTTTATAAGGAACAAATTTTTTGTGCCTTACCCTCTGTAAACGCATGTGGACAAATGAATGTTCTCTGTGGTAAGGAGAAAATGAGAAAGAACCTAAACTTTAGAAAGGAGAGCCTCTTAATTTGAAAAATGATAACAGCATTCATGTTGATGTTACTCAACAGTATGTAATTTCAGACAAAAGTAGGCTTTTATTAATGCAGTATTTTTATGACTAATGACTAAAGGAAGGCTTTCTAACTAAGATTTATTTCGGCTGATTCATCCTTGAGGAACAGATTATGGAAATTATGGAAAACATGAATAAATGTTTAAATATTCAAAATTACCTCAAGAACAGCATCTTCAAGAAGCATCCTATTATATTAAACTTAAGTAAAATTTCCAAAAAATACAGAAATGCAAAAGAGAAAATGGCTATTCCTTCTTATGAAGGAACTAACAAAATAAAAAATTGGCCATAAATCTGATTAGCTCAACAGCACTTCCATTTTGGTCAATGGGCTTAGTGGCCTGCAGTTTGTGAGATGCTGGTATTGACCTACATCCATCTTTCCTGTTTGTTAAACCCAATAAACACCATATACTCTTGATTTCTCACTTAAAAACAACTCTCTTGCATATTCTCTGTCCTTGTTCTTGCTACCTCCTAACTTTAGAGGTCCTCTCAATCCCTTACTTGAAACATTCCAACTGAATGCCACTTAACTCCAGGCGGCATCAAACCTGGAATACACACCATTAATATATAGTTTTCTTTAATACTGTATCACACCAAATCTTTATAAGAAAGGATAAGAATCGCAGGTGATGGGTATAAAAATACCTGGTCTTCAATTACATAACAGCTCTGCCTTATTTCCTGTTAAAACAAAAGAAAGTCCTTGCCCCAATTTCTTCTTCCCTGGATATCATTCCTTCTACAGTACACCCTGCATTCCTCAGGCTTATCTCTGTCCCCAGCATCATCATCCTTTTCTTACCTCTCTCAGGAACCACTTTCTTTAATATATAAATCTAAATGCCCGGGTGGCTCCAGTCAATTAAGCATCCGACTTTGGCTCAGGTCATGATCTTACAGCTTTTGAGTTTGAGCCCCGTGTCAGGCTCTGAGCGGTCAGCACAGAGCTTACTTTGGATTCTGTGTCTCCCTCTCTCTCTGCTCCTCCCTTGCTCATGCTCTGTCTCTCTCTCTCAAAAATAAACATTAAAAATTTAAGTACACACACACAGACACACACACACACACACACAAAAACACATCAGCTTCACCTATTGTGTGGGGTAGACAGACACCTCTCTTGACCCCACATCTTCCCCTCCAGCTATAATCCACATTTTGTTTTTCCCACATTTTGAATTTCCCACAGAAATTCTCTTAGACTGTCTATATAATCTATCCCCATTTTCTCACCTTCTTACCTCCTCCATCATTTACTCCCTGGAAATGAATAGGCTCTAAATGTTATTAGCATCCTCTGTTTTATCTTAATTCCCTCTCTCAGGAACATTTGATGATTCTTTTTTTCCTTACACTATCATCTTCTCAGAGGCTTCCTGTCTTTAGTCTCCTGGTTTTCCTCTTAGCCTCTTAGTCATTTTTTCTCTCCTTTGAATTCTCCCATCCCATTCCTATCAGCCCCCTTCTCTTCTGCACCTTGTAATTTCATCCATTCTGTGATTTTATCTATAAACTGATGACCTCCAAAACAATGCCCCACACCTCATCTCTCACCATGATTATCTGCTCATCTAAATGCCCACTCAACATAGCCACTGGCTGTGTAACAGCCATTTCATGTTAAAAATGTCCAAAAGAGATCTTAACTTTCTCCTCTAAAATTTGCCTTTCCACTATCAGTACCCAATTGTTAGGCCAAAAACCTTGGAGTCATTATCCTTGATTCCTCCCTTTTCTTCATATCCCATCGTTCTGCCAGCACTTGTTTCCAAAATATATCCTCTCAAACTGACCAAGTCTACAAATGTAGACTTCTGCTTCTACTTTTGCACACCTCTTGTCTATTCTCCACCTGGCTTCCAGAGAAATCATTCTAACTCAGATCATCTCACACCTCTGTTCTTAATCTCTACTACCTTTGGAAGAAAGCCAGACTCCTTATCCTTAGTGCCTTCATGTACCAAGACTGTTCCCATGGCAAACCATCTGGGGCATTAATACATTGCAGAGATTTCTGCACAGCTGCACCAATTCAACTGTTACTTCCTTTGACTACAAAATCAAAGCAGCCCAGCACCCATTCTTACCACATGTATGGCAAGTGATGGAAGACTTGTTTGTACAAAGCACACCCGGAATGCCCCTGTTAATCACTATCTTGAGAATGTAGAGATCTCATCCTCCCTCTATATTCCCATCAACCAGAATATGTAGAAGAACATGCTGTTCAGGGTTCAAGGTCAGGGGCTCAGGGAGTGGCTGACCAGGAACATCTCCTCTGTAACAAACAGTGTCTGGATGACAGGCCTTGAGCTCCTTGGGACACTGGCCATGCAGGAAGGGGAAGAGCTACAGATAGCTGCTAGTCTAGTTGCTACAGTATAAAAGCTTTCTGCATGTGTACTCCTGGAACAGATGCTTTGTGTCCAGTCTGTCACTTCTGGAATCCCTATTGTAAGTTCCCCCAATAAACTTAGGTCTCACTGGATATCTCTAGGTCACTTCTGCCTCACAGAACAATCACCCACCCTTGATCACACAACTGGTGAGCCAGCCAGGAAGCCAGGAAAAAACAAAAACAAAAAACATAACAACAACAACAAAAAAACACCATGAGCACCCAAGATGTGGGAAAATGGGGAAATTTATAGGGGGAAACCCAGGTTGGCCATCCACGCCTAGGTGGAGCCCTATGGCTTTATCTTTGATGGATAAGGCCACCGCGTGAGTATAGGGATGCCCCTGAAAATACCCAAGGGTCTAGAGGAAATTTTGACCAAGATTAATTTGACTAAGAAAAGGATGGATGGTCAGGTGACTGTTGCCACAGTTGGGGGACCCCTCCTAATGTCTGTCCATGTAGCTGTCTTAAGAAAGTACACCACCTACAGAAGAAACTGCATTTAGAGAGGAATGATAGGTTAACACAAATGAAACCAAAGACCTTGATAATCTGCTTGAGGGAACACAGTTTTAAATTAAAAACTCTGGCACAGAGCATGGCCCAGGTAAAGGGTGGTAAATTGCCCCAGCAAACGAGTCTCGGCAGTTATCTCTAAGCCAGGCTGAGATCCCAAGTTGTGGGACCCAACTAGAGTTCTACTGAGGAACAAATTAGGTGGAACAAACCGATAAAAATTCCCATTCTCTTGGCTCAGCCTGTTGTTACCAACCAAGATGAAAGCAGAGCAGCCATGCCCATCGAGTATGGAACCCTGGAACCTGCCAGCACCTCCACCTGGTTCGGTGGAGACCGAACCAGCAGAATTGGGGGATAAAGTCAGATATAAAGGAAGGGAAGTCATGGTGGTATGATTGCTCTGTATGTGGGACATGGGCACTGAAGGCCGTCTGCTTTCAGCTGGAAATGTCCAAGATGGTGTTTGTTACGACACACCCTGATTTACGGCAGCATCCCCCCAGCACCATCAATAAAGGTCATGTTACCCATTTACTCTCCTCAGTGGTATGGGGCTACAAATTAGCTTGGCCTAACAAGGAGGCAGGGGGAGTGTATGGACCTTTCCTTTACAGAATTTGGAAGAGCTCCGGCATATCCTACGAGAGCTGGGGATGAAACATGCTGTCTATGCTGAACATCACAGAGATCTTGATAATGAACTGTCTGCCATGGATATTAAGGAAAATGTGTTACAGTCTGCCCCCAGTCACTGGTAGAGTGCACTTGTGTCCATCTTGACCCCCTAATGAGACAGCCTGTATCGTGGGCTGGGCAAGCCGCCACAGGTCTAGGGAAATCAGAAAAGGTCAGAAAAGAGGTATCCAAAAGGAAGGAATGAAGGAAAAGGACTCATAGGAGAAGGAAACAAAGAAAGGGTCTATGCATGTTACCTGTTGACAGATGTAGTGAAAACTCAGGTCAGTGGGGACCCCCTTTAACAAAGTAGACAAATACTTCAATGCAGTCCTTGTCGGGCTCTGGCAGAAATTTAAGCCTGAACAGCAAAGGAGGTGCAGGTACACCAAGGGCACCCTCGGAGGGAGGATCGCAGGCCCCTTCCCTATGAACTAGGGAAGAGGCTGTCGGCTCGAGCTGCTGCCACCAGGGTGTCTGGAAGATTGGAGGCCACATGTAAAACTCACCATATATCGGGCTAAGAGAAGCAAACAGACTGTTTTAGCTCCGGTTGATAGTGGTGCCAAATTTACTCTCCTTTTGGAAACAACCACTTTCAAGGGCCCGTCTCTGCCATCGATGGGTAGGGGGGTGGTGTCATCCAAATGAAGCAGGTTGTACTAACTGCAGACAGGATAACTCCCACCAAAACCCTATTTAGTGTATACAGCCCCAGTATCTAAATATATTCTAGGAGTGGATGTCCTCTCAAGACTAACATTACAAACTACTACAGGGAATTCAAATTGAGGGTGTGCTCGGTCAAACAAATAACAAGAGGAGATGCAAAATAGATACTTGTAATACTACCTATCTCACAGAGGGTAATGGCAATTAAACAATATCTCCTCCCAGGAGGCCACGAGGAAATCACGGGCACAATTAAGGAATTAGCCAAGGTGGGCATTACATGTGTACAATATTATATTATTATATATATAGCAACTCACAGTCGATATAATAGTCTTATCTGGCCTCTAAGGAAACCAGATGGAACACAGAGAATGACTGTGGATTATAGAAAACTGTGGTACCCCCTCTTCATGCACCTGTGCCCAACATCAAGTCACTTGACCCTAAATGGGGAAGTTTTAGGTAGATATCATGATGTGTTAGATCTGGATAATGCTTTTTTCGACATTTCCATAGTTCTAGAAAGTTTAAGAATAATTCACTTTCATCCAGGAAGGAGAACAACAGACATTCATCACCCTACACAGGTGTACTAATATAGCCCCTCAACCTACACAGCATGGTGGCCAGTGACCGAAGTTGTTAGGCAATTCCAGAGGCAGTCTTTGTTTTATTCCATTAATGATATAATGTTAACTTCTGAGTCTTTTGCCAGTTTGCAGACCACTACACCAGGCTTGCTTTCCTACCTAACAAGTCGAGGGTGAGTAGTCAAGAAAAACAAAATACAGGGCCCTGGCTTATTGGGCCCTAGTTTGAGATGACAAAATTGTTTCTGCAGAAGGTACTGATTAAATACAGACACACCCATGCCCCATCACCCCAAAGCAGTTGCAAACTTTCATAGGTCTCTTAGAGTATTGGTAACAGTTTATCCCTCACCTGGCTCAATTGCTCCTGCATTTTTATAGACTGATTTAAAAAAGAGCCCAATGAGACTAGTCCTCAAGGACAAGGCCAGCATCTGAACAAGCCAAGATGGCTATTAAACAGATCCAAGCCTTAAGTGTTCTTATACAGAGACAGCCATATGAACCAGATGGAGCCAGTTACCCAGAAGGGTTTGCATGGAGCTTGTGGCAACAGCAAGGGCACAAACGAGTACTATTAGGTTTCTGGTCATAATTATAGAAAAGGACTGAGACCCAACAACACTGTAAAACAACAGCTGTGTACTACTTCCCATGCTTTACAGCAAGTAGAAGACATAAAGGGATCCGAGTAACTCTTCACACTCAGTATCCCACAGCGGGATGGCTGAAGGATACATTCCAAAAGTCCATGTCAGGAAGTCCCCAGACCAAAACCGGCCAAAGTCCATGCCTACTTGCAACAATGTAGTACCTTGACCAACAGCCCCTTTGTGAGAAACTGCACTCCATTCTCAGCCCCGTAAGGTCACCTCTGAAGAGCAGCCATTAACTGACAGAACAGAGCCACCACAGCTGCTATCCTTTGTGCAGGAAGGAGACAGACCAATCCCTGAGCATGCCTGGTACACTAATGGATCAGCAAGGGGCCCACCCGTGACTGGATGGCCATTGCCATCCAGTCCTCAAATAGAAATATCTGGATAGGCTCCAGGGCTAGACGGAGTAGTCACTGGTCCGAGCCTCGAGCAGCATGAATGGTGATGCTCTGTGAGCCTGACCCCGTGTTACATGCACAGAGAGCTGGACAGTCTACAAAGAACTTCTCCAATGGGAGGCATGGGACTGGGTGGTGACAGGGAACCCACTCTGGGGCAAAGGCATGTGGAAGGACATTCTCCAGTGCATACAAGGTATGAACATCACTGTTCACAATGTAGATGCACACACAGCACACATCCCACCTAGTAATCAACAGGCTCATGAGTTGGCCCCCACCTGCCTCCTTGAAGATATGTCAACAGAAGATGTAACCACCTGGCTACATGAGAGGACAGGACATCAAGGACAATGGACCTTGTGGACCACTGCTAAGAACTGGGGCTAACCTTGGCATTACAAAGACATTGTAACCATCTACTAACAATGCTCAACCTGTGACCAGCAACGACCATGACCTTTGCTAAGAGACACTGGACAAATAGCAAGGCAGCAGCACCCTCTTCAGAGAAGGCATTGGTCCCCTGCCCTTCCCTGATGGCTGCTGTTATTTGTCAATATGTACTGGTGCTTATTCAGGACTCGTGCAAGCCCACCCCAGTAAGCGTGCTAACCAGAAAGTTACTGTCTTTGGTCCGGAACAGCCGTGTGTTGCCTGTGGGGTGCTCACTGACATCGACAGCAAACAAGGCTCCCACTTTACAGGACAGGAAGTGCAAGAGTGGGCCAACACTCAAGATATCCGTTGGTATTTGCGTCTACCATACAATCCCACTGCAGCTGGACTTACGGGATGTGTGAGTGGACAACTGAGACAACTGCCACAAGATACCATTCACTGGCCCTCTGGACAAGCCACCTGTCAACAGCCGTAGGACATTAAATGAACAGGTACATTCCAATTGGTCCAGTGCCTGTACTGTACTCACTCCAGGACCTGATGTCACCCTTAGAATACAAGCAGACAGCAGGCAGGAAGGATGTTCTCTGCTGTAGGCAGAGGCACAAGGTAACCTTTTATTGTCATTGCCACAAGATCCATCTAAAGGGGAACAGATAATTAAATGGCCCCAGAAATGGCAAATAAGTCCATGGTGGTTTTGGCCTAATGAAGAATAGGAATAAGGCCTAACCCTCACCCCATGTCTTCACCCCACCCCACCAAACACAATGAAGGTACACAACCCCAGGCCTCTCATTTAAAAAGGGCACTATCATAATCACCTTATGGAGCACTGTTACACCCCTACTATTCTTTTCAGTTTTGCCCTACCACGTAACAGAGGGGAGGCCAACGACTGAGTATATAAACCTGGAGCCAAACCAGTCAGGGGTGGTGTGATCCCTGAACACCACCACCTCCTGCATCCTCTTAGACGATCATGGCTTGCCTCTTCTGGTGTCTACTACACAGCTTAACTTTTCACCCTTAAATTTTGCATAGAGAACCTATTTGCCAATTGGGCCCTGACCACAGCTTCTGTACAGAATAAGACCAAATATGGAGTATACAGTGAATTCTCCCTGTTGGCAACTGCAGGCTTCCCCTGGCAAAATGTTTTCTACAGTTGCTTAACCATTTGTGTTCTCCTATTACTTGGAAGCTGTGGCCTACACTGTTGCTGTGGAATCTGGTTGCGATGCACCTCGGCATACGTGGCCCCAGGGACATTGTGAAATAACAGCATATCAAGAATTTACTGGCCATCCAGGGTATGCCTGAGTGGAGTGTATGGTACATGCTAGAAAACTTGTTTGTACAAGCATACCCTGAATGCCTCTGTTAGTCACTAGCTTGAGAATGTAGAGATCTAGTTCTCCCTCTATATTCCTATCAAGCAGAACATGTAGAACAATGTGTTGTTCAATGTTCAAGGTCAGGGACTCCAGAGGTGGCCAACCAAGAGCATCTCCTTTGTAACAAAGAGAGTCTGGAAGGCAGGGCTTTGAGCTCCTTGGAATGCTGGCCACGCAAGGAGGGGAAGGGCTACAGATAGTTGCTAGGTTAAGCTGCTATGCTATGACAACCCGTTGCTGTGGATCTCAGCAGCAGGTGCTATGTCCAGTCTGCCATTCCCGATTCCCTCTATAGAAGTTCCCTCAATAAACTTGTCTCGATCATGGTCTCTGGGTCTTTTCTTCAGCCTCCCTAGATTATTACCCACTCTTGGTTTGGAGTCTGCTGGGGTACAGCTATACACCATGCTGAACACACTAATTTCTGAATAAAACAACATGGGTTCATTTACCTAAATCCTGTCTGCCCTACCAGGAATATGAGGTCCATGATGGCAAGGGTATCAATGGTGTATCTCCATGGCTTGCATCAATGTCCAGCACATAGCAGGCACACAATCAATAATTGTTGACTGCATAAATTTAACCAGTACACTGAGAAAATCAGAAAATCTTCTATAAGACAATGTTGTAAATAAGTGAAAAAAGTACCAAAATTGGTTTTGTCTTTAAACATTTCTGGCGAATGTTTTATAAAAAGCAGTTATTATTTCCTGAATTCCTCAAGAATACACTAAGCATAATTTAGTTGTTTCTTAAAGATGTGAAACTATTTACTGGGGGCACCTGGGTAGTTCAGTCAGTTAAACATCTGACTCTTGATTTGCTTCAGGTCATGATCTCACTGGTCTTGGGATACAGCCCCACATCAGGCTCTGCGCTGACAGCACGGAACCTGCTTGGGGTTCTCTCTCTCTGCCTCTCCCCCTACTCATGCGTGTATGCTCTCTCTCAAAATAAATAAACATTTAAAAATAAGTAACACTTCTTATATAACAATAATTAATCTTATCCATAATGCCAAAGCATATGAATTTATTTATTTGTTTGGTTGGTTTTTTAGCAGTCTTATTTTTTTTTCTTTCATAGTTTATTGTCAAGTTGGTTTCCATATAACACCCAGTGCTCATCCAACAAGTGCCCTCCTCCATGCCCATCACTCCCCTTACCCTCTCACCCACCCCCATCAGCCCTCAGTTTGTTCTCAGTATTCAAGAGTCTCTCATGGTTTGCCTCCCTCCCTCTCCCCAACTATTTTTTCCCTTTCTCCTCCCTCATGGTCCTCTGTTAAGTTTCTCCTGTTCCACCTCTATGTGCAAACATATGGTATCTGTCTTTCTCTGCCTGACTTATTTCACTCAGCATAACACCCTCAAGTTCCATCCATGTTGCTACAAATGGCCAGATTTCATTCTTTTCTCACTGTCATGTAGTATTCCATGGTATAGATATACCCATCTTCTTGATCCATTTGTCACTTGATGGACATTTAGGCTCTTTCCATGATTTGGCTATTGTTGAAAGTGAGCAGCCTCTTATTTCTAACACTGAGTAGGCCCAGGATAATTATTCTGCTTTTCCAGATTTTTGGCCTAACTATAGCATCCTCTGCCCCTTTGGCAAATATGATACTTCTAATACATTAAGAGAGTAAAATTAGAAAAATAAAATTGTATTGAAAAAATATACAGTTCTTAAGATCTGAAAACCTATACATTGCACAGAATTTGTGATCTTACGACAATACAATTAACTGTATGCCAATTAATGCTCAGAATCACTTTATCTCCTACATAGGGATAGGTCACCATAATGCACAAAGTTGAAGCTTTCAGACAAATGAAAGCCTCTCCCGTCCCTCACAGTAGAAGACTAATGTTCTATTATCCAATACTGTATAAACAAGCTTTCAAAATCTTGAGTAAGAGCTGTTTCCCTACTCCAGTTGGAAAACTCTGTATTATGTGGAAGTCTTAACTGTTCTCTATTAATCCCAGGGGTAAAACTTTTATTTATAAAATTCAAAGAAAATTAAATATCTACATAAGATCTATGTTTCCTAGAAATGGTAGCTATGATAAAACAGTTTATCCAAGTCAGTGGGTTTATCAGTACCTCTTTTTTTTGTTCTTGTTATTAACCATGCTGGTATCCTGATCTTGTTCTAAAAAAGGACTTAAGCTAAATTCAGTTGATGTTTTCCATAAATATCAGAAACAAATGACTTATCAACATAAGCAGAGTAAGACAAACATCTTAAAGTTCCTTCCCTAGAAGTTCATGTCAACAAGCAAAACTGTACAGTCTCCAAAACAGACCTTCTAAGGTGTCAAAAAGCTAAACTATACCACTGATTGAATCTGTTCTTTCTACCCAAAATTTCCCTTTGAAACAGAGGAAAATTGATGGTTTTAAAGCTGGGTGATGGGTTTATGGGACTTTCTTGTGCTATTTACTTTTGTAATTTTGAAAATTTCCATAAGAAGCATTAAAATTTTCCTTGTTCTATTACACAGAGCTCCTGCTGCCTGAATACTTTTAAAACCACATACTACGGACATACATTATATAATATATGTAAATATTATTTAAATATAATCCATGGGTGTACACACGGGAATGTGCCATTTATATTTGCTTATTAGCTGCATTCAATCAAAAAAACAGCACTACAATTTTTTCTTAGGATAGTTGTCATCAAAAAAGACACAAAATGAAAGTTAGACATTTAGGAAATTATTCTTTAATTTGAGCCATCTTCTAAATTCCCAATGGTTTTGCCCTTTCCAATAAAACTTGAATTTTTAAACACTTAACCTGCAATCTACTTTAATTTAAATGATTTTCATTAAAAATTAAATTTTAGAAGTATTCAATCCTCTTGACACTTTTTTCAATTAACAACTAAATATGAAAATTGACAAGCTTCCAAATTAATTCGTGTTTAAAGAGTAAAAGGAAAATACATAGAAAACGTATTCCCTTAACTATTAAAAACTGCTGGTATTAACACTAGCTATCGTTAGAGCAAACAAAACCATTTCGTATGTCCTAGCTGGTGTTTACATATAATCCATCTTCCCAAAGTCCTTTATTTTCTGTTTCAGTTAAGGTAAAATCACTGGACTATATGTTTTTCATCTTTTAATATAGCCCAGATAACCACAAATGAGGTTACTGTAGCACCGTGCAATAGTACCAAAAAAATTTTTATATGTGTTTCCAAAAAAAGGGCAGTCAACTTAATGCAATAAATAATTACACACAAGACCTACACATACTAACATAATGAACCTCATTCTTTGTATGGTTAAAAACATGTATGTTTCTCATGTATGTAATGTATGTTAAAAACATTCCAGTTTCTCATGTATCTGAATGCTAACAAGTAGATCATTTGCCAGGACAGCAAATATACTCCTTTCAGGGGATTCACCAAGTGGTGTTTATTCCTTTAGGTGAGGGGGCAGGGGTTGGGCCACAGAGGAAGGGAGGATATCAGTATGGCAGAAATGTAAAAAAAATTATTATATGGATATAAACTTATAAGGCCAAGTATAAATGCTAGACGAAGCAGAATTTTCACAAGTTATCTATAATTCTATTCCTAACCATAATAAATGATCATATAAAATTCCCACATCCCCATTATGAGTAATTGTAAAATGACTTACCTAAGTTGGTGTTCTCTCAAGTTTGATAAGGCTTCCATACCATGTAAATAGGAATATACTATTTCCAGATCCTGTATGAGAAGAAGGACAGAAATTATTAGACTTGTCAGGAAAAAGAAGATTCTAAAATAAATCACTAAATTTGCAGACCAACTTAAAAAGAGCTTTTTTTAAATACAAGTTTTCTTAGACATTAAAAATAACATTATCAAAAGCTGAATCACATAAATGTCATCCATTCATCAACCACCTTTGGGATACATACAAAGGTATTAAAATATAAAATAAATTGGCTTAAACTTACGAAAATAAATTCCTTAAAGTTATTCTTCATCACTTTTTCTGCTTTAAATTTACATCAAAATATCAAATGTAAACTCTTAATTTTAAAGCACAGATATTTGCCAATACTCTGATTAATCATTCTTAGTCAACATAAAATCAATGCATGCTATTTCAATGACTACACTTTAAAATGAGCATAAATTTGGGATGCCTGGGTGGCATCTGACGTCTGCTCAGGTCATGATCTCACAGTCTGTGGGTTCAAGCTCTGAATTTTAAGTGAGCGTGAATTCAATTTACTTTCAATTCTTATCACAACGACATTTCTTTTATGTATAGAAACATTTAAGTTTAAATAAATATTTTCTTTAAAAACTGGGGGACATCTTGGGGTGCCTGGGTGGCTCAGTCAGTTAAACCACTTCAGCGCGGGTTCAACTTATGGTTCGTGAGTTTGAGCCCTGCGTCAGGCTCTGTGCTGACAGCTCAGAGTCTGAAGCCTGCTTCGGATTCCAGGGCTCCCTCCTTCTCTGCCCCTCCCCTGCTCGCGAGCTCTCTCTCTCTCAAAAATAAACAATGGGGTGCCTGGGTGGCTTAGTTAAAATCTAAAGCAGAAGTATTTTAAGAAACTTGTAAAAATATCCATTTTGTCTTAAAATAAGAGTTCTATTAAGATAGAATTCACTTTTTTTTCTCCCCAGGAGGTGACAGCAGTGCTGGGCCATGGCACACAGCCCAGCGGGAAGCCATGTGTAGGATCCTTCCCTGCTTCTGGGCTCTGACACCACCCCGTCCTCCTCACTCCAGAGGGAAGAGCAACAGGAAGTGGTGATGTGTGGGTAGATTCAAAACCCAAGAGAGCAGGGTTGGGGGGCAGGGAGGTGAGGTCTGCTGCCCTGCTCTGACAGGGTAGCTGGGTAAGCTAGAACTCAAAACTTATCATTTTTTAAAGTTTTATTTATTTAAGGAATCTCTATACCCAATGTGGGTCTCAAACTCACAACCCTGAGATCAAGTGTTGCATGCTCTTCCAAATGAGCCAGCCAGGTGATCCTCAAAATGTATCATTTTAAAGTGAATAATTTGTTGGTTTGTGTATAATCATCACTAATTTCAGAACACTTCAACACCCCAAAAAGTACCATGAACAGTCGTTCACCATTCCCCGACTCCTAACTCCTGGCAACCACTAATCTACTTTGTTTCTATGGATTCGCCTGTTATGAACCTTTCATATAAATGGAATGTACACCTTTTGTGTCTGGCTTCTTTCACTTAGCACAATATTTATAAGGTTCATCTATGTTGTAAACATGTATCACTACTCTCCTTTGTAGTGCCAAATAATATTCCATTGTGGAGATGTACCATATTATTTATCCATTCATCAGCTGGTGAATATTTGGATTTTTTCTGCTTCACTAATTAAATTAACAATGAGCTTTCATGTATAAGTTTTTGTTTAAACACCTGCTTTCAGTTCTCATAGGTATGTACTTACGAATGAAACTGCTGGCTCATATAGTAACTCTATGTTTCACTTTTTAAGGAACTGCCAAGTTGCTTTTCTTAAATGGCTACATCATTAGTAATCCCAACAGCAATGCATAAGAAGGGTTCCAATATTCTCCACATACATCCTTGGCAACACTTGCTATTGTCTGTCTTTTTAATTTTGGCCCTCCTACTTGGTTGGAGTGGTATCTAACTGGTGTTGATTTCCATTTCCTTAATGACTAAGGATGCTGAACATTTTTCATGTGTTTTTTGGTCATTTATATAACTTCTTTGGATAAATGTTTAATTTCTCTGTTCAACTTTTAATTGAGTTGTCTTTTTATTATTGAATTTTAAGAGTTCTTTATGTTTCCTGGATAGAAGGCCTTTATCACATATATAATTTGCAAATATTTTCTCCAATTCTACAGACTTTGTATTTTTCCATTTTCTTATATGGTATTTTTATTTTTTAAGTTTATTTATTTTGGAGGGGGGAACCACATAGCATGTGAGCAGGGGAGGGAGGATCCCAAGCAGACTCTGCGCTGTCAGCATGGGGCTCAAAGCCATAAACCAGAGCTGAATCCAAGGGTAGGGCACTTAGCTGACTGTGCCACCCAGGCACCCCTAGATGGTGCCTTTAGGAGCACAAGTTAATTTTGATGAAGTCCAATTTATCTATTTTTTCTTTTGTTGTGTGTATTTTTAGAGTCATATGTAATGGGGCACCTGGGTGGCTCAGTCAGTTAGAATCCAACTTCAGCTCAGGACATGATCTCACAGCTCCTGAGTTTTGAGCCCCACGTCAGGTTCTGTGCTGACAACTCAGAGCCCAGAGCCTGCTTCAGACTCTCTCTCTCTCTCTCTCTCTCTCTCTCTCTGCCCCTGCTCATGCTCTCTTTCAAAAATAAAAATTAAAAAAAATGTTTTTAAAGAGTCATATGTAAGAAACCACTACTTAATCCAAGGTCACGAAGATTTACTAATACATTTTCTTCTAAGAGTTCTTACATCTGTGATTCATTTCTGAGTTACTTTTTTTATATAGTGAGTTAAGTGTTCAACTTCGTTCTTTTGCATATGGACATCCAGCTGTCCCGTTACCCTGTGTTGAAAACACGATTTGCTCCTTATCAAATTCTCTTAGTACCTTTGTTGAAGATCAATTGATCACAAGTACAAAGGTTTGTGGACTCTCAATTTTATTGAAAGGAAAGGAACTGCATTGTATCATCACTACATGACCAAATAAAAAAGTATTTCTCTTTCTGTATGTATGTCACTGCATAAATAAAACATTTGCAGCTCACATTGTCATGATGTTTTCTGGGGAGTAAGTTTAAACGTGTCACTTGAGCCACACACAATCAGGGAATCCTGTGCAACTGTTTCATGTGAGTATTTCGGATATGTAACTAGACTGTAAACTTCTTGAATTCAATTCAGTTCTTGAAATGAATTCAACGATTATGTCCAGAGTTCCTTCTATTACTCTCAGAAGATACCATCTTAAAAGAAACTTGTTTTAAATGGCTTATGCCACAAGGAGCTTATAAACTCAAGAGCAGACATCATTATTCTACATGAAGCTGTTAAATGGAAGGCAATATTATCTAGCTCGAATCAGATGGCTCTACGGATACATTCCATCTAAACTTAGATCTCTTCACTGTAACTAACAGAAGGAATGGTAAGAAATGATGTCTAGATGGTAGACAACAATCAAATGTGATGTTTCACTGTGCAATATGGACCACATCCATCACAAATTTGGGTAGGAAGGAAAAGCAGAAAAGTTTTGGAAAAGGCATCAGGAATACGCTGCTCTTGAAATCTGAGGAATGAAACAACAATGACTAGAGATGAACAAAAGAAATGCAAACTGAAGGAAGGACTATGGCTAAACTTTTCTGCAATACAAGAGTCCAGCAGCCAAATGTTAGGTTTACCAATGATCAGGGATTGCAAGTAAGGTAAATAACACTGAAAGACAAAAACAAAGACAAGCTCTCTTATCTCCTAGGAGCAAAATGGACCGAGCAATATTTTGAAATAGGCAAATATGGTCTTTTGAATCTTCCTAGGCATATTTTTCTACCCTCTCTCCAGGTGTCCAATGATGTCACATTACCCCAAACCCCATTCAGAAGCACCAATGTTCTGGTCTAAAAATTAAAGGCCTAAAAATTAAAATTAAATCTGAACACAAATGTGATGTGAGTGATTAGTGGGGGCCCCTTGAATCTTCTGTGGGGAGCTGTCTGCTTCCATTTGCATATCCATAGTCTAAACAAATCTATAAATGGTATGAGATTTCAGGCAGCACATCCAAGAGAAATGAAAAATATTAGCAAAGGAAAGAAGATATGGGGGTCATGAGAGGCCAGGTGAAGCAACCCAGCCCTGCCTGGGATCTACCTCCACCCCTTGGTTGCCCCTCAGAGGTCACCCCTAAGGGCTCTGCCTTCACTCTTCACCTGTAAGTTTTAACCCTCATTTCCCCTTTAATAGTTCTTCTTTACTAAAATAGTCTATGAATTGGCACGGAATTGCCTTTCGCCAGCAAAGAAACGAAAAGACAAAAGGGTGAGGTGCTGAGGAAGATTAGCTCAACCTGAAATCTGCAAACCTCAGCGAGAACCAGACATGCCTGCTGCGTCACAGAGCAAGGGCTTTCTCCTAAGATAAACAAGGAAACGTATAGCCTTCAGGGAACTATATTCTTGGATTATACATTTCTTTCTCCATGCAAACAGACCTTCAGAGAGTGAAATTATGTTTCAACAAATCTGACTACATTAAAACAAATGTGGAGCATTAAAGCACCTCAAGTATTCCAATAGACACTTCTGTCAAGAAACCACGAAATGCAAACTGAGAACTCCCCAACTGCACCTCCCAAGACAAATAAAGCCCACGTGACTATTTTAAAGGACCCTTAAAACATGTAAGCTACTTTCCCCCCAAATTTTTCTAGTCTTGAATACAAACAGAATGATGGTGCTCTAACCAGGAAGAAGCATTTTTTGGAACAATAAGCCTTTCCTTCTACCCTAGGAAGGAAATCCTTTTTTCAAAAATAGATGCTATTTAAAAGCAAATTCAGTGACTGTAAAACCAGTCGCCCAATAGACAAGAACAGACAGGTCGACTGGAATGCCGTTTTCCATGAAAAGAAACAAACTTTTGCCACAAATATAAACCATGTATCAAAACCCCAACGCATTCTCTAATTGTTCACAACCTAACCAACCGTCTTGCTCAGAGTCTATAAACACAGCACAGGCCTACTAGGAAAGAAGTCAGAGAAAAAGTTTTTTTCTCTAATTTCTCCCTAGAGACTCATTCAGAATATAATCGGCCCCACAGCAAATTTATAATCAGTTAAAACTAGCTTTTAATCTCACTTGTTCACGGGCATCAGGAATTCGCCAACAACTTAAAACATATTTTAATACAATCTTTGGAGATCTGAGCGGAGAGAACTGTTTACCCCCTTTCCCACAGCCCTCCTCCTTTCCCCTAGAGACTCTTTGTAACAATGGAGGGAGGGGGGTCAGTGGTATTTTGCACAGCACTAGGAAATGAATATATGCATCTTTTTCCTTCAAAATAAGTTGTATATATGCTTTATATATGAAGCTATGGATCTAATTTTTTAACACTTTATTTTTAGGTACTCTCTACACCCAACACGAGGCTCGATCTCACAACCCCGAGATCAAGAGTTGAAAGCTCCACTGACTGAGTCGTCCAGGCGGCCAGGCATCCCAGGAAGATGTGTGTTTAAACAGTTATCAGTAAAGGTAGTCAAAGGGTATAACTTTCCAGTTATAAGATAAATTAAAAAAAACAAAACAAAACAGGTTGATTCCTTTAAAAACACTGTATCTCAGTCATCAAAGAAACTAAGGCCAAGACTGCTACATTTAAGCAGGTCTGTGGAGAGCCAAGTGGTAAATGTCTACAGACTTAAACATAAACAGAAAGAGAGAAAGGAGTACCTGGCTAAGTCTCAGGACCAGAAATTATCCAGATACCGATTTATCCTCCCTTGCAAAGGCAGCAAGATCATTTATCCTCGTAGGCTGAAGATCACTAATAATAACGTTAAAAGCTAGAATACTTAAGGCTCAAACTCACGTCTATATCCAAATGAGAGAGACGGCAGAAAGGTAGGAAGCCTGCAGTTTCACTGTGTCTGCTGACATGGCAGTTAATAAAAAGCTTTATTTGGAAGCTTCTCAATTTTTGTACACTAAAATATATAAAATCAACTAAGAAGAGGGGCGCCTGGATGGCTCATGTCATGATCTCACGATTTGTGGGTTCAATCCCTACATCGGGCTGTCTACTGTCAGCACAGAGCGTGCTTTGGATCCTGTCTCCCTCTCTCTCTCTGCCCCTTCCTGGCTCACACTCTTTCTCTCCTTCTGTCAAAAATCAATAAAAAGAAAGGAAAAAAAGAACATGAGGAAGGAAGGAAATTAAAGGAAAGGAAGAAAGCAAGCAATCAAGCAACTGGCACACCTGGGTGGCTCAGTCGGTTAGGCGTCCGGCTTCAGCTCAGGTCATGATCTCACAGTTGATGAATTTGAGCCTCACATCAGGCTCTGTGCTGACAGCACAGATCCTGCTTCAGATCCTGTCTCCTGCTCTCTCTCTGCCCCCCTCTCTCAAAAATAAACATCAAACATTTCTTTAATAAACATTAAAGAAAAAAAACTATCTAATAAGGATAACAGAAAGAACATAGATTTTGGTGTCAAATGGAGCAGAGTTCACATCCTCATGTCCATCGCTCCCAAGATGTGTGACCCTGGGCGTGCTACAAAGACTAGATCTGCAAAACAAAGTACATAATATCTACTTGGCTAGGCTGTGTGGCTAAAGCGATATACTATTTCAAAACAACACTTGGCACATATAGATCCTTGGGAAATGGTAGCTGATTTTATTGAGATCGAAACAAGCACATAGTAACTACAAGAATATAAAATCTAAAATATTCCTGAAATGTATATATGTATCAGAATTTTTACAAATTAATGCATCCTTTTCATATGTGAGTATCTCTAGCCAAAAAATAAATAAATAAATAAAAATAAAGTCAAATGAACTATTTATAAAACATATAAAGGGTCCCTTAAGTTGTCTGCTTTATGGATCCTGATGTTTACATCCGGTCTGGTGGGCAGAAGGTGCCTATTATCTCCAGAGAACCTACCTGTGCACTATTCCCAGCATGTCACATTCAAACCTTCTCCTTCCAAACTTCCCCAGGAGGGCTTCTGAATAAAGTTCAAACACCAGCAATCTCTTGTACCCTTTCCACACAAATGACCAACAGTCTTTGGGTCCCTCAAAAAGTCCCTCAAAACACACACTCCCTTTCCTCTCACTCTGAAAAAACATGTCCCCAAGACTCCATTTTGCCCAGGCAGTGTGGGCTTCCTTTCTGAGCCACTAAAGTTCTTACTGCCTGTGTCACTCACGTGTGGCCCTTCATCCATGCTCTGTGCAGCCACTTTACTTTCAAGGTTCTACCTTTTATCTCAATTAGAGAATAAGCACCTTGAACAAAGTCACTCTGTTCTCTTTTATTATACCTTTTTTCTCAGCTGTATCAAGAAACAGACTGTGGGTGCACCAGATGCAAAGAAGGGAAAGGGCAACTTTCCTGTGGGGGAAAAGGGGTGGTATTCAAGACCCTAAAGTGAATATTCCTGAGAATAACAGTGAAAGAAAGAAAGGGAGAAAACCGTGTGTTCAATCTTGGGTGTTCAGAGCTGTGGGAAACTCCTATCTGTATAGTCTGAGACAGTTCTGTAAATGGCCACAAGGTGGCAGACCAGACCAACAGTAATTTCTCATGACAGGAAATCTCAGTCTGGTCAAGCACATTTCCATTATACATATACTTAAGAGACAGGAGTGTTTAAAGCATTCCTTAAGATAATCTGAGAAAATGTGACAAGTCCTTTCTCCTCATGCTCCTAATGAAAAGGGGAGGAGAGGGAAGACATGTCCATCAAAGCACCTATTAAAGTCATTTAATTCCTGGGGCACCTGGGGGGCTCAGTTGGTTAAGCGTTGGACTTCAGCTCAGATCATGATCTCACGGGTCTCGTGAGCTCAAGCCCTGCATCAGGCTCTGTTCTGACAGCTCAGAGCCTGGGGCCTGCTTTTGTGTTTCTCTCTCTCTCTCTCTCTCTCTCAAAAAAAAATTTTTTTAAAAAAATCATTTCATTCCAATCATCTTATTTTAAAGCAGCTTCCCCGCCCCACATATCATAGTAAACCAACAGAAGGACACCTGGGTGGATCAGTGGGTTAAGCATCTGACTCCTGGATCCAACCATGCAACAGGCTCTGTGCTGACAGTGTAGACCCTACTTGGGATTCTCTCTCTTCCTCTCTCTCTGCCCCTCCCCTAAATTCTCTCTCTCTCTCTCAAAATAAATAAAGTTTAAAAAAAAAAAGGGAAAAGAAAATTTAAACAAAAATGTCAAATCACAACACTGCTGAGATGTTTTGTGCCTCCAAGTCCTTCATATCCCAGAGTTACACCATCACATACTTCAGGAAAATGTACTCCACGGTGAAGTATATGATTTTCAGTAAAACTGTTAAATATGTTAATAAACAGCAGTTTCAACCTTAAATCAGATGACGGTTGTTTCTGAGCCTACTAATTTATACCTGAAAGGAAACAATCTCCCAGAATTGTAGTTTTACTCAAATTTGCATGTTAAAACCCAGGGAAATTGTGTTACTGCTCATCTTTGACACAGCCCAGATATACTTCTGCAGCTTCCGGCTGCTCACCACTGTATCTTTACAAGACAGGTGCGTAAGGAATTCCGGAAGTAAAAGGTACAGATTCAAGCTTATTCTGTTTGTCTAGAATTTCCTGGGGTGTTTTCCCCTGAAGAAAGCATCACATATCTTTAAAAAAAAGAGAGAGTTTTTGAACAGTTGCTAAATTTGAGACAAAAGTAGTTACACAGTCACTGGCTCCTAAATTAACCATGACAATTACAAGACAGACATCCAGGCTCGACAAAACACACCCTTGTCACCCTGTGCCTCCTCTACTTCAGGCTGGTGTCTGGGAGCCTGGAGAGCAGATGTTTCAGTGGAGAAGGTAGAAAAGTACTTCATAAAGTCTAAGAGACATGAAGTGTCGCATCCTATCCTCAAAGAGCTGATCTCGTGCTGAAGAAAATGCAGGAGTTAAAAGATGCACCAACAACGGACATCACAAGGCAATTTTTATGATCATGAAAAGAGCAGCATTATGTTGAACAACTGAGAATACATATTGTCCCCCACGTTCATTGTCATATCCTATGGTGAAAAGCATTCATCGAAACAACTAAGTTTCATTTGTGAAGCTTAAAATTTCTCATTAGAAAAATCAACAATTTAGTTGTAACTAAAAACTCGTCTTGCTAACAAATGAGAAAAATATGAAGTGTCTAAAGCAGTCCACAATTCCTGTTTTCAAGAGTCTGTATAAATATTTCCCCTTCAGAACAATGCATTACCACCAAGTGCATAGTTTCCCAGAATTCACATCTTCTAGGCAACAGAAACAAAAATTGTCATTTTAAAGTATCTTACTTTAATTCCTCAGAGTGCAAAATTTTGTAGTCAAATTTGAATTTCATGTGTACAGATTAACACACTAGAAAATCATTTGCAGTAAATTTACTGCCAGCCTGATTTTTCCTCTCTATGATTAAGCTAGCAGGCAGTGAATGACTACCTTTTAAGTTAACATTTAAACATCTGATTAAGTGCAACAACCAAAAGGTCAATCGGCTGTACACAAGCAAGGGCACGTGTGCGCGCACACGTGCGCGCGCGCGCGCGCACACACACACACACACACACACACACTGATGTAATAAAATGATTCCTGGACTGTCATTCATTTCAATTTTAAAAAATTAACGAGGGGCACCTGGGTGGCTCAGTTGATTATGCACCCAACTCTTGATCTCCGTTCAGGTCATGATCTCTCAGTTCATGAGTTCCAGCCCCTTATCGAGCTCTGTACTGATGGTGCTAGAGGGAGCCTGCTTGGGATTCAATCTCTCCTCCTCTCTGCCCCTCCCCTGCTTTTGCTCCTTTCCTCTCTCTTTCAAAATAAATAAATAAAATTTTAAAAAAGATCAACCAAACATATTCCCTCCTCTCCAACTCTCCTCTAACAATACACTTAAAAGCTACAGCTTGGTATTCAACTCATCTCTCACAGACAGTCTGGCTCTGGTAAGCCCTGTAGAAACCTTGGAGAGTAGGGGTGGGCAGAGGGAAGTTGACATACACCTCTCCACCGAACATAAACTCTGCAACAGGTCCTAGAGTCTACAAAATTCACCCTCAGGATGCCTCAAGTTTCAAATACCAACCTAATTCCAGAGGCTCAACTAACAGTACTTATTTTGAATCATTCACTATACAAATGTCAATATTCTTAGGGCAGTTGAGTTTGACAGTCCTCACATAATAAAAGCAAAGCAGAACAGGTCACTGAGGACACAGGCTCTTTATTACCTCTTAGCAGAAAGGAAGAGCTTCTGAATGGAAGCAAGTTTAAATATAGAAAACTTCACTGCTGCCATTTTTCTAGGACAAAAGACAAAAATAATTTGACATCTGTTTTTCCCATCTTGAATGTTTTACTGAGGAGGCAACCACCAATATTATGCTTTTCTCAAACTTTTCTATTTCTCAAGGGAACAGAATAAGAAAGGAGAATTCTACATACTTAATTAAAGCCTTCTAACTTTGTTAGAAATTAACTAAATGCTAAAAAAAAAAATTTAGGTACTGTTCAAAGTTCAAATCTGTCGATAAAAGGTAAGGTGATAGGAAGGGGGAAGTTTAAAGAGTGGCGGTAGCAGTTACAGAAAAACAAGTATATTCTTCAATTATAGAAGAGAATTAGAAACATATAAATATATGTTATATATATCACATACATATCTATAAAACTTGAATCAAGTGCTCCACTTGAGATAGCATGTCATGCTTTCTGAAGCACCCCCCTTTCAATCATGTTTTGAACTCTTCTTTGATGCTAAAATCTAACATCTTTACTTATCCTACTATATTGTTTTACCTTCCCTAATTGTCCAGGCTGTACCATGCATGCACGCATGACAGCTTAAATTTGTGCATGTGTACATTTGATTTATATGACGGACTCCATGACATTCATAAACAAATCAATGTGGCCCCCATAACAGCAATGCTCTGACATCAACACACACATACACACACACACCCATGAAGCCACAGGGGCTTTGTAACCCAGATTCTCCAGAAATCAGAAGGATGCAAAGATCTCTTCTGCCGCAACAGTGACTATCCTGCGTAGTCAGTTACTGCAGAGGAGCCATCACAACCAGAAAGGAAGAGGAGCAGGAAAGGTGGGAAGATGGCTCCCAGCTCCACATTTCCTGAAATACATGTTCACAACCTAAACAGTGTGCCACTTCAGAGCCCGGGTTATAAAGGGTAGATGGGTTTCTCCATCAGCCACTGCGTCCTAGAACTAGAGGATCCATGGAGGAAGAAGGAAAAGGAAGCTGTACAATTTCCCTTTCCTGGTAAACAACAAATTTCAAAGAATAGTGAGAGGGTTTCAAACGTAGGTCCATAGGAAATTTTTGCAAGTGAGTGGCAAGATGAGAAAAAAAGGACAATGTAGTGAGACTCTTGATTAGTTAAGTATATTCAATTTAAAGAGCTCTCCTTTATGTTAGGATCATAACTATGTGTGTGTGTGTGTGTGTGTGTGTGTGTGTGTGTGTATGTGTGTGTGTGTTTGTTTGCTTGCTTTTTTGCTTTCTTTGAAATTAAATAATCTAAGGCCAGCAGTGCTGCAATGGAGGAGACATCAGTAATTCTCCAAAATTTGTCAGGCTACAAAGACCTCCTGGCAACATGCTTAAAATAGCATTTTAGGTGTTTTGCTTTTGTCTTCTTAGATGATTTCTGGATTTAAAATAAGATACAATGCTGTAACACTCTAACAGGTAGACAACCAAAGAGGAATGGCTGGATGTGAAAAGTAACAAATCTTAAATACACCTCATAGTCTTTCTAATACAAATGAAGACTTGTACGTAGCCCAAACTTCAACACAGGTTGAGGGGAGAGAGGGTCCCACATCTGCTTAGATGTCTCCCCTTCCCTTCACCCACGGTTCCTAGGTACGTCGGTACTAGGCATGTGCTCAGAGCAAGCATGTCCTCTTGGAGGACAGACCGGAACAGCACAACCCTGGTCCTCAAAGATGCTCGGCTCGGTCTGCTAAGGTAGATAAAACATCCTCACCAACAGCTAAAAGGCATAACACAAAGTCAGTTGTAGGTCATAGGTGTCAGAAGACACATTTTCTTACTCCGAAATTCAACAAACGCTTTCTGTCACCACCACTGCTGCCAGGCAGCATCAGAACTTCTAAACCATATCACATACTTTCTTCTCCCATAGGCTCCTGATCCTCAAACTACGTATTGAGAATTAATTTAAGTGGCTCAGTCAGTTAGGCATCTGACTCTTGATTTTCGGCTCAGGTCATGATCTCACAGTTCACAGGATGTGGCCCAGCAGCCTCTTATTTAAACAAACAAACAAAAAAACTTTTTTTAAAAAAAATAAAGAGAATGAATTATACCAGAAATCTTAAAGATCTAGGACCTCACTCTTTCAATTAACAAACTGTTACTGAGTACCTGCTATGCATAAGGAAATGTGATTGGATCCTGTTTTTTTTTTTTCAAGTCCATTTATTTAGAATGAGAGAGTGCATGAGTAGGGAAGGGGCAGAGAGAGAGAATCCCAAGTAGGCAATGTGCTGATGCTACGATCAAACCCACCAATCCTGTGATCATGACCTGAACAGAAATCAAGATTCAGATGCTTAACTGACTGAGCCACCCAAGCACCAGATGGATCCTATATTTAGCATCAAGTCCTTTTACCAATACAGAAGGAGTATCATTTCCAAAGGGTATGCTTATTGAGTTGTTTAAATTTATTACAGCTCAATAATAAAATATTCAGCAATGCCTTAAAAGTACAAATAAATTTAACATGCCTCTGGGGATAAAACTCAACTTCGCAGAACCACCAGCTAAACATGCATGGGGCCCTGCCTTCCACTGCCCTGCACCTAGTCTGCCCTCAAAGCCAAGGGCCAACTGTAATGAACTGAGGAGAAAAAAAACAAGGGAAGACCAAGGACATAATCACTTCCTCTCTAGTCACTGACCAGTCACCATTATTCACAGACATGGTCTAGCTATTAAATGTATGCATAAGCTCTGTGTGCTTTAAGAATATCTGTATGCACATTCTTTTGAATAGTATCATTAGTAATAATTTAGGGAGATTTGGCTTTTGAAAACATCCAACATTTTACCCAGGACTAAGCCTAGTGAACAAGTGGGTTATTTAAGCCTGAGCAGGCTCAAAAATAACATGCAGTTTTATGAAGTAATGAGATAACTTCCTTGTAGGATTCACTAAGCAACTCTGATAAGAACACCGAGTTACAGTCCAAAAATGTTGTGAATGACAGCAACAAGGTTTTTATAAAAACTGTTTGTTATTACTTGGGAAAGTAACAAATTTGAAAGATAATACTTTTTTAGACAGATAAGCCCCTGCTTTATATTAAATTTGACTTCATTATAGCTGATCCTCTATTGGTAGAAAAAAGTACATCAAAACCAAATAACATAATAATGGAACTAAATCTACTGTATTACATCACTTGTATCTACATGTCATTTAAACCTCCTTAACTCTAAAATACATGGCAGGTGACACTATTATATTTCTTATTCTTCTGGAATCAACACACTGTTTCATTCTTGAAAGTAAATACTGGATCCCATTGAAACGATCCACATGTAACCTGTCCAAACTGTTGCTTCATCATGGCAGTGAGGATTCTACCAAACACACAGGGATTGCCCAGGAGGCCACCTGCTTAGGAATAGAAGATTCCGTGCAAGAAATGTGAAATGCACAAAAAGTGTGGCAGACCAGTAAACCCCTCCTCACAACCCTACTACCAGCACCACCCAAACATTCATGTTCATCCTGCCTTTAGTATTAGTATCCTGAGCAAAAATTAGATTTTTGTAAATTAAAAAACAACAGGGAAAAAAACAGGAGTACTTTTTCTTCATCACCTTTTTGTGTCTTTTCTGAAATTGGTAAATCATTCAAGCATAAAACAACAGCCCACACCCAGATTTTTAAACTATTAACATTGTGTTCTCTGTATTATTTTCCATTCTTTCCATAGAAATGAACAAGCTTCCCACCTTGGAAAATCTTCACCTGACCCTTCCTAAATCCTCTATGGCAACAGCTCTGTTTCTTAGCCAAGCCTGTGGAATGAGAGGCACACCCCTTTTGTCCATTTTCTCAACTATCCAGTTATTGTATAACCTTTTGGAATCTGATCTTTGCCCTTGAGTTGAAAGTCCTTTCTCCAAGAGCACCCATAATCTGCCTAAACCAAATTCATTTTCTCTTTTCCCCTGAGCTGAGCGCTCTTGGAGATGCTACGGATGCACTGGCATACAAAGCAGACAGACCCCTCCGTCCTTGTGGATATTATAGTCTAGTGGGACAGAAGAAATGGCATGAGCAAAGTGTACAACCTGTTGATAGTGATAAGCAGTAAGAAGGAAAAATAACAAAGGGAAGGACAGTATGAAGCGTCACGAAAGGTGGCCCGTGCTGACCACTCCCACCCCCTTGGGTTTCCTGGCCCCCCTCCAAGGACTCTGCAGGCTGCACCAAGTCTCTCCAACCTGAGTACCCCAAGGCTGCTCTCTGAGCCTCATTCTTCTCAAAAGGTCCTTTCGACCAGAAACCACCTCTGTCCCCAGCCTACCTTTACAAGTGGCCACAATCACCAGCTCAGTAGTTACCATTCCAAGTTGCTGGAGCACCGCTTAAAACGGTAACTAAGCCCACACTAAATTTTCCCTACCTAAACCTTTTAACTCTTCTTCTTCGGCCACTGTTAGACGTGCCCCAGCTGCTCCAGGGAAAACTCTGGGAAGTTCTCCCCAATCTAGAGTCACCACCTGTAGCAGCTCTTTTCTCCTTTTTCACACATTTATTTTTTTCAAATCCAGGTAGGTCCCTGTCATACTTTTTTTTCCCCATTCTATTTTCAATGGCATGGGCAGTTTTAGGCCATCCCCCTTTTCATCATGCATAACATCAGGGACTCCAAACAACTGTTTAGGCTGTCCCATTTCCTGGTGGAAAGCTTCCATCCATCACCAAATTTCAGGTGTATCACATGTGCATTCAGAGCTCCTACCCCCTGCACCTGGGGTCCTGCCCCAGCCTTCTCCCACTCTTCTGCTGCTCCATCCTCCACTCGGGTGGCTCTTCTGTCCAGCAGCAGTCTGTGCAAGATGCACACCTCCTTCTGCCTGGCACATACCCAGTGCCCAATCCATCCTGATGGGCATCTCCACTAACATCCTCCAAAAAGCCTTTTCTGACCACTCTACCATGCTCTACCTTCCCTTAATATCCTTTAATATTTATTAATCCATCATTCATAAGTAACTTACCATACGTTCATTTGTATTGTTGGTATTTTTTAACATATATATGAAATATCTGTGGGAACAAGTCAATACAGGCAATACTCAATAAAGACCGTATGCTCCCACAGAGGTACCATATCTTGTACTTCTTTCTTCCCATAATCCCCAGGAAATGTCTAGAATTACTGAAATCCAGAATCTGAGTGGCAGAGGGCTCTACACCTAGTAGGTACAGTAAATTTTGTAGTTTAACTATTCCTGAGACAGAGAGAGATTAACAATGATCACACTAAGATCCCAATGCAGAAGGTAGGTAAGAAAGTGTGTCTGGTCACTATTTATTATTTGCAAATAAAACACATCTTTCCTCTAGAAGCACTCACTCCTCTCATCCAGCAGCCCTCCACCTCCACCACACCTCACTGCCTGAGCTTCTAAAGGGGTTATTTGGTTTTAATATATGTCTCTGCTCTTTTCCTTACATCTTTAGAGTACTAATCCACATTTGGCCAGTTCCTACTTCCTGATTATTTCTCTTTAATTCTTTCGTCTTTTTTCTTTTATCCCATGACGACTTTTTTTCAAATCTAACACAATATACATTGTTTACACAGTTTGTTAAAAATCTGACATGCTAAAATAGAAATACCTGTGCTTCTATACTCAATCTGACATGAATTCTTCACTAATGATAACTTGAGCTTGAAAACCCTTAGGCAAAGAGAGGATACATTAAATTCTATTCATATATACATACATAATATATGGGAAATCATCGCCAAAACAGATTTGAACTGTATGTTTTCCTCTAAGTTAAAAACGTACTGATTTTAAAACAGCAGCGGTACGAGAAAGAATTACAACTTTGTACCACGTGGCCTATTCTAAATGTTCTAGTCAAGGCAACACTACTTTAAACAAGACTCCTTTATAAGTCATCGTTTAATTAATATCCAAGTACCTTGAGAGCCAATAATAGTTCAACAAACCAGCTGGAAATACAATATCAGATATAATTACTCTCAGCTGGCTTTATTCAACTGCTGTCATATTAAATAAACTTATCCCACAGACCTTTTCCCCTCCCCCCCTCCGGGAAAAAAATTCCTTCAAGAAGCATAGAAGGCTCTTTGTGTTGAGTTGTCTTTTTTTAAGTTTGCAGAACATATTCCAATATTAAAGATTTTCAGCAGGAGTACATAATATTAAAGATTTTCCATAGAGCACATTGTTATTTTTGTACTATTCTCTGTGCTTCCAGTACTACAGATCCTGGGAGCTTTGCTTTCCTTAAGACTAATACAAAAATAGCAAAATGGACTAAATCACAAAATACAATAAACATCTGTATTTTCATGATCTGGCATTCAGTTTACTGTTTCAATATCAAGCTCTATCTGTAATTTCTGTAAAGATGTCATGTCTCAACAGCTTACTAATAGAATTATCAAACAAAAATCATGGTTTCAAACCTAGTGTTTTTAAGACATTATTTAAAACATTTTACTATATTGTACCACCCATGGTGTATGAAGGGTAACTTCTTTATAACCAGTAACTACTACCCATTCCATGACCACTATTGTGCTGGATGTTCTACATCTATTGTCTCTAAAGTCCGTAACAATCTCACACGTAGATACTTTGTATCTAATAATTACCAAGCCAAAAGAAATCAAAGATACTTTTTAAACTGCTCACCCCCCCCACAAAATCAGACTCTATAATATACAAGAATATTATACTTATGCCACAGTAGAATTTTCAAATCCCAAATATCCTAATATTCACTCCTCTCACTCATTCAAATTCATTCTCATATTCATATTCTCTCCCTATCTCCCTCACTCTCCTTAAGAAAGGAAAAACAGGAAAGAGAGAAAGAGAGAGAGAGAGAGAGGAAAGAAGGAAGGAAGAAATTAATTACTAGTAGTTATACATGTTATAGTTAACTAACCAGCAAACTTAAAACTAAAGTCATATTTCATGAAAACTCACAATTAGCCCTGGTGTTGTTTCATATATAACATTATTATTGAAAGGTTCAATAATCACCTTTCCAAAAAGCTGAAGTTAAGTGCATATTCAGTAGCAGCAATTTAGAAATACACAAGTCCAATCATAACATATCACTTGTTTTAAAAGTTTGTAATTTATATACCTTGATACAAACCAATGTAATATTAATTATACTATAAGCAAATGCCAACCTTCAGAGCCTAAGATTCTAACTTTGGTAAATTTTATCTGTATTACTATTTCTTCACACAATCTGACGTGATTTCCACTGTTGTAATATGTCCAATTTTTTTTTAATCCTCTTCGACATTTCATTATATCCATCTTGGTATCTTTCTGAACTATACAGCATCTAGCCTACAGTATGTCCTCAATTAAAATACATGGAGTCAATGAATAATTTATTTCCCAATGCATTGCAAAAAGCAATTCTCATTTTTTGTGTGCCAAATTACTGCAACAGATTAATTTTAACACAAAATTTTCTTGGATTGCCTTAAATACTTCTACTGGATTGAGTTACATTTATGTATTTAAGAATGGTGAATTTGAACATCATTTTTAACCAGATCTTTTATTTTTGCATGAAAGATCAAATTATTTTCTGCACTATATAATGTAAAAAAAATGGACTTAGCAGCATTATAGTCAAGGTATGGAAAGTATGGAAACAACCTAAGTGTTCACAGATGGATGGATGGATCACAAAAATGTGGTATATTTAGGGTGCCTGAGTGGCTCAGTCAGTTGAACGTCTGACTTCGGCTCAGGTCATGATCTTGCAGTCCATGAATTCAAGCCCCCCAAGGGTCTCTGTGCTGACAGCTCAGAGCCTGGAGCCTGCTTCATATTCTGTGTCTCCCTCTCTCTCTGTCTCTCCCCTAACTTGTGCTCTGTCTCACTCTGTCTCAAAAATAAATAAATGTTAAAAAAATTTTTTTAAAAAGAAAATGTGGTATATTTATACAATAAAATATTATTCAGCCCGTAAAAAGAAGTAAATCCTTTATTTTGCAACAACATGATGAACTTGGAGGGCCAGGTGAAATGAGCCAGACAGAGAAAAATAAATACTGCATGGTGAGGTATCACTTATTTATGGAATTTTAAAAAAAATAAAAAATAAAAAAGTCAATCTCATAGAAATAGAGCAGAAAAGTGGGTGCCAGGGACTGGCGGATGGGAGAAATAGGGAGAAATAGGTGAGAGGAGAGAAAGTTTCAGTTCTTATCTTATCACAGATAAATGTGAGGTGACAGGTGTGTCACCTTGAAGTCGGGAATCCTTTCACCATGTACATGTACAGTAAATCACCATAGTGTGCACTTTAAGTATGTTACAATTTTGTATGTCTCCTATCCTTCAATAAATCTGAAAAAAAAATAAGATTAAAAAAAAGAATTCTGGAAACTGAAAAGTATATAAATTTATATTTTGAATGCCCTCTTACATTTTCATTGAACTTCTACAATCTTTATTTGTTCTGTTCTATCAATACAAGCAATTTCACCCATGAAAATAAAGCATTCACAAGTAACCACAGCAAATTCGCCATCAAGACAAAGTGCTTACATGTTTACACCTCAGAATAAAATAATTTCTCCATGATTGATTTTCATTATATGAAGGAGCTTTGGGGGAGGGGATAGAAATTCTACCACAATTTTATAAATCTGTAAAACAGGTATGATGATGATACACAAATCATTTGAACAGGGGAAAAAAAAAAGCACTGTCACTATAAACACAATAACTGGGCCATTTACTTCAAGTACTCCCACCTTCCAGTAGGGATAAATACCTACTAACCAATTATCTGTTCTGGAATAATATGGTACAAATTTGAAAACAAAACAAAAATTAAGCAGCTCAGCAAAGTGGTGCCCATGTCACCAGAAATGCTTCCTATTTGAAGAGGTGTTAGCAAGTAAGAGGGTAGCAGGTAACAAAAGACTTTAGTTTTATTTTATAGTTATATCTGTAGTTAACATATATGGGAAGTGCCTACGCTATGGCATTAAACCTATTCCTTCCTCCTTGAGTGCTCTGTCTGGAGAAACGACTATAAGGAATGACAGAAGAGACTACTGAAATGCATCCTGTAAAATGCCTCACAGGGTAACAAAGCAGGTAGGAGCCCCAGCTCTGGTGCCAGGCTGAGTTAAAACCCACAGCTCTGCCTTGTGAATAGTTTGAACTGTGCACGGAGTCACTTAACCTGAGAGTCTGTTTCATTTGAAAAAAGGTGGTGAACGCTCAATCCATAATTATGGCTGCTGTGAGGATTAAATGAGATAATGCCAGCAAAACCCTTAGGTGCTATTTTGATAGTTGGGAGGCACAATGTACAGACGTAGACAGAATGTATTTGGGTTCTTTACCCCAGGTTCATTAATATTTACAACAACCTGAATTTTAAGTGTAAAGATTTAAAAGTATGCTTCCCAGGAGGATGAACATTATTTTCTAATAACAATTATGACAGTTATCAAAGATGAATTTTTTTAATATAAAGACTCCCAAATTTTTAATAAACATTTTGAAATGTGTCAGAGAGAGCATATAATGAGCAGAATGGAAACCTTAAGTTTGCTGCATGCAGCCTTCTGAGGTTTCTCTCCAGAAGTAAGGGATGCTTTAAAAACTTATGAAAGTTCAGAACATATCGGGGAGATAATCTAAATCACTATAGCTTTCAAAAAAACAAGTCTTAATTGCCTCGATTAAGCAACCATTATACTCCTGAAAGGTATCGCCATTCTTGATTTATTCAAACCTGATCACAC
The DNA here is from genome assembly GCF_003009895.1 of Hyaena hyaena. Lineage (NCBI taxonomy): Eukaryota > Metazoa > Chordata > Mammalia > Carnivora > Hyaenidae > Hyaena > Hyaena hyaena. The sequence goes on from NW_024081322.1 coordinate 721,623, forward strand.
ACCAGGGATCAAATTTAACATGTATGAAGATAAACAATAATCTATGGCTATGATTAACAAACTATCACAATTCACATCACAATCTAAATTATTTTTTTAATTCAAAAGAACTTTTTCATGAAACAAAAACTACAAGGAAACTACAAATTATAATGCAAAGTTCTAAAAATATAATATAACTATTTTAAAAGAAAACTACCTCCAAATACTTAAGATCTTTTGACTACCTGCTTTCTAAACCTAGTATCACAGAAGAAACTCATTACAAAATTCAATTTTTATAACAATTTTTTTAAAAATTCTATTTTACTAACAATTTTTAATTCATATTAAGCAATCAATTTCTTTTTTTAAAGTTTTTTATTTATTTATTTGGAGAGAGAGACAGCACAAGTGGGGTAGGGTAGAGAGAGACAGAGGGAGGGAGAGAGAGAATCCCAAGCAGGCTCCATGCTATCAGCACAGAGCCCAATGTGGGGTTCAAACCCACGAACCGTGAGATCATGATCTAAGCTGAAAACAAGTTGGATGCTTAAACCGACTGAGCCACCCAGTTGCCCCAGAGCAATCAATTTCTCACAAATTAACACATGTCTCTTAAAATGTTTAGAATGCAGGGGGTCACCTGGATGGCTACACATTAAATGTCCAGCTCTTGATTTTGGCTCAGGGCATGATCCCAATATTGTGGGATCGAGCCCCACGTTGGGCTCTGCACTGAGTGTGGAGCCTCCTTAGGATTCTCTTTCTCTCTCACTTTGTCCCTCTCCCTGGCTCACTCACTCAATCTCTCCCAAATAAAAAATGCTTAGAATCCTACACAGCAATCCAATTTTATGATTATATCCAAGATCTTTTTAACCATATACATGAAACCAGGTCCTCATTCAAGTTGTTATCCTTTTTTTTCCTCTCCTCATAATTTTTTTTCAGGATAATCATGTATCTGATCAAAAACATTTACATATTCAAAACTTATAAAGAAATTTAATTTATAATTAGTTCCAAATATGTAATCACAAGGAATTAGCAGAAAACAAAAAGTATAACATAGGAGATATTATAGAATAAATTGTTGCAATTTTTTAATGTTTATTTATTTCTGAGAAAGACAGAGTGTGAGCGGGAGAGGTGCAGAGAGAGAGGGAGAGACACAGAATTCAAAGCAGATTCCAAGCTCTGAGCTGTCACCACAGAGCCCAATGAAGAGCTCCAACTCACAAATGGCAAGATCATGACCTGAGCCAAAGCTGGAGGCTTAACTGACTGAGCTATCCAAGTGCCCCAGAAATTGCTGCAATATTTTTACCTGTTAACTCTCAATATGGATAAGTAAACTCCACTTGAATATTAACTCCTACCTTGTACTTGAAAAGTTTCATTGTAAAAAGAGGAAAAGGAGATGATTTACCAGATTGCATAGATAGAGCTTGCATTACAAATTCTCTTAAATCAAGTCCTCTTTTGGGACCCAGTACTTTAAAGCACAGACTGTCAGGGGTGCCTGGGTGGCTCAGTCAGTTAAGCGACTGACTTTGGCTCAGGTCATGACCTCACAGTTCGGGAGTTTGAGCCCCTCATCAGGCTCGAAGCTGACAGTGCAGAGCCTGCTTCAGATCCTCTACCTGTCCCTGTCCCTGTCTCTGTCTCTGGCTCTGGCTCTGGCTCCCTCTCTCTTCCCCTCCCTCACTGTTGCATGTACACAGGCTCTCTTTCTCAAAAATAAGTAAACAAAAAAATAAATAAATAAATAAATAAATAAAGCACAGACTAGCAGATGTTCATCCACGTTGTTTGGTATACATTGAAAAAGGTAAATTGCATACTGCATTACTTAAGGACGTAACCAACTCTGGTCTAAGCTCTGTGGGCTTCAGTGCAGTTGGATCTGAAGTAGACTTTCTTCACATGTGTGCTACTGAAGTAAATTAAATGAATACCTTGTAGCCATAGTCCCTACACCATCAAGGATGTTCCTGTCTTAAGAGTGGGACTTTAAAGTAAAAAAGAGATACATTTGAGGCTTTGTTTCATCATTTACCTTGGGCAACTTTCTCAATTTTCTTCATCCATAGAATAAAGATAAAAATAGAAGTATGTACTTCAATGGATTCGAGAGGATTAAACTTGCTTAAGTACTAGCAATTGTTAAGATCTCATACAGAAGCATGATTATCGATTACTGACAGGAAGTAACAGGGAAGAATCAATTGGTAAAAGGTGCATTTCATAGAATAAATAACACATTAAGATGAAGATACACAGACGTGTCCATCTATGGTATACCTGACATAACAAAAGACTTTAAGTCTTACATGACTAGAATACTAACATGATGTTGAACAAAGATAGTTCCTTGAAAACCTCCTATTAAACTGAAAAATAATGTGAGTGTCCAATTAATATGACTCCACTGTCACACTTCATACTTAGAGTAAAAATGGATGTTCTTCTTTACAGATGACTAAAAGCTGGGTTGGAGGGAGATCAATAATCTCTGTGTTATAACTATCTTGCATTTTCCCACAGGAGCATTCACCTGATGATCTGAGGACCAGGCTCTTTGTTTCTCCTAAGAAAAAGGATGCACCTGCTTCCATCTGTAAAGGGGGCACTGCTTTACAAGTTGGTAACACTACTGTTCACACCGTCAACTAAAATTGTTTCCATACTGTTAATGAAGAGCTCCAGTTGAAGTTTTAAATTCTGCTAATTTAAAAAAAGGCAGGGGGGTGGGGAACCAAAACTATTTAAGCCAGGAGGAAGTACCTGAAAAAAGAGCAAAAAACAAGAAACAACCAAACAAACAACTCCACAGAAAGTAATGAATGGGTTGATAAATACACAGGAGGCTCCACTATGGCTTAGCCAAGGTACATAGCCTTTCTAAATAACAGACTGCTGAAATTTTGAAGACTGGAATATATAATGCTTCAAAGTTAATTTGCCATAATATATACAAAAATAATTTTACAGTGGGCAAACTTGATTCTGAACTATTTTTTACTGACCTCTTGGACAACAGTAACACTCTGCTTAGTTTTCTTGGAAATATTGTAGGTTGACCCCATTACAAGTCCTACAATCAAAAGAAAATTCTCCACAGATTCAGGCAACACATTTTTCTCAGGAGAGTAACAATGATGCCTTGCCACTTCTGCCATATGGCGGAATCTGAACTTATGAATTCTTACTTGTAAAGTGGAAGGAGGATGATGCAAAATATAAACAGCTGCATGATCCAGAAGGACAAAGGCTGAAGGAGACTCTGCAAATAGACACTGCCAATGACAAAGGTGGCAAAGGAGAACAAATAAGAGAACATATTTTGGCATCAGAACCCAGCTGCAACCTTGACTTTGCTATTTACTGCTGTGAGGTACTGGGAGAGATACTTCACACCAGTGAACTTAAATTTCACCACCCATAAATCAAGGATAGTATCTACACTCTATAGAGCTACTGTGAAAATCAAGTAAGATAAGGTATATTAAGCACTTACTCACTGGTTATTATACAGTTATTGCTTTTATTTCAAATTTAAGGGAGAAAAGAATTAGCCAGACTCCATAATGCCAATCAAGACTGAAACTTGAGGAAGGGATTCCAGCAAGGTTTCCACTTCCTTCAAGTTTTCACCTATTTAGCAAGTACTGTTAGTAAAATGTTTATTATTTTCAATATAATTGAACAAAATTGTACAAAATGAGCAAACTGGGAAGACTGAGTTTTGTGTGCTTTTCCTTTTTTTTTATTTTTTGAGGGGGGTGGGACAGAGAGAATCTTAAGCAGGCCCCATGCCCAGTGTGCCCAGAGCCCCACTCTAGGCTTGACCTCATGAACTGAACCGCGAGATCATGACCTGAGCTGAAATCAAGAGTCACATGATTCACGGACTGAGCCACCAAAGCACCCATCCTCTGAAAGTCTTTTAAGCATTGTCAATAAAGATGGTTTAGGTACTGCTCCCATGGAAGAATGGAGATTAACCAGATAATCTTAAAGTCCTTCCAGACCCAGGACACAAGAAAGAGAAACAAAGGACAGTCTCATATGCCTTCCTTTGCTTTTTGTTCAAATATAATCTATATCTGTATCTATACTTATACCTAAGTAATAACTATTTTCCCAAATAAGGAGAACGATGAAAAGTAAGACAGCACTGAGCTGCAGTTCCTTTAATTAATTATTGGGTGGAGAGTGAAGAGGGGAAGGTGCAGCGAATAAGCAGGAACTTTCGTTCTTCTCATTTTTGGCAAATATGCAATGCAGACACTCTTAAGCATAAAAATTATGAAAACCTAGTTTTATTTTTCTTCTTTAAGAAGAAAATATTACCAACTTTCAGTAAACTCTGAGATGCTGAATAAACAAATTGGGGGAATAACCAATTGGCACAATTTTTAAATGGTACAATCACAAGTCCCCTTTGCTAGTACTGACTACAGACATTTCATTATGCTTCACTGTCACTGCCATCTGCCTCATTCCATATTCCAAAACCTCCAGAACCTAGGTTCCCTACCCATCCACCTTGCCATGGCCACTAACTCAAGAGGAAAGGAAAAAGGGGGTGAAATGGCTTCAATTGCTTAAGGGATTGTCACAGGAGAAAGGTGATTCCTTTCTTAGAGAAAGAAACTCTAGTAGCAAATGTATGTTGGGGTTTTTTTTTTTAAATTCATAAGGGGAAAGCTGATATTTTAAAGGACACAGAAAGCCGCTGCCTTAATACAAAGATTAAAGTTGCCATCTCTTGGGGCGCTTCGGTGGCTCAGTTGGTTGAACGTCTGACTTCAGCTCAGGTCATGATCTCACATTTGTTGGTTCAAGCCCAACATCAGGCTCTGCGCTGACAGATCAGAGCCTGAAGCCTGCTTTGGATTCTATGCCGCCCTCTCTCTGCCCCTCCCCTGCTTGGATTCTGTCTTTCTCTGTGTCTCGAAAAAGAAAATGTTTAAAAAAATTTTAAAAATAAAGTTGTTATCTCTAAAGTTTTCCCTCCATCCTAAAGAGGGGATTTGGTGAAGAATTCCTTTTGACAAATAGATTATTATAAATACCAAGGTCAACAAACCTTATACTGTTGTAAAACCTGTTTTGTCTAAAAAGCCATTCATTCATACTGGCCAGCAGGTATAGTCAAGTTAAGTCAAAGGCATGGCTTTGAAACCCTGGAAACCATTTTAAAAGATAGCAGGCTTATGATTCCCAAACTGGAAAGTAAAAAAATACAATAAACACAAACTTCAGCAATAAAGTTTAGGAGTATCAGCCATAATAGATGACTACAATAAATACATAATTTAGGAGTATCACCAATAGTAGATGGAACATAATGGCTCTACCTCTCCCAGGTGTTTAGTAACAACCCTGTTGGCTTTGTTTTGTTTTTAAAAGACTGATACTGAATTGGTATACCCTGCAGGCCAGCATTTATATGGCTATTACAGAGCAGTTTCATTCAGGCTCACTCAACTATAACCATCTGAGGTTCCTACAGCAAAGGGCAAAGCCGTAGTCCTAACCTCAAAGCTAATGGAGTCTGCATAAGTTTACTGACATTTATGGATCATGAAGTTCCTTGTGAAGAAGGTACAACAGAGCATATCTCTTCCTCACCTTGCATGGACAATGCAAGAAGCCTGACTAGCCAAATAAAGTGAACAGCCAATGAACAAAGCTACAGGCCAATTAGGGAAACAGTTCCTAAATTAACTGAGCATCAGAGTCATAGGGTGAACTTCTTAAAGAATACATATTCCTGAGCCTCTCTCTCTAGCTGTACTAATTCTTTAACTCTGGAGACCTAGGAATCTCTAGTTTTCATAAGCAGAATTCATGTCTCCCCAACGCATAGTAATTCTTATAGCCAGAGGAGTTGGGAAACACAGAAGTAAAAAGAACCCTTGAAGGAATTATCGCCTTCCTGTCGAGTGTGATTGGGTTCCTTGTCAAAAGCACCTGATTCCCCTTGTACTTGCTAATCTCATGGTGTTAGATGACATTATGATACCAGAATTATGATTTTTCACATAGGGTATAAAAACCATGGCATTTGTTTACAGTAAATCACCTTTACAGCTATCATACAGTAAGTAACCTACCTAACCAAACATGCCAGTTAAACTGAAAATGCTAACATAAGACACCTAAATGATTACTGCGAGCTCCTACTTAAAATTTTGGAATAAATGTATATAAGTATTTATAGTAGTACTTTAAAGAAAACAGAAACATAGCATACTGGGACATGGTAAGTATAGCCTGACTTGGGGATCTAGATTTCAATTTCAGCTTTCCTACAAAGAAGCAAATGACCAAACTTCCCGGAGTCTCATTTATAAAAAGAGGTAATAATGATTTCATAGTTTCACCACTACAGTTAAGTAAGGAATAGATGGACCAGCAATAAAAACCACAAACATATTTGAGCATCTGCCTTGTCCTAGAGACTACTCCGGGCTATTCTAACCACTCCCTTTTATCAATCAAAAACTTATCGCAAGTTGAATAATTTCTTTATAGTTTCTCCTTCCCAGCTCTACCTGACTCTTCCCAGAATTTGAACCTAAAATGCAGCCATCCTCCAAATTCAATTATTGGAGTTAGCAGTGTCAAAGTCATAAAAACCACTCGTTTGAAAAGGATCATTTTCAATCCTCAGAAGAGTTGCATGAGGTAGGTTCTTCATTATCCCCTATTTTACAGACGAAGAAGTTCAGACAGGTTAAGTAACTTGCCCAAGTTCACACAGCTTGTAAAGGAAAGATTTAACCTAGCATTCTTAACCACTATGATAAACTCAATCTCTACAGAATAAAACAACCACTGAAATAAATTTTGGTGCTTTCCTTCTAATCTCTGCTAATTCAGGATCCCGGGTGATAAAAACAGATTGCATGCTTCCAATTAGGTTTAATACTCCTTCCCCAGCACAATAAATGAAATTGTCTCTTTAAACCATTTATCTACTCCATCTGGTTGGTCAAGGATATCCTGGTATCTCATGCCAATGTACATTTTTTTAAATTCTCTGTAAGCCCAAATTTCAAATTCAGAATGCTTTCTGCCTGTGTTACTTACCCTTTATTAATAATTATAATTTGCATTAACAATAAATACAATCACCGTTTCAGCTAGACTTAGGACTCCACTAACTTGATCCAAAGAGAGCAGTGAAAACCTGAGAGCAAGCACAATTATCCTGCCTACTTCTGCATTTCTTGGTGGTTTAGAAGACAACAATTCACATCAGGTAGTTTTCATAAGTTTGATGTTACTGAATCTAATAGTTACATTTGGAAGATGGTTACATTTTAAGTTAGAAGAGTTTCAGGTCTACCAAGACCTGAAAAGGAGAAATTAAACTCAACAACAACAAAAAATCAACTTGGTGATATAAATTTTTGACTGCCTGAAAAATCTGAATCTTTATATTTTAATTGAGGATATTTTTCTCAAAGGCTTCAGAGCAAGGAAATTAGAAAGTGACCATTTTCAAAGTAATAATTTAGCTTGTCTACACTTTATAACAACATACACAAGTGAAATATATTATTTTTCAAAATCAGTCAAATTGCTCTTACTGTTAAAAATGAGTTCATCTTGAAGCATTAGGATGCATTTACTAATTAAATGCCATATGTCTGCCAAAAGAGTACTGTTTTATTCCTTAAAAAGCAATCAAATGACATATTGAAAACTGTCATATCTTCTGTAGTATCACTAAAACTAATTCCAGGAGTTTCTCCTGTTCTGAAGAGTCAATTCAGATAGGGAACAATAATGCCCAGTAACGGCTCTCCTAGAGAAACAGATAATATCATGTCTGTTCCACTACCTGGAAACTTTTCCCACAAAGAAGCCCATTATCTCCTTTTCATGAAATATGTTTCTTCTCAAGACAGAATTGTATTATTGAACATTCCCACCTTTGTTCAAAGTCAGAAGGAAGAAGAAATGCCTAAACATTCCATTTTCTAATCCTCTTGGATCATGTCAAAACAAGGAAGAGGAAATAAAATGTTCAAAAGAAATTCTCAATAAAAATGGGAAATCAAAATCGTTCAGTTGGAATTTCATACTGACTTTAAATGCTAAGTTTTTCAACTCTTTCCCACCTATGTACACTTCCATAAATCTTAAAAAGCTCACTGTCTCCCCCCTTCAGTTTAAGGTTGTCTGTCTGCCCTCTATTTCCAATTTGAGAATCACCATAGCCACATCAGCTAAATGTTTCCCCATGTTAATTTCAATGGCTTATGTCACAGAAGTTACAGGATTTTCTGGATTTCAAATATCAAATGATTTTATAATCTTAAGTGTTTCACCCCTGAAACCCTTGCTTTAAATAAATATGTAATCTATTAAAAAGTAGGGTGTAGTGTATATCTATAAATAGTTTATACAAATGATTGACTTTCTAGGCAAAGAGAATTATACCCACGGCACGTGGACTATCCTCATACCAATTACTATCAAAACAGAGCATTTGTTTCAGCCACTCAATCTAATGAAGAATCTTATATAACAATGTAATAACATGAAAAGAACACTGTAGTAACATGGAAAGAAAACTTGTCTACAATCTGGAATCAAAAACTAGCTGAGATTCTGAGCAAGACTCTGATTTTCTCTGGGTCTTTGATCCCAAAGGTGTGTTCTAAAAATGGTTAAATCAGGGCATCTGAGTGGCTCAGTTGGTTAAGCATCCAATTGTTAATTTCACCTCGGGTCATGATCCCAGGATTGTGGGATCTAGACCCATCAGGCTCTGTGCTGATTATGGAGCTTACTAAAGATCCTCTTTCTCTCCCTCTTTTACATTCTCTCTCTCCCAAATAAAAAATAAATTATTTATTTATAAGATAAAAATTAAAATATAAAAATTAAATTAAATTAAAATTAAAAAATAAAATAAAAATAAAAATGGTTAAATAAGGATCTCTAAACTCTAAAATCTTGTCAATCACTAACTCACCCTGTTCAGAAAGTTCACTGTACAAAACTTCAAATATATCAAAAACAAAAACAAAAACAAATCTTCAAATAAATCAACATAGCCAAACATCAATCACTAATCACTTGATCTTTTCTAAATGCGAAAAGCAGTCACCCGTTTCTATGGCAATCTGAATTTAAAACAAAGCTGAAACAAGAAACAAAGGTGAAACAAGAGATTACATAAGAACGTGATTATAATCTGAGTTCAGTGATACCAGATGTACGCATTCTCCAAAGTACAAAGACAACTTTATGAGTGAAAGAATTTCAAAAGATGGAAACATACACACTCTCTCTCACACACACACACACACACACACACACACACACACAAGACAATGAGGGTGAGGCAATACCATGTGTCTCCTTTACTTCTTAGGAGTACTGAACAAGAATTGTGCTGGAAGAGAATTAACCTCTATTATCGTCTTTTCCAAATTCTATCTACCTAGTAAATTTTCTCACATTTTGCCAGTATACTGAATTTCACTTGCTTCTTTAGTTCAAACATAAAACAGGGTTATATACTGATCAGCTGACAAAAAGGTTGTGATGAGAGGCTTGGAGGAACCTAACCTTGTATTTCCCCTAGAAGCAATGGCTCACTATTTGCTAATTCAGGGCTCTCAGTAACTTCACAAATATAAATACCACAATTAATGAGATAAATCAATACTAGTAAAAGTAATATAACTAATAACAAGATAAATTAATACTACTTGATGAACCTTCTCCTAAGATTTGCACCAAAATATTCTAAGTAAAAAACCTAAGATTACAAAGGCAATTTTCCAGATCCAAATTCTCACTGTGCCCAACTGTTTATAGAATAAAATTATGTTCTAAGTCATATCCGTTTGTGATAACAATGCCTCCTATGAACTCTATTACTGCTCTAAAGCTTACAAGGGAGAAACTATCCAATCATAAGTAATTCTATTTTATGAAATGTTTACACAAAATGGGACAGTCTAAAACTTAAAGCAGTTTTTGAGCACTCTTATTATCAATGTACATAGAAATGATCTATTTAGGAAAATACACATTCAGAGTAATTCCCTAGTTATTTTTCATCACTTATATAAAATATTCTTTTAAGGGGCACCTAGGTGGCTCAGCGTTTAAGCATCCAACTTCAGCTCAGGTCATGATCTCATCGCTCATGAGATCAAACCCCATGCTGGGCTCTGTGCTGACAGCTCAGAGCCTGAAGCCAGCTTCAGATTCTGTGTCTCCCTCGGTCTCTGCCCCTCACCTGCTCATGCTCGCTCGTTCTCTCTTCCTGTCTCTCTCTCTCTCGAAAATAAACGAACATTAAAAAAATTAATATTCTTTTCAAAAAAAGAAGGGATAGATGGATGGGGAAAGAGGAAGAAGGAAAAAGAAACCTAAAACTAAAAATTTAACCAAATATGCTATCTTTTAAAGTGTACACAATACGGTTTTAAGAGCCAGTTTTACTTATTCAATGAGTAGATATTTCAGCTCTTTTTTTCTTCTTCTTGCTCTCTATTTTTATTTAAAATGGTTATTTCCCAGAATGTGTTTCATGATGATTCTGCAAAAGAATTGCCTAGTCAAATAAATTTGGAAAATACATACTCTACTCTCTCCTGCCTTAGAGAGGCATGATGCTGAACTGAAATTCAAGAGCTCCAGAAATGCTGCAGTAAATAAATTTGTTTAATCCAAAATTAATTTGGCACCAAAAAATAACTTGACCATCACACTCTCTTTTCAAAAAACATAGTAACAGACATTTTGTAAAATGTCAACATTTGACAAATAGGTTATAGAGAGAACTTGCATAAAATAAAACAATGTGTTCACAAGATTTAGGTTTGCTTTTGTTTCTTCTGGACTTATTCTTGACAGTCCCACCAGAATGCAACCAATAAAAGAGAAAGATATTCATTCTACTACTGAGACAATGTAATATGAAATCCTGATTCACCCCTGTACCTAATGCCTAAGTACAATCAAAGCTAAGAATGGTTTACAACAAAGAAAACCATGAAAATCAAGATGAAATTCCATTTTAAATGGAAAGAGTAGACATTTAATAGGTAATTATTAAACATGGACCATGGTATGTGTTACAGATATTTCAAAGTAGATAGAGGCAAAATGGGAAAAAAAAAAATCAGGAAAAATAATCAGAAACTACATTATATGTAACCTCCAAAATCAGCAAATTATTTGATAGTTTTTACTTCTCTTTATTAAGGGTCACAGAACTTCCTGATTCAAAATATAAGAAATGATTAAGAGTAAAAACTTTCTGAAATAAATATAAGGAACCAGCATTTGCAATTTTCAACATCTATTCTTTCTTTATTGAACTTCACCTAACCATCTAAGTTAACAGCAAAGATTAAGCCCTAGGATTCAATGAAATCTACTAGCTTCATAAATACTATTATATGTAAATAGTTGAAGGGCTGTTTTCAACATCAAGTGAGTGGTTCTCTAAATTTTCCAAATGAGGAAGCAATGTAACAATTTCTGGTAAATGTCTCATCTAACATCTAATCAATGTTTTTTCTCTTTAAGCTAAAAGTAAATATTTTCTAACTTTTTTTTAATTCACAAAACCTACCTATTGTAGGGGGAAAAAAGTAAATATAGAAAATAAGAAATTTAAATTATCGGTAATCCCTTCACTCAGAAACAAGGTTTTTAAAGACTTTGGAAGGCCATTTATTAAACACGTGTGCCAGACACTACAGAAAACGGTTTGTTAAATTTAATCCTTCCAACTACCTGTAGATTGGTAATAGCATCTCTGTGAAGAAAATTAAGGCAATAAGAGGTTAGGTACCTTGACGAAAGTCACACACATAGTAAGGAACAAAGCAAAAATTTGAACCTGAGTCTGTTGAGGTAACTTCTAATCACATATGTATTTTTAAAAACTCCATTACAGCATGTATTCTGTTTTGCGATCAGCTTTCATCACTGACTTCTATTATAAATATCCTCAGGAAATAAAAACTACGACACAGTCTTTCATTCTAAACTCTATTCATTCCATCAACCATTCATTTTAGATATTTGAGTTCTTGCTATTTTGTTTCTGATGATTTTAAGCAATGTTGCAATATACATTTGCCACTTAATAATGTGTGACTCTGGGCAAGTCATTTGACCTTTCTGAGCTGCTTGGGGTGCTGTGAAAATTATGTAAATCAAAAGGCAGTAGATGGCATATACATTAAGCCCTAAATGGTAGTTTTTTCAAATATCCTTAATTGCTTTCTTATGATAAACTCTAGACCAAAAAAAACTGCTGAGTCAAAGGCCATGTACCTTTGACAAAGGCTTCTAGTGCATATACCAAAGAACCTTCCAAAAATGTTATAAAATGTTATGCTTACCATCCCTGTATGACTGCACCTATTCCTTAAGCTCCTAGGAAATCTGGGTATTATCCTTCTTTTTCTAACATTTTCAATTTTATGGGAAAAAAAGCATTTCATGCAAACCGTATCTTTAATTTCTAGTGAAAATCACTTTCTCACATATTTTAGGCCATCTGTATATCTTCTTTTTGTATTTTTCCTTTTTTTTTTTTTCCTCTTCACTATTGATGTTTACTTTTCTTACTGAGTTCTTTTAAGGGGTAGTATCTTTGGTGCTGCAAGAAATTTTCCCCGATGATGTTTAATCATTACTATTTAGTTTCAGAAAAAGAAAAGGCTGGTTACGGAAATAGTAATGTGAAAAATAAAAAAGAACAATTTTTAAATGTTTTTTTTTTAGAAGGGGGCTGGGGGAGAGGGAAAGAGTGAATCTGAAGCAGGCTCCACACTGTCAGCACAGAGCCTGATGTCTTGCTCGAAATCACAAACCGTGAGATCCTGACCTGAGCTGAAATCTAGAGTGGGATGCTTAACCAAATAAGCCACCCAAGCACCCCCAAAAAGAATAATTTTTAGATTGGGGCGCCTGGGTGGCTTAGTCGGTTAAGCGTCCGACTTTCGCTTGGGTCATGATCTCGCGGTTCGTGGGTTCGAGCCCCGCGTCGGGCTCTGTGCTGACTGCCAGCTCAGAGCCTGGAGCCTGTTTCAGTCTGTGACTCCCTCTCTCTCTGACCCTCCCCTGCTCACGCTGTCTCTCTCTCTCTCTCCTAGAAATAAATAAAATGTAAAAAAAAAAAAAAAAAAGAATAATTTTTAGATTAACATTGTAAATGCTGTCTTTAAAGAAAAAAACAACTTTGTTTTAAAATAGTTTTAGCAGGTTTTGGAAAAGCTCCATGCTCAGGTTTTTGTGTGGACATAAGTTTTCAACTGCTTTAGGTAAATACCAAGGAGCATGACTGCTGGATCATATGATAGGATATATTTAGTCTGTATGAAACTAACAAAACAGGGAGCCTGGGCAGGTCAGTCAGTTAACCATCTGACTTCAGCTTGGGTCATGATCTCACAGTTTTTGAGTTCAAGCCCTACACTGGGCCTGTGCTGACAGTTCAGAGCCTGAAGCCTGCTTCAGACTGTCTCTCTATCCTTCTCCCCTCTTTCTCTTTCTCTCTGCTGCTACTCCGCTGCTCATGCTCTGTCTCTGTCTTTCAAAAATAAATACATGCTTAAAAAAAATTTTTTTTAAAGAAAGAAACCGCCAAATTAGCTGTGCCATTTTGCATTACCACCAACAATTAGAGTTCATACAGCTCCACATCCTTGCCAGCATTTGGTATTGTTAGTTATAGATATGTGTCATTCTAACTGGTGAGCAGTGGTGTCTTGTTTTGATGTGTTTAACTCTGATGACATGTGATATGGAGCATATTTTCATATGCTTATTTGCCATCTGTATATCTTCTTTGGTAACTGGTACTTCTGAAAATTGTCTTTTCTATACCTGCACTATCCAATATGGTAGCCACTAGCAACACGTGGCTATAAAATGCAAATTTGCTAGTCCTGGTGGAAATGCGGTGTAAGTGTAAAATACACACTAGATTTTGAAGACCTGGTATGAAAAGAAGAAAGTAAAATATCTCAATATTTACTATTTACATAGTTTACATGTTGAAATGACAATATTTTGGTATATACTATATTGCAACCGTTCTGTTTTACGTTTTCTGATGTGGCGACTAGAAAATTTTAAATTGTATGTGTGGCATGCATTATGTATCTACCAGATAGCACTGATCTATATATGGCCTATATTTTGATAACTGTATTGTATAAACACTAAGTCCTAAACAGTATCTTCTGAATAGTATCATGATAATAAGGAAATTACAAATAAGAATTAAAAATAAGAAAGCAAGTTGTTTAGCAAGCAAAATCATCAGAATTTGATCGAAAGTATTTTTGCTTTTGCTTTGCTTTCTCTAGATATCCTAAGCCCAACAAAATGTCACAAAGTTTCTTAAAATAGGAATGCTGTTATTTACAATCTTCTGAGCAATGCATAACTTGAAGAAATAATCAAAGACATCCTGGAACCTGGCCAGGCCACAAGTACCTGGGTAATATATATCACAGTTCAATTTTGCCAGGTTGAATATACAAAGAGAAGGAATGGCTGAAGGATACCTAAAATAATTTTTTTTAGTAATAAAATGAACAGAGCCTTTTGGGGTAGGAGGAATGGAAGAACAGATTAAGGATAGCTTCTGTTCTAGCTTTAGCCAAATCAAAATTAAATTGAGTCCTCCACTCCACAACATGGAAAGGATAGGGAAAAACTGAACTGAGGAGTTACAAAGAAATACAATGGGAGAAAACACAAAACATCCAAAATGAAGGGACAAGATTAACTGCAATACAATAGAACACAGTACACCAACTAAAATAAATGAACCAGACATATATCAACACAAAGAGAACTCAAGAAATATAGCTGAGAAAAAAGCAAGCTGCAGAATGAGATATGAAGCATGGTAATATTAAGGTAACTTCAGAAACACAAAACTATGGCATATGACACATATGCAGTAAAAGAATAAAAACACTGCAAGAACACTCACCAAATTCTAAACAATGGTCAGTTTTCTCCTGAAAGATAGGAGTATGAGACTAGTGAAGGAAAAAAGGGTTTTTCCGCTATACTGTCCCATTATTTCTATGTCAGAAACACACACATACATAGGAAAAAAGAACAAGAAAAAGGGAGATTGCAAAGAGACCAATGGGCTTCTGGCTACTGCTAAAATAACTTCTGTGAACAAACAGACTGTACATATCTGGACTGCACTCTGCTCTCACGGCGCCCACACTCAACCCAATGCCATCTTCCTGTCCCTTATTAGAGGCTGCATTTATAGAATCTAAAGGTCTCCACGGCAACAACATGGTCTGTGAAAAAGGGAGGTATTTGTTCAGTCAGAGAAAACTCTGCCCCCCAAAAGCACCCTGCCCATCCAAATAAACTTCAAAAAACAAAACATAAACAAAACAGCCAGCAGGGCGCCTGGATGGCTCTGGTGGTTAAGCATCCACTCTTGATCTCTGCTCAGGTCAGGATCTCATGGCTCCTGAGTTTGAGCCACAGCAGAACTCTGAGCTGACAGCATGGAGCCTGCTTGGGATTCTGTCTGCCCCTCACCCACTCACAGTCTCTAGCTCTCTGGCTCTCTCTCAAAATAAATAAATAAACTTAAAAAAAAAAATCCAGGAATACTTACTCCACACAACTCACTCTCATCAAATATCAACTTTAAAGCAACTATGTAACATTTGATGACCCTGTTACCCAGAGTACTGTATGTAATATATCCCTGAAGCTGTACAAAATTTATAAACTTTGATCCAAGCCCTCAGTCAATATAAAATAATACATCACATGGTTTTTACAAATCCTCCTTTTATTAATCAACTAGTTAGGGGCCCAGTGGAACATTTGGTACCAAAAAATACATTCCCTATGAGGATACCATAAGATGGAGAAAATAAAACATTTCAAATGGATAATTTTTATGTGTCTTGCTTTTATGGATTTTATTAAGTCTTCACATAATCCCTGGGACCCAAACAAGGGAGAATTAAGATCTGAATCTAGAGTAGCAGAAACAGCAACATTTTTCAGCAACAAAATTAAAGGAAAAATTGGTATTTATTATAGAAAAAATTATTCTTAATCCTTAAAAAGTACTCAAGGAAAACTTTTTAGTATTTTAAAATCAGCAGTATTTATTTTAATAATATAGGCCCAATCTTACAAATTACATTTGTTCTTCTTATTGACTTCAATCCAATCTCACAAAGTGTTCAAGAGCACAAGTTCCAGAACAGAGTCCCTGGATTCCAACATGAGCTCCACCACTTAACACCTGAAGAGTCGCTGCACTTGCAAAGCCCTTCAGAGAACTGGGATATGTTCTTCACATAACACAGTAAAATGTTTCACAGAGATATTCAGTGAATGTTTGCTCTTAGTTCTTACTATTTTTTTTAAATTAACCATTGCTTTCCATTATTTGAAACACTAGAAACCAAAAATTAAGGGCTCTTTTTAGGACTATATGTTTTAAGCAATCTTATTTATTAGCTATAACTTGCTCAGTTTACTCTTTCATGTCCAAATGCACTTTGTATTATTTTTGTCTGGGTTTGAGTTGGTGGGATTTTTGGTTTTTCTTTTTTTTTTTTTTTTTAAATAAACCATGAAGTATTCCAGCAAATCAACCCTTCCTCCATAACAGCTGTTGTGTGAAACTGACTCATGAAATGTAGATGTCGAAATGAAATATCTGATCATCTGGTCCCATCCACTTGCCAATGTACGAGTAGGATTTTTTCCATCCTATAATCTACTTTCAAATACTGCAAATAAATTGCTTATTGGTTTTGTTAGATATCAATCTGGATTCATTATACATTAGAAAAAATGTACTTCATTTGCCAAAGCTATAAATCCATTAACTTTTTATTGTAACAAAAAGGAAAAATGAATAAAACAAGCATTTACCACAATTTTTAACATTCTGAGTGGCACTAAGGTATTTCTTCTTGCTTTCAAAATCAAAAAAGAAAAATAAATATCCATATTAAGTCATTCTTTCAACTATTCTTTATAATGTTCTTTGCTAAAAAGAATAAAACTGTTAAACCTATCACCTTAGATGTACACAACATGGAAAAGATGTTTTGGTCATACTCAGAAGGTACAGGGAATTCTTTAGATGTCTTCCATTATGCACACATGTCCAACCAACACTGATCCAATGAGATGAGCACTTCCCCTGTGTTATAGAGGAGCTAGGCTTTCAGGATCCCATGGTTTTTTGGGCAGTCTCTGCCTAAAGGGAAGCATTTCTTATTGACATATAAGTAAAGTGGTTAAAACTAACTTCAACTTTAGTCAGTAAACGTATGAAAATATGTTTAACCTCACTCAGAATCAAAGAAATGTTATCTGAACACTGTGACACAATTTTTCACTTCCCAGACTGATAAAATTAGAAAAGTTTAATGAAAATCCATTGTTGGCATAGGTTTTTATACACTGTTGATGGAAATATAAACTGATACGGTTTTTTCAAAGAGCCATTTGGCAATATCTATCAAAATGTTAAGTATACATAGATTTGGTAACTCCACTACCAAATATCTAATCTATGTATCTGTTCCACAAACTCATATATACACACGTACAATGATATTCACCACAACGCTATTTGTCAGGAGGGACATGGAATCTGGAAAAATCCTAAATGTCCACTCCTGGGGGGCTGCTGAGATAAATTACAGTGCAGCCAGAAGAACACTGTACAACCTCTGTACAGAATATGTCTGATCCTGGGATCATCTCACAGGAATTCTGTGTAAAAGGAAAGAACTGTATGTATAGAATGATTACTCTTCTGTGTGTGTGTGTGTGTGTGTGTGTATGTGTGTGTGTGCGCGCGCGCGTGCACCCTGTAGGATCATAAAACTTTTCTCTCAGTATATAAAAACTTATTAGAGACTTTGGGATGGTGGTATACAGGAGAGACTTACTTTTACTTATATTGTTTTAGATGATGTTTTAGAGTGTTTGCATTTTTTTAATTAAAAAAAATATTTCTAGGGGTGCCTGGGTAACTCAGTCAGTTGAGCATCCAACTCTTAATTTCGTCCCGGGTCATGGTCCCAGGGTTGTGGGATAGAGCCCCGCATCAGGCTCTGCACTGAATGTGAAGTCTGATTGAGATTCTCTCTCATTCTCCTTCCCCCTCTCTCCCATTCAAGTTCTATCTAAAATTTAAAAAACTGAAAATGTATTTCTAGAAAAAAAAGTGAGGCACAAAATGTATTCATCATCACTGCTTTTAAGATCTTCCATTGCATATTAAATTGGCATTATGAATGTTAAAGTCTCTTCTCTAAGCCTCCATTTGCTTAAATGTGTGGGTCTTAATTCTGTTTCCTACTTTGCCTACTTAGGGAATTATCACTGGGACCCTTTTCCCATACTGATACCCCCATGATTAGAAGAGTCTTCCGCAACACTACACTGCTTATCCAGGTCTCCATTTTTCCCAGCCCACAGCAAATCCTGAATTCTCTGATATTTTTAATACTTAAAGCTGTCACCATCCAACCTAATATTTGGCAATAACAGAAGAAACATCTCAAAAATATTTCAAAAAATTGTAGTGTCACTGGAATTAATATATACCTTCCAAAAATAACTGCTTTGAAAGAAAAAAACTAAGATCAAGTTGGTTTGCTCTTCTGGGAGTTCAAGGAGGGGAAAGTGCTTTTTAAACATTATAGCTAGCATTTTCCCAACTTTCTCAGAAAAAATACATATGTGTGTGTAAGTATAAAAACATGTGGCTATACTAAACAATATGAAATTCTACTAACTGTTCTAAATTATACCTACAACTATCTACCTAAAATGAAAAGGTATCTCCTTATAGTATAAAGTATTGAAAACACAGAGGCTAAACACAATGCATTAGCCTGTGAAAATACAACTGAATTAAATTTCAAAACTTTAATCTACAACCTGCAAATCTAGCAGAGATCATCTGTCATCCATAGTACTACAGTGATGAAAGAAAAAACCATGTGGCACTTTATAACACTGCACATTCTTATAAAGGTACTGATAAAGGTGAAATATTCCTAAAATTCTCAGAGCATGGAGCTTCTATTTCCCTTTCAAACTCTGTCTCTTGGGGCACCTGAGTGGCTCAGTTAGGCTTCGGAGTCATGATTTCCGCTCAAGTCATGATCTTCAAGTTCATGGGCTGGAGCTCCATGTCAGGCTCCACACTGACAGTGCAGAGCCTGCTTGGGATTTCTCTCTCTCTCTCTTTCAAGAATAAATTTAAAAAACTTTTTTAAATCTGTCTCTTAGCACTCATTTCCTGTTTACTGGATTTCAGTCTTCCTGTTTAAAGACTCCACCCCTGGTGTGACAAAACCAAAACTTGAAGGAATCCATTTTTAGCACATTTGCTTAGGTATTTTCTATTTAATCAACAGGATATAATGTCATTTATAACTGGCAAAAATCTGTCCACTTTATTCACAGGCCATTAATACTAAACAAAGGAAAATCTCTTTAACAAATCTTATTTGAGAAAAGATAACTTTAGAATAATTTGGAGTGTAAGATCCCTCTAATATTTATATTATAGGATTTAATTTTACCAAAATAGCCTTTAAGGAAAAATTAAAAGTACTCTGTGTATTTTGATTATATATGACTACAGGAAATGTTGCTCAAAATGCCTTAGAATTTTTTATTGTTCTATGCTCTAAATATGTGCTTTACACTGTGTAAGATGCTCTTCTCAAAGCCCTAAGTACTATAGAATTATAATTTCGAATGACATTGAAGAAAAGTGTATAGAAGAGGCTACTGAGGAACCAACAATCCTTTCAACAAAAAGTTATGTGTCTGATGGTGTCTGTCATTTGACACCTGTGCATTAAATTTCCTTTCATTCTTTTCATACCACCTCATCACTTCCGCAATTGTATGAATTCTTGTCCAGTGAATATTGCCTCCCTGAACTGTGAGTTCCCTGCACTTTCTTACTCATCTGAATATCTCAATGCACTTACTAACACAGTGCCACACACACCCATAAATATGTTTAGAAAAAATAGTTGGCAAGTGACAAAGTACCTCAAGTGTGCAAGTATGCACCTCCTAGAAGTTTACACTGTTATAACTTATGTTATATTTACACATTCACTGAAAATGTACCAAATTGCTTGAGGCTCTATTTCATGGAAATTTTACAGTATTCTTCTATCTTACCAATTTCAATTCATTATTGTCTGGAAACTGCCTTCAAGCAGTAGTTATGCTGGGTATCCATTCAATGTGTGTGGACTAACTCTAAATTAGAACTACAGGATTGGTATCTTGGTCCTGTTACTTTGGGTTCAAGTGGTCTCAGAGAATAGTTTTATGCTCCAGTAAGGTAGCAAATAGATAAACATGATAAAGATATAAGATTATTACATTTCATTTCCTAATCCGTTCAAACAACCAAACTCAAAATAGAAAGTCAAAATCCCTTTGTCTTTATCATTAAAAAAATAATAAAAAATAAAAATAGGAGGAAAATATTTTCCCCAAACACATATTTTATTCCTTTATATGAATCCTTCTACTTCCCAAATAGGAAGTTAAGTAACTCACCACAAGGGCAATGAGTCACCTTACCCTTATTGGTGTATTAGAGTCTGTTTATTCAACTTAATGAGATTTTAACAGAGTGGAATTTTGACAAGGTTTGACCTGCATCCCAAGGTACAAACTTACTCTTGTTTCCTCCCCATACTACCTAAATTTCAAAAGCTGAAAAGATAAATTTTATTCAATGTGGCAGTGAAAACTATAACAAAACTATTGGTATCACAGGCTTCGTAACTTTAGATGGATAAAATGGACATGAAAATATGAGCTCTACACTTTCATACTTTTTATTCAAAAAAACAGAATATTCTGTAGAAGTTAGATATTTTGTGTGTGCAGATCCACTGGTGTGTGTGTGTGTGTGTGTGTGTCTATCTCCATCTATCCCAGGTTATCCGTCCCTTCAGCAGGGTCAGGGTGGGACGGAACAGATACCAATGTAAAAGTCTATGGGGATACCTATTATTCCAATACCTCCCAAGAGAAAGCTTGTGTTGATGTACCAGGCCATATTATGTGGTAAAATTAAGCCATATTCATTAAGGATCCACTAATAAGCAATTCAATCTGTGCAAAAGTCAATTATACCACGAAAATGCTAAGCAAATTAATAACGCAATTAAATCTGTATGTGGGCACATTTTCCCTACTTATGAAAAGAATTTAAGAACTAGTACATTAGCTGAATGTTAATTACAACTGAATAATTTCTTAATTCACTAAAATCAATTCCATCAGGATAAAAAAAACATTTTTAAAGTATCACTATTATTCTTTGTGGTATAGCTAATGAGTTGCATGTATTTAAATATTCTACAATGTAAGCATCCCAGAAATTTAAACTACCCTTCCCAGTAAACTTAAATCTCTGCATTATTTTTGTATTTATTTTTCACAAAGTCACTCTCATTTCCTAGAAAGATGCCATGGGTATTAACACCTTAAAAAATGTGTTTTTTCAAGCAAAAGGGGACTTGCAAAATAACCCCAGTATTTAAAGATGCTACCATGGTAACTGTGTTCCCTCCCTCAATACCCACCAAATTCATACTCATACGGTGAAGTTCTAATCCCCATTATGACAACTGAAGGTGGGGCCCTTAGGAGGTAATTACAGTTAGATGAGGTCGTTAGGATAGGGACTTAGTCCAATGGGACTGGTGTTCTTTTGAATGAAGGAGAAACAGGAGAGCCCTCTTTCACTGCAGAGAGGGAAAGTCTATGCGAGAACACAGCAAGAAGGCAACCATCACCAGAAGCCAAAGCAGTCAGAGAACTTGAATCTTGAACATCTAGCCTCCAGGACTGAAAATAAATTCCTATTGTTTAAACCATTCAGTCCAGCTTACCTTGTTCTGGCAGCCTACACAGAATAATACAGGAAGTTTCCTAA
This sequence comes from Hyaena hyaena, assembly GCF_003009895.1. NCBI lineage: Eukaryota > Metazoa > Chordata > Mammalia > Carnivora > Hyaenidae > Hyaena > Hyaena hyaena. The sequence continues at coordinate 743,626 of NW_024081322.1, forward strand.
ACCTAGTAAAGTTAAGCCAAAGTTTCCAAACATTAAATAATATACTCAAATGGATCTCTAGGCCGACTAAACAGAGCAAAAATACAGTTACTACCAAAACCCTCAATTTTTGTGATAACAAAGGACTTATAATACACATAAATTTAACTCATTTGAAATAAATGTTCATTAGTAACAAGAAGCCTAGAATCAAAGATGGCACTTTTGATTATAATTAGAGACAGATGTATAAGGGAGCTCCAGCTCAGATCCATGTCCTCCTTTTTAAGGTCTACATATTACTTTTTAACATCCACATAGTTCCAGAAACTACTAGGTAAGAAGGGCTATCCAATTTATCATGACTTAATAAAGCTACATTGTATTAAAGTTCATTTGAAAGAAAATACAATGTATTTCAAATACCAGAAACTATTAGAATAAAATATATCATTAGAGAAAACAGTATTGAGATTTAAGCTTCAAATCCATTCATCAAATATTTATTAAACATTTCTCTCATATCAAAACTATGCTAGGCACTCACATCACTAAGAGCAGATGAAGGCTTCCAATGATACAGGGAGGTCAGGTGTGAGTTAGAAACCAAGTAGCCCTGGAGTCCTATAGTCATCTCCCATGTGCCCTAAATTAAACAAAGACAAACAAACAAACCATTGTAGCCTTAAATGTTTAGCCCAGTGGACTCCAAACTACTTACTCGAAAACAACTTGGATCCTAACTAAGCATCCCAAGCTCTACTTGTTCTAACACTGAACTCCTGATCACTAGCACCACCAGACCAGACCAGCCCTCTTCAATCAAACCTGATCTTCCCAAGTCTCCTTCCCCAATAAGTATCATCCCCATTCTTCCAGAAACCATGAAGTCATCCTTGAGTGCTCTTTCTTTCACACTCAATTCTAATACATCTTATCTGCTCTACTTCTGTAATGTACCCAACATGTGACCATTTCTCCCTTCCACCACCTGCTTTCCACAACACGTGACCAATTAAGTCTCCCTTTCACCACCTGCTATCGCAGTCATCTGACTGCACTGGCCTCACTGACTGATGTCCCCGTTTCTACCCTCTCCCCTCTACTGACTAGTCTCAATCCAGAACTGATCTTACCATACTGCTACCCAAATCCCTCCAATGGTTCCTGTTCCCCAACGTGCCCAGAATAAATGCCAAAATCCCTACACAATCAGGCTTCCCCTGCTAATCCTCTGATGTCAGTACCTTTCATTTGCCACCAATTGCTTCAACCCTGAAGCTTCCATTCCTCACCACGACAAAACAAGATCCCACCTAAAAAGGCATCAATGTTTTCTATTCACCACAAAGCTGGTTCCATAGATTCTTTCAGTCCTTCTTCCAATACCACTTCATCATGAGTGAAGTCTTTCAACTGTGACCTTACTTAGCTTCTTATTTTTCTATAATACTTATCAACATCTGATGCTACATTTCCTTGTTTGTGTGCCTCCCCTCACTGAAATGTAAGCTCCATGTAGCAAGTAGGGGTTTTGTTGTCCACAGCTGTATCCTCAATGGCTAAAACAGTGAGTGGCACACTATAGACCCTTGATATACACTTGTTGAATTATTTAATTTCTATTACAAGGATACACAGACGTAGGGAACGTTTACTGATAGCTAAGGTACAAGTACTTCTGCAGTGAGATTCACTATCAAAGGAAAAAGTAAAGGGGTGCCTGGGTGGCTCAGTCAATTAAGCATCCAACTCTGTTTTGGCTCAGGTCATGATATCATGGTTCATGAGTTCAAGTCCCACAACAGGCTCTATGTGCTGGCAGCATGAAACCTGCTTGGGATTCTCTCTCTCCCTCTCTCTCTCTGCAGCTTCCCCACTCACACTGTCTCAGTCTTTCTCAAAATAAATAAGGCTTTAAGAAAATATATAAAGGAAAAGATAAAAATAAAAAATATCTGCCTCATGCAAAAGGTTCCTAAGACCCCACTCCTCCCTGACACTTAGAGGCTTTCTATGCAACCACACCTTCATGTTTGCAAAGGGACCTTCCCTATGTTTATGTGTGTCAGAAAAATTAATCATATCACACAGGGAATATTTCAGCAATAAGAAAATACTCTGTTGAGAACATACCTATAAAACTATGGTGAAATTGGGGCACCTGGGTGGCTCAGTCGGTTGAGCGTCCGACTTTGACTCAGGTCACGATCTCACGGTTCATGGGTTTGAGCCCCGCATCAGGCTGTGTGCTGACAGCTAGCTCAGAGCCTGGAGCCTGCTTCAGATTCTGTGTCTCCCTGTCTCTCTGACCCTCCCCTGCTCATGCTATCTCTCTCTTTCAGAAATAAATTTAAAAAACATTAAAAAAAAAAACTATGGTGAAATCTAAAGAAAATATAATTTTTCACAATTTTTAGAACATATTCATTTGTTATATAAGTGGGGAAACTACGGACCTCTAGTGTTATATAAATTTAATCTGCATTTTAAAATATACATATTTGCATTTAGCTAAAACATAAAATGAGTAATGATTCTGCTACAAATAAAAATTATTTTATAGAATACAACTTTGCAAAGTTACAAGTGGCATACATCTGATAAAGGACTTGTATCCAGAATATATAAAGAACTCTCACAACCCAAGGAAAAACATCAAATTTTTCAAAATGCTAAATTCAATGTGGGTATCCTCAATGGAATCTTGAAGAGAAAAAAGACATTCAGAGAAAAACTGGTAAAATGCAAATAAAGTGTATAGTTCAATAAATAGTACTGTTCTAACAGTAATTTCTTAGTTTTGACAAATATATCATGGTTCTGTAAAGTACTAACAGCAAAAAACCTTACAGGTATACTTGGGAACTCTCTACTATTTTGCAAACTTTTACATAAATCTAAAATTATTTCAAAATAAAATGTTAAAGGTGGGAGTAAATATTCACAAAGACCATCACCAAAGATATATAGATGGCAAATAAATATAAGATTCTCAACACTAATCATCAAGGAAATACAAACTTGTACATGAATGTTTAGAGCATCACTATCTAAGTTAGAAACAACCCAAACAAATGTCCATCAACAAATGGATTCACAAAATGTGTCATTTCCATATAATGAAATATTACTTAGCCATATAAAAGAATGAAAGAAATACTATACATACTACAAAATGGATAAACCTTGAAAACATTATGTTAAATAAAAGAAGCCAGTCACCAAAAAAACACATATTATTACTTTCATCTGAAATATCTGGAATGGGAAAATCTATAAAGACAGAAAGTAGATTCAAGGTTGTGCAGGATGGGGTTGGAGTGGGGAAAAGAGAGCTAAAGAGTGCAAGAGTGTAGGGATTTTCTTTCTGAAGTGATGACTGTGTTCTAAGCTGACTGTGATAGGGGCATTTGATGGCTCAGTCAGTTACGCAACTGACTCTTGATTTCCACTCAGGTTATGATCTCATGGTTTGTGAGTTCAAGCCCCACAATTGGCTCTGCACTGACAGCACAGAGCCTGCTTGGGTAACTCTCTTTCCTCTCTCTCTCTGCCCCCTCCTCTCTCTCTTTGTCTCTCTCTCTCTCAAAATAAGCATTTAAAAAAAATAAAACTGTGATGACAGTTGCACCTATCTGAAAATATACTAAAAACCACTGCCTGCATACTTTAAATGGGTGAGTTGTAGGGTATGTGAATTATATCTCAATAAAGTAACTTTTTAAAAAAATTGCTAGACACCATTGCTTAATAAACAAACCCAACAAATCCAAGTGCTGACTAGGATGCAGACACTGGAACTTTCATACATCACTGATAGAAATAGAGTATGATACAGTTGCTTGGCAAAATGGTTTGTCACTTTCTCATAAAGGTAAACCTTCACTTACCATATATCCCAACAATCCCACACTTACATATTTGTCAAGAAAAATCTAAATATATGTCCACATAAATACTTATCCACAAATGTTTGTAGCAGCTTTATTCATAATTGCCAAAAACAGGGAGCAACTCAAAAACCCATCAGTTTGGGGGATGGACAAATATTAGTACATCCATACAATAAAATCCTTCTTAGCAATGAAAGGAAGAAAACCGTGAAATGTGGCATATGATATATACCACAACATGGCTGAATCTCAAAAGCATTATAATTACTGGGAAAAAAAGCCATACAAAAAGATTGTAAACTATATGATTCCATGCAGATGGACATTCTGAAAAAGGAAAAACTATATAGGAATTGAAACCAGATCAATAACTACTGGACACAGGGCTCGTTAGAGGGGACTGACTACAAAAAGGGACAATGACACTTTTCAGGATGATGAAAATGTATTTTTATAGTGGTGGTGGTGGTGGTTAAGACTGTACACATGTCAACACTCACTGAATTTTACACTTAAAAAGATTAAATCTTACTATGGATAAATTATATCTGACTTTTGAAAAAGTTGCATCAACTTAGTTGCAACTTGATTTTTTTTTTTAATTCCTAATACAGGGTCACCTGGGTGGCTCAGTCAGCTAAGCGTCCGACTGCAACTCGGGTCATGATCTTGCAGTTGGAGAGTTTGAGCCTCACGTCGGGCTCTGTGCTGACAGATTCTGTATCTCCCTCTCTGTCTGCCCTTCCCCCACTTGTGCTCTTTCTCTCACTCAAAAATAAATAAAACCATTTAAAAATTTTTTAATTCTGGGATGACTGGGTGGCTCAGTTGGTTGGACATCCAACTTCGGCTGGGGTCATGATCTCATGTTTGTGCTGGGCTGATAGCACAGAGCCTGCTTTTAGTTCTGTGTCTCCCTCTCTGCCCCTGACATGCTCAGGCTCAGTCTCTGTCTCTGTCTCTCTCTCTCTCTCTCTAAAGTGAATAAACATTAAAAAAAATTAATTCCTAATATACAATGCTGGTAGGTAGTGTAAACTGCTACTACAAAAACTATCAAAATTAGAAACGCAACCACCCTTTGGCCCAGCAGAAATACACCAGATCACATATGTAAGGGATATTCTTTGTAGCACTGTGAATAGCCTGAAATAGTTAAGCACACATACACAGGCATGCACACACACCACAAGGGAGTTATTCATGTACTGTTCTAGAAAGATCCCCAGTTATATTTTACTTAAATAAATAAGCAAAGGGCAGATGTATAGATACAATTTAGGAGCAGGGGAATACATTTTGTATGGGTCTGAATATGGTTTAAGAAAAATCTTTGGAAGAATCAAGAATCAACTAAAATCACCCACTATCATTAGGTCATTGGGAATTAGACAGAGGAGAAACAGAAGAGGAAGTTAAGACTCTCCACTATATAAACCATTTTAGACTTTTTGACATATGAACCATGCAGAAAAAAAAAGCTAAATAATATTGAAAACACTAATTTTTAAAATATATAGTTTAGGAATAAATTATAAACACTTTTGGAACACTAAAAACATTCCAGAGACAGAAAACATTATCATGTACAATTAAAATGTAAGTTAACTTTCAATTACCAGAAGATAATGAGCAATCCACATAGGAGACTATGTATTTAACTTTTCTTTTTTGACTCCAGTGCCCCACAAAAATAGAAGAAAATAAGGAGTATGAGAACTAGAGAACAGGGAATGTTTTGGAAGGGAAAAGTATATTTTTTAAAAGAGGAGTAAATGAGAAAACTCAGGTTTAAAAAAGGTCAAAAACTCATTACACCTTTGAAAACCCTCTACCTTTCTGTCCCAGAGTGTCATGCTCTTCCATCCCTAAAGTAGGGATATTTTCTACGTCTTATGAGAGCCAATGAGAAACAAACAGGACTTCCTGCCACAGACACAAAGGATACATGTCCTGGGAAAATGAATGACTCAAAAACATCATTTAAACACAGATACACACTCAGCACAACTTAGAGCATCTGGATGAAATTATTTTAGAATTTCAGAAGCACTTTAAGAATCCTGGAAATTTCACATTCCCAATTCAGCAATCTGTCCTTCATTTTGTAGTTGAAATTGTGAAGTACAGTCCTAACTTAAAGAATATACCTGTGCAAGATAGAGTCTTAATTCATTCTCAGCATATTTGAAAAACTGTTTCTCACTTCTGGTCAAATTCCAGTCCAATTAGCCCTTCTCTGATCAGTGTGGCCAAACAGCAAGTTCACTTACAACCTAAGACCTCCTCATGGCCACAGTTAGGAAAGCAGAAGTGCCAGGAATGTTTTACCCTCCAAACTGTCAAGTGTCACAGACAAAAACCCATTCAAATCTAGTACCTGGTAGCAATCTCACAGACCTTTCCCCTGGCATTTTTTAGTCAGCACTGGCTACTAAGTCTCCCAGCTATGTTCCTACGCAAAAAGGCTAAATATTAAAGTAATTCCATATTGAAACTCCATAAGCAATGGAAATAAAGAGGCATGCCAATTCTGTGATTCTGACAAACCAACAGATGTCTGGTTATGCTTCCGCTGATTAGACCTTGGTTACTTTCCCCAATACAGAACAACTTGAAAGGCCTCCAACTAGCCCATTCCAAAAACCAAAGAACTCTTAAGTAGACTTATCACTAACATTTCTCTTCAACTGGCAAAAATCTCCAACACTTGACTATTTTAAAAATGATAACAACAACAAAATGAGCTAAGAACCAAAAACCAATTGCAAACAGTGAGGAGAAGGTATCAGAGGACATTAAGATAATAATTCATTTATATCCTTAACACAGTGTCTGCTAACAAAACTAACAGTCAATAAATGTTAGATGCTATAAGACAGGCTATTTAAAAGGTATGGTTAAAATAACAATAGTTCACATTTCTTAAGAGTGATCTATTTGCTAAGAACCTGAATCTAATTTAAAAGTAGACCTTCTAGGCATCTGAGTTGAGCATTGGACTCTTGATGTCAGCTCAGGTCATCCTGTGACAATTCATGGGATTGAGGCCCCTGACACACCCCCATCAGGCTCTGTACTGCCTGCTTAGGATTCTCTCCCTCCTTCTCCCTCTGGCCCTCTCCTACTCTCTAAATAAACATTTTTATTTTTATTTTTTTTAAATAAACATTTTTAAAATGAATGAATGAATGAATGAATAAAAGTAGGCCTTCTGGCCTCACTCTAGTATCTTCAATTGTTTTAGAAAATAAAATTTTAATAAAATTAGACTTTAGAGCTGAAGCTCATCTTTAAAGTGTAAGTAATCTAGTGAGCATTGTGAATAAAAAAATAAATCCTAAGCAAATCAGAACTCTATCTTGTAAAAGTCCTAATTACAATAATACAGTTACACATTCTTACTACACTAAAATGGAAAAACAACACAGATTTTGAAATCAGACAGTTATGTGTCCTTAAGCAAATTACTTAACCTCTTTGAATCTGTTTCTTCACTGGTAAACTGAAGCCAGCAGCTCCTGCTTAAATGGGTTGATATTTTTTTAAAAACTAAAAAAAATAATTAGAAAACACATAGTTGACTTTTGAACACATAACTGACACTTAATAATAAATATTGCTTTTCTATATCTTTCCTCAGCAGTTCTGAGTTATGTTCTCCTAAAGTATAAAATGAAGAGAAAACAACACAATGCAAGATATTTATATATCATTACATTGACAGGCAACCTGCAACAGCTAATAGGGCACTTTCAAAAGGGCTACATTATAAAAGTAACTGCTACTTAAAGATAGAGAAATATATTCATTTACTGTTGTATTCTTCAATTTTGAACATTTATATTGTGAAAATAATTCAAATTCTTCTTCAAATGCTTCAAAGACAGTCATGAGATCTCTATTCCACATTCTTATCCCTATTATGCAAGTTTCTGGCTATATGACTAAGTTCAAACAGCATTCAAGTTTAAATACAAAATGATAACAGATTTCACTAATCAAAAAAGAAAAGAAAATTGTATCCATTTATAACATGTAATTGCAAAAATTTACTCCAAAAATTGTATTCTGATAAACACCCTTAGAATAGAACATATGCACATGTTACACACATGGAAAGACTTTGCCACTTTTGAGCACTCTTAAAAGTGAAGAATTTTGTGTTCAGCTTTTTTGCTTGAAATAAAATAATCAAAACTATTTGAGATACATTGGTGTAGATGAGTTTTTACGTAATACTTCTTTGAAGTCTGAAAATGCTCTAACAAAGAAAAGCTCTTTACAAAACTCAACATGAAGCCTATGCTTCTAAAAGGATCTGGAGAAGTATTAACCTGGACAACCAAATAAAGAAATAATTTGAAAACATGGTTTTACTACCTTACACATGCCAAATGGAGGTATATTTCTATAAATACTACAAGCCAAATATTAAAAGGATCTTAGTCTGTTATCTTTATAGATGGTTCACAATTTCTACCGGCACTAATACTTTTGCTCTGTCAGCGATAGTAAGACCTTACATAGCACAGACTTTTCCATTTATGAAATACTTTCTCATTTAAGCCTTAAAACCACTCTGAAAAATAGGCAAGACAGATAATGTGTCCTATTTTATATCCTAGGAAACTAATGCCAAATGAAAGTTGCCAAGGTCACACAGAGAATCAGAGGTTAGTATAATACCAATCCTTCTTTCCCAGCTACTCTTCCCATTAGAATGACATACCCCAAAAATGAGTGGCATCATTAGAGTGACATCAATGCCAAAGAATAATATAAATAAATAAATAATGCATTATTACTTTTTTTCTTCTTCTTGGGTCTTCAAGAGATTGACCATATAATGTAAAATAGTGTAAATGTAGGTGTATAAAACAAAGTTCAGAATCCAGTGAAAGTAAATGGATAAATACCCAAATATAATCCAAGGCAACAAACCGAAGTCCAGGGCTTAGGAATTCATAATGCCATACCTTGAATTCAGGTTTTACATTGGACTTGCTTCTGTGGCTGACACAAGTCATGGTGACTAAGTAAAATTTGAAGCCTTATCACTTAACCAGGCAATTCTAAGAATTCATAGGGGACAGTCTTAAAATAATCATAAAACTAAATTATGTTACAATGAAATAAAAACAATTTTCTAAGAGTTAAATTTTAAAACTGTACCAGATTAGGTTGTGCACCATCAGTACTGAATTACTTCAGTACTTACTGAATTACTAGGAGAATGTCTGACAGACACTTCATACATTAAAGTATTTATGAAATGTTAAGGTCTTACAAAACACTATGGAAACACAAATGTTAATAAGATTTCACCTTTAAGGAATTTTGCAGTTTAAAACAGGAGATAAGATGTGTACAGCCAGGCCTGGGCGGCTTAGTTGGTTAAGGTTCAGACTTCGGCTCCGGTCATGATCTCAGAGCCCTGCATTGGGCTCTCTGCTGTCAAGATAGAGTCTGCTTCGGATCCTCCATCTCCTTCCTCTCTGCCTCTCCCCTGTGCTCGCTCGCTCTCTCTCTCTCTCAAAAATAAATAAACATTTTAAAAAATGTGTACAGCTAATAAAATTACCATAAGATGAATGCCTTAAAGAGATGCACAAGCTAAAAACATTAAAAATCCCATAAAGAAAAATTCAGGCTCTCGGGGTGCCTGGGTGGCTTAGTCAGTTAAGCGTCTGACTTTCGCTTAGGTCATGATCTCGCGGTTCGTGGGTTCGAGCCCCGTGTCGGGCTCTGTGCTGACTGCCAGCTCAGAGCCTGGAGCCTATTTCAGAGTCTGTGTCTCCCTCTCTCTCTGACCCTCCCCTGCTCACGCTGTCTCTCTCTCTCTCTCTCCTAGAAATAAATAAAAATATTAAAAAAAAAAAGAAAAAGAAAAATTCAGGCTCTTGCCCAAGTGACAAGAAAAAGATTCATGAAGGAGGAAGAACTTTGAGCCACTCCTTAAGTGGCCATGATAGATGTGAGGGTAAGACAGTAGAGTTCACTACTAACATGGGTAAAAAGGGAGGAAATCAAAAGCTTTACTTGTGTGCCATTGATAAGGCCTGAGAAGGATGACAGTTGGAATGGAAAGAAGAACTATAAGGAAAAGAAACTAATGTTTTCTTTCCCAAACTCCAGTTAGCTTTTGACAGAATCAGTTCAAACATATGAGCAGTTTATCCAGAAGATAATGCAAGATTATTGTTCTTTGTGGTTACAAGTATCATTCTTGACAATTACCATCCACATGAATGGATTCTACTGGACAATGAGAAATGGAGGCCTTAGTGAGTTTTTTTTCCTCTAAAATACCACCCTAAGTAAATAGTCCACAACAGCATTTCTCTTCTTGTACCTTTGATCTTATAATCAGCTGAGAAAAGTAAAAATGAATGGAAATTAGGACCTAGCCTAAAAGTAGAGGGGAAGAAGGATAAGCATGGTATGTAAGTGTGTAAATATTTTTAGGGATCAGGCATCTTTTTAAAGCCATGGCAAAAAATAGAGTAAATGATGTTTTACAGTTAAGTCTTTTAGCCTATTCACATATAAAGAAAACTGTAAGTTACACAAAAGGCCAGATTTTAAGGCCCAGATTTTATTGGTGAGACCTTTCTTATTCTTCCTAGAAAATTTCATCCAACTTGATGAAAATTAGGGACTGCTTTCCATCAAACTTTCAAAGAGTTACAGGAGCTACTAGGTTTTTTTTCCCTCTTTCCTCCCATATTATCTTGTATTTTGTTGCAACCAATTTGAAGATAGGTATTGTTTTCTTGAAAATTGACTCAGTATGTTTGACATCTACTCCCTTCCTTTAAAAAAAAAAAATCACAAGTACAAATGCACAAAATACTGTATAATATGATTGAATCTTTAAATTAGTTTTTGACCCTTTCAGAAGACTGCATTAATCAACTGTTCAAAAATAACTTAGGTAACATCTGAAAGGATAATAATTGATTATCTTCTCAGGAAAAGTAGCTGAAGGAGAGTAAACACTGGAAACATTTCTATTTGGGAGTAAGGAATTCTGGAACTATGTATTTTGTAATAGCGTTTCATCACATTTTCTACAAAGTTTCACTGAACACTGCAAAACACTGTTGCAAATTTGGAGAGGTATCTTCCTCCCTAAACCATCATTAGAACAAATACTCTCAACTAAGTAATTTCACTTCTAACTCCCCAAATCGCACAGGAATGGCCTCTTTTCTTTACACACATTGATAAAATTTATTACCACAGAGGGACAAGCTATATTTGCTATTTAAAAATTATCTGTGTAATTGCCAAGAAGTTAACCACTACTAAAGACAATGCCATAACACACTACAAAGAGGAAAGATCATAAACCCATGCAAGTTTCTGTTTGGATGCAGAGATAGAGAAAAGTAAAAAAAATAAATAAATAAAAAGTAAGCAGCTGTATCTCTAAATCCAATTTCAAGGTTTAGACAATATGTCTACGGCCATTTAAAATAAGATAAAACAGCCATAAAAATAATTCTTGACTGCAAATTAAAGGTAAATGAGGGTATCTTTGAGTACGATATAAAGTTTCTTCTCTCTTTTTTTTTTATTTTTTTTAATGTTTTTTTTTTTTCTAGGAGAGAGAGAGACACCGTGAGCAGGGGAGAGTCAGAGAGAGAGGGAGTCACAGACTCCGAAACAGGCTCCAGGCTCTGAGCTAGCTGTCCGCACAGAGCCCGACGCGGGGCTCGAACCCACAAACCGCAAGATCATGACCTAAGCGAAAGTCGGACGCTTAACCGACTAAGCCACCCAGGCGCCCTAGTACAATACAAAGTTTCTTAATGGAGCACCCAGCATGTGCCAGGTAAAGGGCCTGATATATTTCACAGGCTTAAAGAATACAATCATTTCACTTTGCTTTGTCTTTTTAACAACGAAACCCTAATTCAGGAAGAAAATAATATTAGAACTACCCTAGATTTCCTGAAAACCTAGAAAAAGACCACAAACACAGTCTCCAAAAAGCTAGGCTGGACAACTGAAAACAACCTAGACAAAAACCCCCCAGACAAAACTGAGACAAAAATACATCCTTCCCAGGAGTGAAACTGTAGGACTCAAAAAAACCATATTGGATGAACACTAACAGACAAACAAAAGGATACATATTATACCCAGTGTCTTTAAGATGTTTCATAAACAGTTATGTTAATACTATCATGGAATATAATTTCTTTTCTCCTTTCAGAGTCCATTTGTAAAGATCACCAAGAGATACTTTATTAGAATGATTAAAAGTCTTAGTCCTTGTGTGGTTATACCTAGGAAGAAAAAAATACAAGATTGACAAAGTAAGCTTTGTTTTTGCTGACTTAAATAACAGTGAAACTAGGTTGGGGTAAGTCCCTCTTCATTACTCTGCATAAAGATATCTCTTCAGTAAAATGATTACAGGCTTGCAAATATAAAAGACTTATTAAATCCCTGAGCCCTAAAATCAGTTGCAAGTTCTCACTGAGGGCCCAAGAAACAACCCCGGAAAGAAAAACTTAATGTATTTAATGACACCCACAAGCATACCCCCCCCCCAAAAAAAAAGTAAAATAAATAAGAACCCATATTCTATGTCCCTACCGCACTTCAAACTCATCTTTGGCTTTCCTGATAAATCAAACTTCCTCATTTACTTTATCTTCACAGGCTACAGCCAATGGACTATACGACATTATTCCTTTTTTGTAGTTAATTGTTTTGTTTTGATTTTGATTCCAGTATAGTTAACACACAGTGCTACATTAGTAAGACATCATTCTTAACATACCCTTAATATAAATGCAAAAACAGTCATGTATCTTGCTCTTACACCATAACTGATCATTCAGAATAGTAACAAAATATAAAATAATATAGTCAATGATTTTGAGTATCGTCCTAAGCCATTGTTGGTCCCTCATCCTCCCAAGTTTGTGTGTTTCACTTCAAACTGATGGAGACTCATCTCCATGTAATTTCTAGTCCAGTGCAAACAGCCTAGTTGTAGGGTATGCCTCAAGCATGCCCAAAGCCTTTTCTGTCCTCCATGACCTTCTCATTCACCCTAACACTACAAAATTATTTGTCTTCAAGCACTGTCCTGACTCACTGCCTGGATTCAAAAGCTTCCAGTGATTCCCCACTGTATATGGAACAGACTAGAAATTCTTAACCTAGCATGATTCAATATTTCAAGCCTGTAAGCTAACCAGAAGGCAGCAAAACACACATTTTTGTAACCACTAAGGCAGTCAGCAAGATATTTTTTATAGAGTATATGCAAAATATAAAGGAATTAACACTTTCAGTATAACAAAAGTGAAACATTTGGTCCATCACAAATTAATTAAATGGTCCATCACAAATGCAGAAAATAACCTCGCCACGAATCAGTGACAAAATTTATCTCACAAGCAGTTAAATTTCTAAATACTCAATTTGAATGGTTCTTAAGCTTATGGGTATTGTTGGTAAAATAAAAGTCTAAAATAATTTTTTTATTTACAAATGTGTTCAAGAAGTAGAACACAAAGCTCATGGATTAACAGAATTAAAAATCAATGTTTTTATTTCCTGTACTATTGAAAACATCAACTTCACTAAGACTACAGCATTTATTTCTAAGGGAACAAGTTTGTTTTCTGTTGGATAAAAAAAAAAAAAAGCCAAAACTTCCATCAAGTTATGTTACCTTGAAATAAACAAGAAATTAAAACATATGACATATGCCAAGAAAAACAATTCATCATATGGGAGTTGACTCTTCAAAAAGTTTCTAAAGTTTTTCATTTTATGAACTGACTAATAATAGGGGTGCCTGGGTGGCTCAGTGGGTTAAACATCTGACTACAGCTCAGGTCATGATCTCACAGTCTGTGGATTCGAGCCCCACCACATCAGGCTCTGTGCTGACAGCTCAGAGCCTGGAGCCTGCTTCAGATTCTGTGTCTCCCTCCCTCTCTGACTTCCTCCCCCTTGTGCTGTCTCTCTCTGTTTCTCTCTGTCTCTCTCTCTGTCTCTCTTTCTCAAAAATAAATAAAAACATTAAAAAATTTTTAAACAAAAATTTAAAAAAATAAATTGACTAATAATAGACTATAGAATAGTAGCTGTAACATTCATAACTATAATCACTAAAGAGTTCAAGCAATTTACTGACATTTCCTAAAAATCATTGTGCATATAAACAAATTCTGAGTTAAAAGAATACTGAATGAGAAAGAAAAATAATGGTCAGGTGACTTAATGTTCTGACCAATTCAATATACATTTCCAGTCCATCTTCTTCATTCTGAAGTTCTCTAAACTGTAGAGCAGACCATTTAGAAAACTTAATTGTTTAATTGAATCTGCTCAGAACAATACGCTGCAGTTATCTAATACTTGACTGAGAAAACATACACACTTAAATCTAAGGCATATAATTAGAAATAAAGACAAATTTTTGCTGGGATATTGCTATATTAATAGAAATATCCCCTCAAAATTATAAAATACACTCTCATAGCAAAGTTTGGTCAACTCCTCACCTTATCAAATATTAAAAAGGAAGTTTCCACTTCTCTGAGGTTTAACTGATAGCAGTACTGAATAATCACCCTACACTCACACTCTTCCAAAAGTATCTGCATTTTCATATAGATGAAAGTCTAAGGGAAAGGGCAAGCTTTTCTGTAAAGAGCCAGACCAGTAAAATGCTTTAGGCTTTGCAGGCCACATAGTCTCTGTCAGCTACTCAACTCAGCCTATATAGCATGATAACAGCCACAGACAATATGTAAAGAATGAGGATGGCTGTGTTCCAATAAAACTTTACACAAAAAAAACAGGCTATGGGTTGAATGTGGTCCAAGGGCAATAGTTCGCTAGCCCTGATGTAGAGGATTAAATTTTCAAGCTTGCTGGCTCTGTCTCTGTTGACATGGTGAAATTTACTGAACTACTTTTGTTTATTTCTTCTACTCAGGAGTCAAAACTAGATCAGGGATTTTCAACATTTTTTTAGTAGTGAATCTCCTTTTTCTAATAAAAACTTAAGTGTGCAAGCTAGTCTAGATTTCTAGGCCTCCACAAAGGCCCCTCAGAAGCTTCCCAGGGACCATCTACAGGTCTGTGGGACAATGATCTAAGGTTCCACTCAATACCAAGAACCAATATTGACATGTTTTCCTCATGGTCACTTTAGGCATCATCAGGTGAGGGAAAGCATTCTAAGGATTAGGGCCTTCCAGATACTCCAGAAATCACATTATCTTATTCCATGAAGGAGTTACATGTCAAAATTAAAAATAAAGTACTGGTGAAAAGTAGAAGACAATGAAGTGAAAGTTAAACACTCCTCTATATATGTATTTAAGTAATGTCTCTTGCTAAAAATCTACTACAAATTTACCTAGAATAAGTTTTATTACAGCGTGCTTTTTCTTAAGCTTTTATATGTGATCAGTAAGTTGAGTAAGGTTTCAATGGAGTATATTTAATCTATTCCTAACACCACCTGTTAAGTTCCTATATTAGCATGTAAGTCATTCTACAATTAAAAAATGGTCTTATCTATTAAAATGGGTCAAGGCTAGAATCTCTACTTAGTAACAGTCAAAATTAACCCAGATACTAGAATTGAATTTAATTTTGTTACTTAAATCTGTCATTAATTTAAATTACTGTTCCTGGGGGCGCCTGGGTGGCTTAGTCGGTTAAGCGTCCGACTTTCGCTTAGGTCGTGATCTCACGGTTCGTGGGTTCGAGCCCCGCATCGGGCTCTGTGCTGACTGCCAGCGCAGAGACTGGAGCCTGTTTCAGAGTCTGTATCTCCCTCTCTCTCTGACCCTCCCTTGCTCACGCTGTCTCTCTCTCTCTCTCCTAAAAATAAATAAAAATATTTTTTAAAAAAATAATAAAAAAAAATAAATTACTGTTCCTGACAATAATCAAAAATCTCAAAGTAATAAAAAATTTGAATAGGACAAAGTGTCACAGGAACCCAGAGAAAAACTTTATACCCTCTGTTAAATGCCAGTGAAAACACCATGTAAATGACAGTTTAAAATACTAGCATCAAAGTGATTAAACTCACAGGGAGGCAACTGCCTGATACTCAATAAAAATAACTTTGTCCCACAAAGGTACATGTTTCTATAAAATCAGAGAACTTATATGTTACAGAAACTGAACCAAAAATTACTACTCCTTTTCAGCTCTTATTCAACTTGCAATTAATATGGAAGTATTTAATTACTTTTTCCCCTGGATCTCAAACTTCCCCTGTATCAGGGAAGAATGATCAAGTCATTAAATATTTATTGGCTCCAATTCTGCACCAAGGGTATGCCAAGTCCTGAGCCTGAAAGATGGATAGTTAAGTCCCAGACCAGTAAGCTCTCTAATGAGGTTGAATAGACACAGTGCAAGCTAATCCATTTTAAATGAAATCAGGGTCCTAACTCAGACTCCGATTTCAGGCATTTATTACACCCCACCTCACCCCACTCAAACAAGTAACTTATGAAAACACACACTATTTTTAAATGACAAATAACCATGACTCTTTCCAATAACATTTCTAGCCACTAGCTCCTGATAGCAAATTGTTTAACTGACCTCACTACACATAAGTACTGTTTATCTATATAAATCTTGAAAACTACCATAAAAAGCCCATAACTAAATACAATTGCTCTAAGGCAGTACACAGTGCATACTTAAAGTTTTAGTATCAAAACTAGTCTTGTATAACATTCAATATCAAACCATTTTTCTTAAAGACGTAAGTTTATGAGAGAAGTATGGACTCAAAGTACAGAAAACTGAATAGCTTTCTTTTACAAATGTTTTATATACAAATGTATATGTATTTATAAAGCGATGACTCAACTTCTGGGAGGAATAACGACTGTAGCCATAAAGTCACAGAGAAACGACAAAATATTACTACACATAGTAACATAAGAACACACAAATGGAGCACATTAAAAAATGAAATAAAATTTTTGCAATTTTAAAAATGGAGTAAATTTGAAATAAGAGTAACTAATTTAGAAATGTAAGCCTAGGGGTGCCTAGGTGGCTCAGTCGGTTAAGGGTCTGACTTTGACTCAGGTCATGATCTCAGTTTGTAAGTTTGAGCTCCGTATCAGGCTCTCTGCTGACAGCACAGAGCCTCCTTCAGATCCTCTGTCCCCTCCCCAACTCACACACTCTCTCAAAAATAAATAAACATAAAAAAACAAATGTAAGCCTACATTTAACTTTAAATCAATGTGTAAATCAATAGTTACCACTTAGAAATAATTCCATTTAAAAGTGACATTGATATTCAATAAATATCATAAACTTTTATGTATTTATATTTACATATAAGGCTCACCCACTGGTATTTTTATTTCTGTTTTCAAATAAGAGATTACAGTTCAGAAAATTAATAACCATATACCTAATAAGTGAACCAAGAAGTTAAATATATCTGTATGATTCCATAACTGTACCTGCAATAATGTAGCTGTATAATCCAGTAAGATTTTCAAAGAGGTCTCCAGAGAATCACTGCATAAACTTAATACAACGATCTGTTTCCTATGCAAAGTTGGACAAATACTATCAGCTCACAGCACTCATTCATCTTAATCTTTCTTTCCTGCCTTTCTGTAATATGGAGCCTTGAACGCAAAATACTCCAATTTCCAGCCTCCTTTGCTACTAGGAATAGTCATGTGACACAGCTCTGGCCAATGACAAGTATCTGAAAAGGGCATTCCTTCAAATTAAAAGATGAATCCTTACCAAGAAAACATTTTCCCTTCTTCTCTTCTGTTTGGTGGGGCAGCGGTTATCTTGTGACTAAAAGCCAAAATCACTTGCTATGTAGGAGATTGAGCTAGTTTCCTTAATGACATCTCAGCATCTACGCCAATCCTACATTACCTACCTTCAGGTTTCTTGTGCAATCCAAACACAATTCATGCTATGAATCAAGCCTATGAAATTGATTCATGTTACAAATCACTTTGGTGAATTAGCCATAAGGCACACTAATGATGAAAAATTATCTAAGAGAGGGACGCCTGGATGGTTCAGTCAATTAAGCGTTGGCTTCAGCTCAGGTCATGGTCTCAGGGTTTGTGGGTTTGAACCCTACATTAGGCTCTGCATTGAGAGCAGAGTCTGCTTCAAATCTTGTCTCCCTCTCTCTCTGCCCCTCCCTCACTTGCGCATGCTCTCTCTCTCAGTAACAAGTAACCATTAAAAAAAAAGAAAAAGAAAAATTATCTAAGGGGAAAAGATCAGATTGTAAATGAATACCAATTAATTGAAAAATAATATTAATAACAAATATTAGTATTTTGTTATTAAATTTGTTAATATAAAATTTATTATTTAACTGTTAACTATTATTAGCTATTCATTAAACTATTTATGCCAGAGACTGTCAAAGAACTTTAATATACATGAACACATTTAATCTTCACAATGATATGAGGTAATATTACCACACACACCCGTGGTAAAAATTTTCATCAATCCTTGACAAAAACTGTAACATAATAAAACAAAGTTAAATTAATTTATTCTGAGCTTTTTTTCTTTTATAATATCAAAATGTCCTTTCTTTTATGAAATGGGAATAGTAGAGAACAAGTTTACATTCATTATATGCTTAGTTGGCAAAATAAGTGACAAATCAATGTCAGTGCCCCAGTGTTTTATGAAACTTTAATAGTCCATTAAATCCAAAGACCTGAAATCCACTAAAGTTAGGTAATCTGCCCAGGACCACAAAGGAGTTTGTTTGACATCAAAATCCAAGACCATACATAAGGACTAGGTTACATGAAAGAAATATACTAAATGAACTCAGAACAACTATTCTGTGAACACAATTAAAGATATAAATGTATAACTACAAAGGAAAATAGCCAGCCCAGAATATATAAAGTGGGAACAAGGACTTCTAAAGCAAAACGACTTTACCATGTTACCTCCCACAGAGTTCTCTCTGTGTGATGTAGATTTAAACCATACCAAAGAAAATGGAATCAAGACAGGAATTCCACTCATCCCCATCACTGGGTCTGGAGATTCATACTGGAAAGAACTTTTGGGTCTCTTCCTACACTATCTGCCTCTAAAAGAAGTTTGTGGTTTCCTAAACAGAAAGAGAAAAGACAGGTATGCAGATAAAATTTGCCCCCTGAAGTTTGCCCCTCAATTTTTTCCAGCTCTACATGAGTGAAGATTAGAAACAAAACTGAAAGGCAGTCAAATTCTCCTTACCTCAATTCTTGGCTTTTTGTTACTGCAGTTCATTACTTTAAACTCTTAATTTTTTAAAACTCACCTCTAGTTGTTTGCAAATGTATACATTTGATTAAGCAGTTTCTTAATACTATAAGTAATGTAACATAGATAGCCAAATATTTCTAACAACTTCACCACGTATTTTCTAATAAATCTGAGTGAGCTTAAAACAGAGTTTGTGAGACTGCATAATGTATCTTAGGGAAGAAATCAGAAACTTAGTAGCCTGAATAATACAGTTATATATACAGAACTCAATGAATGTTAAAATAAATAGATGTAGCCTACACTTAATATTTTCACATTTTTTATTTTGACGATCTAGTTACTTTAAAGCCTGGCCAGCTCTTTTCTTTTCCGCTTGTGCCCTCAAATGTAATTTATTATTGAAAACATCAAACATAAGAACTCTTGAAATACAGAAACTAAATGGTTTATATCTTTATAATTGAAAAAGGTAAATACTTTCATACATAATTTGTAGTTACCTCAAATGTTGGGTGCCATATTTTTAATCCAATCTTCCAGTGCCAATTTGTTTCTGAAGGGGGGAAAAAAAGTACTTTGTATATAAATACAGCATGCATTTTCCAGTATTTACCGAAATAAATAAATAGGAAAAACACGTGGCTAATTGGAAGGAAAGAGGGCTAGGAAAGGGGATAGATGGCTGAGGCTGGCTTTACAACTGAGAAACAAAGGTGTACAAATGAATGAAAGAAAGAAATTTGTAATGATGTTTCTACTTTGAACTGATTTAAAAGAAATTCTTTTTTTAATTCTAATATAAAAAGTCCTAAAAAGTACTGAAAGTACTGACCACATTCAGCTTAGATAGTATTATCACATCTACAGTGGTTAATACTGCCTCTGACCAAACATCTTAAATACACCCTTGCTTTCTCCTTCCCTCCACCCTCTCACTCTCACCAACAGTAATAATTTAAACCATCTTTACATTCACAGGAAAGGAAAAGAGGGAGGGGAGAATCTACAACCTTAATTTCACCTAAACTGATTTCCTTAAGCTTCCACCACAATTTCTTTTCTACTGTGCTTAATGTGCATGGAATATTTTATTTCCTATGTTTTTTCTTATACCAAACGTACAAATTCACTAAAATTCAGGATTATGAAACATTCAAAACTGGTAAAATACGTGGCATTTTGTAACTATCTACAAAATTCAGATAGGAATAAAGGTGAATAGTTAAAAACTCATTATTTTAGCTCTTCTTGTCCATTTATCCATTAGTTAGTGTGTATGTGTATTTTAAATTTCTTCCAACTAATATACTGCTTCACCCACATCATTAATGGTCCAATGCATACAAGATATTTAGCTAGAAAGGGCTAGGCTCTTCAGTAAGATTAAGTCATTAATCACGAAAAAGATTATTTTTCAAAATATCTTAACTTGAGGCCCCTTATCAGAGTCACAATAAAACTCCAAAAGCTATGCCTTTTTTTTTAACTTAATTTTGAAATAACTTTAGACTAAAAAAACTATATAAAAAATAGTTCAGAGATCCTATGTATTCATTTAACTTCCCATAATTAAACAAGTAAAATAACCATAGTAAAATTATCTAGCTGATAAAATTTCTTCAATTGTCCTAATAACATTTTTTTCCTGGTCCAGAATCTAATCCAGAATCTCAAAACTCATCTGTTTTTCACATTTGCTTAGACTCACTCTGTAACAATTCTTCAGCATTTCTGGACACCTTTGAGAACAGTACAGTTATTTTGTAGAATGTCTTAAAATTTGAGTTTGTCTGATATTTTCTGACATTTATGTGGAAATATTTTTAGTAAGAATACTGTCACAAATGTACCCTTCTCAATGTAGCATAAGGTTGATATGTCTTATCATTACTGAGGTTAAAAATGAACAAGGGGCCCAAAGTGGAGCCACTTGCACTAAACCCACGTAACCAAAGACTTAATAATTAGTCTTAACTGGTCAACACCAATGAGGTAGCTTGCCACATAGACCCTTTCCATCCCCCAAAGGAAAATGAAATAATCTGATGTCATTCTCCCTTCTCCCTTCTGCCTTCTATTTTCTACATCTTCTGGGAGCTCCTTCCTGTTTGCTAGATGGGATGCTGCCTGATTCAGGAACCATTCAATAAAGCCAATTAGATCCTGAAATTTACTCAGTTCAGTTTTGTTACTTGACAGTGGTGGTATAACATTGATTAACCTGGTTCACTTAGTGTCTACCAGTTTTCCTCACTATAAAGGCACTGATTTCTTCTTTTTAAAATTTTTTTAAATGTGTATTTATTTTTGAGAGACTGAGGGCATGAGTGGGGAGAAACAGAGAGAGAGAGGGAGACATAGAATCTGAAGCAGGTTCCAGGCTCCATGCTGTCAGAAAAGAGCCAGACGCAGGTCTCAAACCCACAAAACCATGAGATTATGACCTCAGCCAAAGTCAGCCGCTTAACCTACTGACCCACCTAGAAGCCCCTGATTTCCTCTTTTAATTAATTAATCTTGGGGAGATAATTTGAGACTATGCAAATCTTCTGATGATATTTGACATATAGATCTCTCATCATATTTTCACTCACTAATACTGACATCAACTGAGGATTCTTGCTTACAACAATTATTGCTATGATGTTTGCCTACTGGTGATTTTCTATTCCCATCATTCCTTCTACATATATATATTTTTTTATTATAATTCTACAGTAACAAAGAGCGATCTCTTCTCCCCCACTTATCTATTTATTCAATTATTTACTTATATTGGTATGAACTCATGGATATTTATCCCTCAGAAGTTATAACTCATTTTTGTTTTGTTGTTCAAACTGACCACTGAGACTCCTTTATAAACACATTCATTAAACTTCCTTCTGAATTGTAAAGATGTCACTTCAGTTGGGGATAATCAAGTGATTGGTTGTTTTTTTAAATGTTTTTATTTATTTCTGAGAGAGAGAGAGAGAGAGAGAGACAGCGTGAGCAGGGGAGGGTCAGAGAGAGAGGGAGATACAGAATCCGAAACAGGCTCCAGGGTCTGAGCTAGCTGTCAGCACAGAGCCCAAAGCAGGGGCTCGAACCTACGAACCGTGAGATCATGACCAGAGCCGAAATTGGACACTTAACCAACTGAGCCACCCAGGCACCCCTTGTTGTTGTTGTGTTGTTGTTGTTGTTATTTTTTTGAATGAGAGATCATTGATGGCTATGGTTAGATTTACCACTTCCATTATGACTCCCCTCCCCCTCCACATACACAAATTTTTATGGAAAGAAATTATATGTATTGAAATATCCCAATGTGTTATACTATGACAACTCTTGCTCATTTAAGACCTTATAATCTTTGGTCATTATTTTATACATATTATCATAGAATTTTCTCATCATTGTCACTATTCAAATCCACTTTAACTCACACTCCTCCCTCCCCAGGTATTATTGGTATTTTAGGAACACAGCTCAAACCACTCAATGACAATGGTAGAAATTCATTTTAGCCAAAAGGTAACAAGCTTTCATTATGCTGAGTGAAAAAAAGCCAATCTCAAAGGTCAAATATTGTTATGATTCCATGTATTTAACACTTCTGAAATGACAAAATTATACCAATGGAGAACAGATTAGTTCTTGCCAGAGGCAGGGACAGGAAATGATTTTGTCTACACAAGGGCAACAAGAGGAATTCTTATGGTGATGGATTGTTCTGTATCTAGATTGTATGAATGCCAATATCTTGGCATTTCACAAAAGGTTGTTAATGGGGAAGACTAGGTAAAGGGTCCATATGATCTCTGCATTATTTCTTACAACTACATGTGAATCTACAATTATCTGAAACTAACAAGCTAAAAATAAAGATAATGAGTTTTGACTTGAGTGAATACTCAGGAGAAATCAGATAATCACCAGTGTGCCTCAACTCCTTCAAATCCATTGATTGCTAGGTAGCTTCTCAGAAAGTTACTACCAGGCTTCTTTGGAATAACCAGCTAATGGCTAATTCTTCTTTAGGGTCTCTTCTTAGTAGCTTTTATGTTGGGCGGCAACAAATACCATGAGCTAAAGAAGAGGCCAATTATGATGATGAGTGTTGGTTTGTCAACTAAACTACCAACTGTTAATAGGATCAAAATGTACATTTTTATTTCAATTCATTTAGCTCATATTAAAGTATTTGAGAAATCCTAAACACCCACAATTTATGATTTTCGACTTGCAAGAGGCAAGTAATGAGAAACTACAGCAAGAAAGAAGAGGGTTTAATTCCAATGACAAAACAAAGTTCCCCTTCAAATCACAAACACCAACTCCTCCAAAACACTTTTTACGATTAAGGATGTGAAAGCACAGAAATTGTGGAGCCAAGACCATTTAAAATGCAAGAACTAAACTTTCCACTCCACAGACACACCAAAGGTAAATCCTTCCACAAACTGAAGGAGAAAAGGAAACACTGGAGTACAGCAAGAAACACGTAAGGTAATCCGTTCAGTAATGTAGTGGTTAATTAGCATGTAAGACCAGAGGGTTTTATTTTTTTTCCTGAAAAGATAAAATCCTAACAGCCTAAATAAAGTAGGAATCAGCTTGTTTTCCTTCACACAAAGGCTGACATTATAACTACTGAACATATTTTGACTAACTATATATATTCAATCTCTGACAGAGCTACAAAAGAGCAATAATATGTACTACAATTTGCTTCTCCTTCCTAACTTGTCAACATTAACTAATCTATGGAAACAAAAATGGTATGGGGACTAAGAAACTGTTCTCAAACACTTATACAATCATGACCTTGTGCCATCGTAAGTCAACTGTGCACTTTTATATAAATAAATCCATTTTTCCTGCTTAAATTCAGATATTAACCAACCCTTTCAAAGGACAGAATGCTTAAAAATCACATCATTACAAATTAAGAAATACTAACCTATTTAGCATATGATAAATCAGAAATTTCACATTAATTCCAGAATGTAGAGGCGGTGCCAGGGTGGTTCACTTGATTAAATATCCGACTCCTGACTTTGGCACAGGCCATGATCTCATACTTCGTGGGTTTGAGCCCTGTGTCAGGCTCTGTGCTGACAGCACAGCGCAGAGCCTGCTTGGATTCTGTCTCCCAAGGCTCAGAGCATGCTTGGGATTCTCCTTTCTCCTTCTGCCCCCCCCCCCACTTGTTCTCTATCTCTCTCTCAAAATGAATTAAAAAATAAACTAAAAAAACCCAATCAGATTCCAGAATGTAGAAGATATCAAAGTTTAAGAAAGAAATAGCATAAGTTAAATTTTTTTAATAAAAGAACTCAGCAACTTAGAAATGTTCCTATGAATTAAGAAATGTTCATCATTATCATTTACCATGACTATGCTATAACTAGCATAATGTGCACTTTGTTTGATACAATTAGTAGCTGATATAAATGTGCACACACTCAGTCAGCCTGTCCAAAAATTTCTACTACTGCGATAATTCTCTTCTATCTCCACTGTGTACATCAAGCTCCCAACCATCTCAAGCCTAAAGAACAGACATCACCCTTTAACAAAGTTCTTGGTCTCCTCTCCTCTCCTTCAAACCACAACTATGTACACTCCAGTGAAATAACTCCCCATCTCCCATTCACTCTCTTGTCTCCAAGCACAGGGCACAAAGGCCTACACATATTTTCTTACAACCACATGTGCTACTTATACGACAGCAGGTCTGTCTGGAACACCCTGCTGTCCCCCAGTTCCCTGATAGATAAATTCCTACTACCCTAAGGCTCAATACAGCCTCAATACAGAAGTTCACAGCCTCTTCAGTGTTAGCACAGGACACCTCATCTAGAGAGCCCAAAGCCTCTTCAGTTTTGGCATAGGACAGCTGCTACAGCACTACATCCTATTTAAAAGATACAAGACACTGGTGAGATACTTGAAGGACAGATGTCTCATTTCATCTTTGAATTCCCAAGGTCTGGTAAAAAGTATTTCATTAAAATGTTCTACGATGAGGGGTGCCTGGGTGGCTCAGTCGGTCAAGCGTCTGACTTCAGCTCAGGTCATGATCTCATAGTTAGTGAGCTGGAGCCCCACATCGGACTCTGTGCTGACAGCTAGCTCAGAGCCTGAAGCCTGCTTCAGATTCTGTGTCTCCCTCTCTCTGGCACTCCCCTGCTCATTCTCTGTCTCTGTCTCAAAAATAAATAAACATTAAAAAAAAAAGGCTTTTAATGTGCTACAAGGATAACTATTAGACACTGCACTAAATGGTAAATGTACTTTCTGTTGCTTAATCCATAAAACAACCTCAGGAAGCTATTATCCTCATTTACAGATGAGAGAACTGTCTGGTGCCAAAAACGGGGTGAGGAGAGGGAAAGACTCATAAAATTCAGATATCAAAGAACTATCACCACATTTCCCTATCTCTCTAGTCTAGATCAAAGTTACTTCAGGTAATTACAATTCTTCTTCCTTACCTATAAAACTTATTTTACAAAATAAGTTTTAAAAAAAGGGGTACCTGGGTGGCTCAGTCAGTTAAGCGTCTGACTTCAGCTCAGGTCATGATCTCACAGTTCGTGGGTTTGAGCCCCACGTCAGGCTCTGTGCTGACTGCTAGCTCAGAGCCTGGCGCCTGTTTCAGATTCTGTGTCTCCCTCTCTCTCTGACTCTCCCCTGCGCGCGCGCGCTCTCTCTCTCTCTCAGAAATAAAACATTTAAAAAATTTGTTTAAATAGGTAAAAAAATGTTTTCAAATAAGTCAAGAAGAAGCATAGTCTATATTTTTAAAAGGTTTTTATATCTTTACTTCAGATAGTTGATTTATATCCCACTGTTATTTTATGTGACTTGAATTTCAAATATCACCAAGGGTAGACCTACTGTTATCATTTAACTCCCCACAAAATTCCACCTAGATAAAGTTGTTTTCATACCCACAGTAAAATTAAAAACAATAAAACAAAAACAAGGTTTTTTTATGAATCAAAGAATCTTTGATTTCAAGAATATAGTATATCCTCCCTTTCTTATTAAAGGGCAAGACCTTTAATAAAATGATAATGATAGAAGGCTATAGTTTATTTTACATCCTTTCTTGAAGGGAAAAAAATGAAACAAGTTAGCAACTGAGTAGTCCTCTTCCTTTTCTTCCTTTTATTTTATTATTATTTTTTTTTGTAACTGTTCTGTGAAAGTCCAGAGTCTGGGAAGAACTGCATTAAGCCAATTCACATATAGCAATGCAGCTGGAGGCACTCATTCTGAACCTCAGCCAAGATATGCAAAGCTAATTACGGAACTGTTAATTACTAAATGCTTAAAAGGTTATGTGAAGGCAACTAAGTTTCTACCAATACAACAAAAGAATGTTAATTTTTACCATAAATTTAAGTACTCACTTGTTCAAAGTCACATGCTAATACAGTCTGAAATTAGTATTTCAGTTAAAAACGTGTATTTTTTTAACCTACAAATTCAAATATCATTGTTAGGAAAGGAAAATGCTTATGGCCAAACAGGCATTACTTAGTGAAACATGCTTTTCAAAACTGCACAAAAATCATTTTGTTGTGTTTTTTGGACAAAAACTACATCGAACCAAATATTTATTACCAGAGCCCCAAAATGAGCTAAAATATAATCAAAGTGTAAGTTGTCAAATGAATATATGAAACTGCTCATAAACAATGATAAAAAGAACCTCAAATGGAAAATGTAACTGTAATAAACACAATTCTTCCACTAGATTTGAAAGTTAAATAAATATTTACCATTGATACTCTTGTGCAGATTGTCATAATTTAAAAGTTCTCTGGGCAAAAGGTATTTTTCAGCCCTCTGATTATGACTAAGTGACTTTGCAAAGAATTAAGTCATACCCTGTTATGAACTCTCAGCTGACAAATTCATGAGTTAACAACTAAATCGTAAGGTGCAAGAGTCAAAAAAAATTTTCCGTAGTGAAGGACAAAGTAATATTATTAACTATGAAGAAATAAGATGGTGCTTGCTGTTTAACATACATCATTTTAAAAAATAACTTTTATAACTACCTAAAAACACATTAAATTAGATCTTGAAAGAAGAGAAAACAATAAGGCAATAGATGTTTCACCTGAAAAACTAAAAACATGCATATGAACACTACAGAAGCAACTGCAAAGGGTCTGAACTCAACAAGTTAATAAAATGGTTTAGAAAAAGCATTTTATTGTTTAAAGCCTTAGGGGATAAAGCTGCTTGCAATTTATTTACATCTTTTACTTTACTAAATTGCTTTGGTGACCAAGCTTCTCATTTAAATGATTAAAGCATAAACCCAAATAGTTTAATAAAGCAATTACTTAAGAGTCCTGTTTTTCAACAGAGGTGACCTGAAAAATATCAATAGAACATTTAGTGTTCATTATTTTCAAGGGGTTTGCTATTTAGAATACAGTGCCCCAATGACTAAAACTTAGCCAGGTTTCCAGACACATAATGTGGGACACATACTGGATCAAAGATTTTTTTCATCCTCTCAGAATCTAAGGTGAAAGAGTGACAGCCTCTTAAATCTAAGTACTCATGATATGGCTAAAAATTCATGTGACTTTTCTTCTTTTAATTTCTCCTTACGATTCTGCCTCTCTAATGATGTGACTAAATAAAATAGGTTGCATAAAAAGCTCCCCAATTTGCAAAGTCTCTATGTTTACACTGGGGCTCTCCCCACCCCCAAATTCTCTTCCAGCTAACATCTTAGGTTACACTAGTAACATCACTATTAACTTCTAGGCAACTGATTGACCCAAATACAAAGCTATGCCTTAACAGAGTTTGAGAAAGAAACTGGGATAGTGGGATTAAAAAAAAAAACCTGAATTTAACCACAAAAAATTATATATATCCTCTATTCTTTTATAGCATCTTCCTTTTGCCTGTAATGAAAATCATATGAACTCCTTTATCAAGCCTATCCCGAAAAACAGAAGGAAGCATGACAGCAAAACTTTCCTAATTCATAGCCTTCCGTTCATGATACCAAATTTATTTAATACATTTGCTTTCTTCATATTACAAACGTCTAACTCTCAAGCATGAATGAGAAAAGATAGTACAAAATAACTTCCGGTCCTTAACAAAGCACTCAATATAAAAAGGACCTTCCACCAAAACATGTTTTTACTTTTGAGTACATTTCAAACTTCCACAAGATTATTTTTGACAAGCCAGGTAAGGATGGGAAAACATTCACATTTCAAGCCACTTTCTCTTTAACACAATGATAAGCAAACATGGGGATGTGTCAGTAATAACCAAATGAACATCAAAGTTAATAGGGCGGACACTTAATGACATTCAAAATGTTTGATAGCTTTCTCTGTGTTTACTTTTCCTATGAAGGTTTGGTGGAGAGAAATGTGCTTTCAGACTATCAATGAAGCTTTCATCTTGCAGTGTTAGTAGTAACTGGCCCACTTCTGAATCAGGCCAAGTTCTATGCTAGGTGTGTTTTTACTCTATTCTACACAACTGGCAAAAGAAGAGGAAAGTTTAACAGTTCATTTATTTGGCACCATCCACATGCTTTCACAGTGTTGGTTTTATCTCCTGCAGTCTGGTTTGGTGAGTCCTCCCCCCCCAACTGATAGCAGGTTTTAAGTCATTGCTATTCTAATTAATCAACCAAATGCACTACTCTCCCCGCCCCGCTCTGATTTCCACTAAAGGCCTATGACATCATTTTCTGACCTGCCTTTCTAGGTTCTAATACTGTCAACTTGCCTTGCTAGGTTCTAATATTCTCAACTTGTATGATTTCATCTGGCACTTCAAACACTGAAAGGAACTGACATATTTCACTGAAATTTGCTTTCCCATCATACAACATGCATTTTCGGATGCAGAAGACTGATTCAATGGACAATTTTCAAATAAACAGTAGAGGAGGAAGGCACATGGGAGGCAGTGGAACATCCAGGGGAAGACAAGATCAAACCAGGACACTGCTTGGTTTTGATAAAATAATCCTTTAGAATTGGAACTTTCCGGAGACACAGTGAAATGAATATTCTTGTAAAATTAGCACACATCTTCCACTCTTTTGGTAAATATGTACAATCTATGATCCCCCAGATGTGAAGGCTCCACCAGAAAAAACGAAAAATCAGAAACGGTACCAGGTGCCATTCTTGGGCCTTGTCCAAAGGCAGCCAGTGAAAGATTCTATTTTATTCTGTTCTCCCCACATTAAATAATAATAATCAACATCAGAGAAGGAGAGCATTTGGGTTTGAACAGATGGTGTCCAACACCTAAGCAGCGAAGCAACTCTTTCAGGCATCAGATCTTAAATGTCTGATGGTCCCAAGGATCAGGAGGGCTTATTTGTCTTAAGAGGGTTGGCAGCAGGATCCCCTGTAGTTACCACCCCAATGCTTAGGAATATGCGTCATTAGGCAGCCAGCAACTAAAAGCAAAAAAAAAAAAAAAAATCTAACCACCACATTTTTATACAATTTCCCCCTCTCCAGTCCAACTTGAGACAACCAAATCCAACACCATCAGCAACAGCTCCACTTAAAGAAAAAGGAAAAATTAAGGCTGAAGGCAAACGAACGTATAAAGGTTAACAAAGTTATCTAATTTTGACAAGGTTGTGCAACACCGAAAGAATCCGCAGGGCGCCCTTTCCGGGGGTGTATTTGAATATGCCTACTCTGCAGTTATGGCCGCAATTTAACCCAAAGCACTAAGCTAGCTAATCAACTTTACTTCCCCTGCACTGGAAAGCAGCATCCCTTTTTCAGAGAAGCCAAACAGTAAATACACAAACATCCCAATGTTTTACTTTAGAAGGTCAGCACGGACTAGTCTTTCACAGAGCCATCCCAAGTTCCCTTCCTATACCTTTCCAAACACCGCAGAACTCTAAAGGTAAAGGGGGCTAGAAGCATGGGAAGGAAAGGGGCCCGCAGCCAGGGTGGCGGGAGTAGCTGGCCGTGGGGAGGCGAGTCCCCCCTCCCCCCGAGATTCCGAAGCCCCAGTGTACCACTGGGAAGAGAGGAGAAGCTAATTGGAGAATTCCCTCCACCGCCGAGCAAACGTAGGAGGAAGGCAGTAATGGGGAGGGCAGAGAAAGGGAGACTATGGAGGAGAGGGAAAACTAAACCCAGGAAGACCAGGGGAAAAGATTCGGAGCTGAAATGCCATTGGAAGTTAGGGGTCCGAATGGGAGAAGTGGGATGCGCGCGGCCAACAGTGTCAGGAAGGGGAGACGGGGATAGGAAAGGGCGCAGCCTGCGCCGCACAAATCCAGCCGAGTCCCGGCGGGTCTCACCTGGGGGGTCCTCTCGGCGGGGTTCTTCATCACCGCCTGGCGGAAGCTGTTATCCACGTAGGACGCCATCTCCCCCCGGGGGCCCGGCCGGGGCCGCTCCGCACCCTGCTCGGCCTCTTCCCGGCCCAGCGCAGCGGCTGCCTCCGCCCTGCGCGCTCCGCCCGCCCGCGGCTAATAAGCCAAACCGCGGCGGCGACGGGGCCTACGGGGGGGCGGCTCCGCTGGGCCCGGCGGCCCAGAGCGCGGGACAGGCGCGCCGGAGACCCGGCGGGAGAGCGAGGCCGCGCGAAGGCGGCGGGCAGCGCGCAGCGCCCGAGCCCCGCGGCCCGAAGGGTCCCGGCGGGCGCTCGGCGGCCGGGAACTCTCCTTCCTCCTCCTCCTCTTCCTCGCCGCTCAGCAGGGAAAGGCTTCCTGGCGCGCCCGGCTCCCTCCGGGCCTGGCTCGACACGCCTCCCCCGGCTCCACTCCGGGGACAGTGGCGTCTCCTTCTGGCTCTGGCGGGCCTGAGTTATTTTTAGGGAGGTACGGGCGACAGTAAAGAGGAAGGCTGCAGGCGGACGGGGCCTCCTCTCCCCTCAGGCGCTGAGGGTCGCCCCTCCTCTCAGGGGCTCACGCCGCCGCCCGCGAGTCTCGGCGAAGCACTCGGATCTCCCGCGTCCCCGGTCCTCGAGCACTTGGGCGCCGCAGCCGCCGTCGGAACGGCTGGTTCAGGTCCGGGAGCTGCGAAGCCCAGTCGCCGCCGCCGCAGCCGCTCCTAGTCTCCGTCTAATGGGCTCGGCGGTCCCTCCCGACTGCTGCTGCATCCCCTCGGGCCGCCCCGCCGCCGCCGCCGCCGCCGCTGCTGCTCGGGCCGCCGCCGTGCGCTCCGCCACCGCCGCCTCCCCCCATCGGCGCGCCCGGAGCGGAGCTGCCCCGGCGCCGGCGCCGCCGCGGCCAGAGCACCCGGCCGGGGCTGCAGCCCTCCGGCCCACTCGCTCTCGGCAACTTTGTGCCCGGTCTGCGCGGGGCGGGGGAGGAGGAAGAGCGGGCCGCGGGCAGCCCAGGTCCGGACTCCCGGCGGCGGGCGTCCGAGGGCGGAGGGCCGAGAGCCGAGAGCCGCGCACAGCCCCCTCGGAGAGAGTGTTTGGGAAGCGGCGACTCCCCCTCCGCTTCCTCCGCCTCTTCCTCCTCCTGCGCCTTCTCCGGCCGCCGGAGCCGCTCCTCAGGGAGGAAGCGGCCTCCGGGGCTTGTTGCTTTGTGCGGCAACCATGGTGAGGAGTGAGTGACAAGGCCGAGGCGAGTCGGCTGGCGCCGCATCATCGGGGGGCGGGGCGTCCCCGCCGCGCTGGGTCCCGCCTCCTCCCGCTCCCCGCTCCCGCCCGTCGGCCGCGCCCTCCCGCTGGAGCAGCACCTTCGGTCGCCGCCAGGTGAGCCCGGCGCTCGGGCCGCCCGAGGGTCGCAGCGCCTTCGGCTGAGCCGGCTAGAGCCCCGCACCACCCGGCCCCGAGGGGGCGACGCGAGTCCCCGTGCCCGGGTGCGAAGCGTAGGGCTCTCCTCTCCCCACCCCTCCCCTGTCTCACGCGGTGCCGCGTACCCACACCCCACCCGGTTCCTGGGAGACCCTGCGGAGTCCAGTCGCCCCTCTCAGACTCCTTCGGGCGCCGCGCCGAGGCCGAGAGAGCTGAAAGTCGACCCGGAGCAGAAGTCTGGCCCGCAGGCATGGGCTGTACTGGGCATTCATTTTGAACCCAGGGGTTGGCTCCGAGTTGCTCCAGAGGCGATAAATCCTCTAAGGATTTTATTTTGCTTATTTGTAGCTTACTTCAGGGAAAGCTTCCCTCTCCTGCCTTCCGTGCTTACTGCCACCTTCAGACACTTTAATGACCACGAGATTGAGGACACGGAAAAGTGCCAATTTCACACTAGATCCAGTACCACCCCCAGACGGGCACACGATTTAGAGGTGATCAGTCACTAGCGGGAGACCCGGACGGCAAGGTCTGTGACATAATCAGGAACATTGGCAGATCTGGCTTCGCATCGAGGCGGAGCAAATCTCATTCTCCAGACCCCAGATTTCCAAATCGGACTCACGTGGTGTAGAGGACACTGTAAGATGTCACCTCTCCTGCTTTTTCATTTCCCCCTCCCTCTCCCTTTCTGAGCCAGGTCAAGGTGTGTAAGGTCAGCAGGGACAGGTCTGCTGTTCTGGCCCTCCGGTTTTATTTTTATCTGCCTCCTCTCCCTTCTTCCCCCTCCTTCCCAATAAGTTCATGTTTTGATGTCGGTGTGGAGGCTATACTTAGAGGAGGGTTGTTACTTTTATGACCTACTGTATTGAACTTTTTTCAAATTTTCAAATGTACTTTTTTAACATCTAGTTTATTTTAAACACTTAGAATGGGTCGGTTGTGGGAAAACATTTTGGGGTCCTTAAGTCACCTTTGTGTCATTAAACAGATTGTGTGGCTTCCTAGAGAGGGGACTGCCCAACCTTGTGAAACGAGATCTGAGTTATAAATTGTATCTCTAGACCCTTTTATATTACTTTTGCTGAAACTGCTTCCCCACATCTTTTCACCCCTTTATGGAGCCCGAGCATCAAATTCTCTACGACATAGACCACCATACTGAAAGCAAAGGAACATGAATAAATGCTATTACAGCTTTGTAAAGAGAGAAGAAAAAATCAAATCCAGTGAGGTGAAAAAATATACCTGACATCTCCATCCGGTGTCTAATAGACATCTCAGAATTAATGTGTGCAAACCAGGGTCCAGATATCCTGCCCCAATAGTGCCCCACCCACAGCCTTCCTCATTGCAGTTAATGCCATCTACACTGTTCCCCTTGCTCAGGTGAAAACCTTTGGAGTCCTTCTTGACTTTCCTTTCTGTTACACCCCACAAGTGTCAGTAACCTGTCAGCTCAGCCTTCAAAGTACCATATCTGGACTCTAACCTCTACCTACCACCTCGACCTTGCCAAGCCGGCATCACCCTTTGTCTGCACTTTGTGGTTACCACCCACCCCATCTCCCTCTTTCTGTTCTTGCCTCCACCAGTCTACTTTGAACACAGCAGCAAGAGTGAGTCTTTTCACTCTACCTCAGGTCACTCCTCTGCTAAGGAAAAGGAGGAAAGGAAAAGGAAAGGAGAAGGAAGGGAAGGGAAGGGAAAAGGAAGGGAAGGGGCAAGAAGGATGGAAGGAGGAAAGGAAAGAAGGAAGGAAGGAAGAAAAAAATAGCTCCTCATTTCATGTGGGGTTAAAAATCAAAGTCCTTACAATGGCCTATATGACCCATGGACCTTGTTCCCTCCATGCCTTATCTCTCTGATGTCATTTCCTACCACTCTAGCCCCAACTCATTTTTTCCTAGCCACACTGGAAATGGAGATGCTATACAGTGAACAAGCTCCAGTCTCGTGGCCTTTGCATTTGCTCTTCCCTCTGCTACCTGAATTATCTCCCTGCTTCCCCAGCAAAACCTACAATGTTGTTCCCAACCCCCCCTTCATATCTTTATTCAAATGTCATTTTTCCCTGTAACTTCACATGCCTTAGTTCTCTCCCTTGCTTTCTTTACCACCATCTAACATACATTTTACTTATTTTATTGTTTGTCTCCCTCCACTGTAATGTAAGCTTCTGAAGTCAATGGGTTTTGTTCCTTTTGTTTGCTGCTATATCCCCTAAAGTGATGTAAATGAATTAATAACTACAGTGTTATTTTGTATGCATATAAGATTGTTATATACATGGTCTCAGTGGTGTCCCTAATGGGGAGAGGGAAGTCTGAGAACTTAACCTCTCTGAGCCTATTTTTCTGTTCCATAAAAAGAGGATGAAACTTGCATGCCCTGAAGACTTGCAAGGATTCAATACAATGCATGCAAAGTGCCTTGCATAGTCCTTGAACCATAATATGTATTCAACAAATTATAGTTATTTCTAATATCATTCTCATCATCCCAACCCTTTGAGGTTAGTGGAACAATTATTATCCTGTTTACAGTTGAGGAGACTGAGGCTAAAATAGGCTACCTGACTTGCCCTAGTTCCAGGCCTGCTTTTAACTCTGGGAGGGTCTGGGGTAAGCTAACAAATACTGCTTTAAAAATACTGAAAACTATAAATTAACCGGAACATAGTGCTGTAGAGAGTAGTGGCTCCTGTCCTGAAACTCACACTCCATTTTCTTCCCACCTGAGCTCCATCCCATACCACAAAAAAAAAAAAAAAAAAAAAAAGGCTCATACACATGAGGACACCTCAGCCTGCACAGCCAAATGACATCATACTCTTCGTAAAAGGCACCCCTCGATGATTTTTTCCATCCCTGGGCCAGCCTGGGAGGATCAGGCCTGGAGTGGCAGGGCAGTAAGTTCCAGGCTCCTAGGTGATCAGAGAGTGTGGAAATCCTAGTCTCATAAAGAGGTGTGAAGCTAAAGCAGAGCCCTTCAAAGCATGGGCAGTAGGCAGGAACCCCCCCCTCACCTGGATCTCACACCCATAAAGTTGTGAATTGCAGATATACACGCAGCTCTTTTTTTTTTCTGACTGCTGTACTGTGATACTGAAGTATACCAATGACCTCAGGTAAGGCATCATAGTGTGTCTTCTCCATCACCAAAATGACTAACTCACTGTCAACTTCTACACTATCATTTAACCGCAATTAAAGTTAATGTTCCCACTATTTATAATCTACTTATCTGGGTATGTCAATAATGCTTATCACCATTCAGCATCTAGGACATCTGATACTTGGCATCCATTGTTGTTTTAGTATCATTTGAGCACCAACAGCATGTTTAGGTATAACATGGATGACAGAACTGGACACAAATCTGCCTGTTTGCTAAACAGTCTAATCCAAACTGTGTCAACCAACCATAAACAGAGTAAGCCATCTATTATGCTGCCTCATAAAGGCAAGTATATAAAGGAGACTTCCTTTGTTCCATCCCCACAACCATCATATTATCTAGAAAGTTATTAGAGGACAGACAGAACACTAGGTTTCAAGTCAGAAATGAATTTCAAGTTCTGACTTTAATACCATTCTACTTGTAACCTAAAAATATTTTATCTTTCCAACTGTAAAATCTAATACATCCCTAAATATATCAATATATCATATAGGTTAGGTGTTTAAGAGTTATCTTTTAAGTGAGTTAGATATGGTTTTTTAACTTTTTTGTAATGTTTATTTATTTTTGAGAGAGAGAGAGAGAAAGAGAGCTATGCTAGCAAGGGAAAGGCAGACAGAGAGTGAGGCACAGAATCTGAAACAGGCTCCAAGCTCTGAGCTGTCAGCACAGAACCCAACATGGGACTCAAACTCACAACCAGTGAGATCATGACCTGAGCCGAAGTCAGATGCTTAATTGAGCCACCTGGGTGCCCGAAAAGTGAGTTAAATAATTTTTAAAAATTCTTGTGAATCCAGCTATGACACAAGACCAGGAACTGATACATCTATATTTATACACTATCTCTTGACCAATTGGTAGAGAAAGAGAAGTCATTTTGTTGAAACACATGCACACACACACACACACACGTTGAGCGTCACTATTCAGTCAGTACATATTTATTGAGTGCTGTGTGCCAGGGGCTGATTTCCATGCTTGGAATACCAACAGTGAATAAAACAAGCATGATCCCTTCCCTGGCCTTGTGGGAGCTTGTTCTATGTGCCGGGCACTTGGTTAATTTAGGAAAATTAACCTTACCCCGAATGGGTAAGAGAATGGGGAGAGTGATCGAAAAGATCCAGAACATTTCCCTGCCCTGCTAAGACAAAAGCTCTGGTTACCATTTTCTCTGGTTGTTAAAACCCTTTGAAGGCAAGATTTAGAGCTGAGAGAAGTTGAATTTATTAATGACATTCCTTACATACTCCCCCCAAAAAAAGCACTTTTTTATATTGTTTTACAGTTACTTCTACCCCTGACATCAGGTCAGCAAGAATCTTAGGAGAGTGGATGGCCGTAGCTGAGACACCGTATCATTCTCAGTGAGCACACTCCACTAGGAAATACTGTATGCACCTGCAAATAGCATTCCAGAGAGTCCCTGGTGGTGAGCACAGTGACAGACATCTAGGGAAAGATGCAGTGTGTTCATAGGATAGAGCTCATGAAACAAGTTAGATGAGGCACATCAAAGGCACAGTTAGAATCAGACTCTTAGGTTTGATTTTACAGGAATCATAAAAAAATTCAGATGTGAGGAGCCTGCCACATGAGTAAGGATGACACTAATGTAAATGCCACACATGTGTTTTGATGTTTGGAACTGACTCTAAAAAAAGAAACTCATTTTTTCCTGATTTAACAATATTATCACCTCGGTTCTGCCTTGGACATACACTTAAATAAATACACAAATCAAAACATATTCAGGCTAACAAAACCGTTCTATCCGGTTACACTATTATATCCTTCATACTGACATAACTACTTTCTTCTATTGATTTGTTTGCATTTAAAATACTGGGCTAGTGGGAGAAAACAACCCTCTTTATTTCCTTATTGTGAGAAAGCTGATGCTGACATTTCTAAAAGGAAATGCATTGTTAAACTTTTGATCCACCTTCAATTCCTTCTATTGTTGCCTGTTGTTTGGCATTTATTTTTATGAATCGCCCTGTGGTAGTATAGTCCGCAGTCAGCCTGCTAATTTAAAGGGGTTTGGGTAAGATATACAGATTTTTTTTAAGATTGAAAATAGGTAAAATTAAAGACTTCATTTGAAAACCTAACAATGTAAATGCCACTACATAATCAATTAGTA
This sequence comes from Hyaena hyaena, assembly GCF_003009895.1. Classification (NCBI taxonomy): domain Eukaryota; kingdom Metazoa; phylum Chordata; class Mammalia; order Carnivora; family Hyaenidae; genus Hyaena; species Hyaena hyaena. The sequence continues at coordinate 780,904 of NW_024081322.1, forward strand.
CTCGATGCACAGATTTTAAAAGTCCATACTGGATATCAGGAATGCTCAAGTTAATAATTCAAAGAGAAAAAGACCTTCAATTTCCAACATGCAAAGTTAACCTAGTGAGATAATTCTGCCAAATTGGCATAAGGCAGCATTATATAAAATTGTATCTGGGTTTCCCTAGTTATGGTAAGGTGATTACACACAACTGAAATTGCATCCGCAAACAAACTGGTACACAGCGCAGAATTAGTAAATGTGTTCCACAGAAGAGCAGCTACGATAATTGCCAGCTCTGGTCTCTAAGCGGTATTCAAGGGCAAACGCAACTGTGCTATAATACCGATGTCTACTACAGGAGTGTCAAAATCAAACAAGGTCATTTTAGGAATAAAAAAAAGGCAGTATTCTTGATCGGCTGTGATTTTTAAAAATGCCAATACTCATAATTATTCTAAAGTCATTATTATTTAATATTTATTAAATCCAAGGCTAGTGTTAGGCACCATGTGTACACAAAGTGCCTATGCGTTGAGCCTACAAATCTCAATTAGCAAAGGAAGTGAAGGGCAAACAAGGGCGTGGGAAACACACACTGAGGGCTTGTTTAGAAAACGAGGCTATTTTCTTATGTTATTTTAGTTTCAACTATCAGAAGGTCCATTATGTTGCAACACAAAAATTTAAAAGAGAGAAGTCCAAGGAAAAAGCACATTGCCTCCATGGGAGCTGAAGGAGGAAACCTTAAATATAAAATGGCAAAATGTATTGAGTTAGAGACATAATGGAAAAAAGCACAAGTTAATAGCAAAATGAGAAACTCTGAATATTGGATGGCTGTGATACAGACACCCAGTAAAGATAATACATGAGATATGACACAGAAGAAAATAGAACCGTCCAAACCCTGAGAGGTAAATCACAATCGGTCCTGGCCATCTTTAGTGTTTTTCTTACACTAACATTTTACTTGTCACATAACATAAATATGACCAGTGATAAGTGCTGGTAAGACATTTAAAACAGAGTTCGGTTCCACCTTCTGCTTATCTCACCTGCAAGGAATGAGCCTGTGGCATCATGACTGTCTGCAAGAATCCAGAGGTAATTAAATCACGTTAAAGACCAATATAAACCCACACTACTCCACCCCAACCTGGTCAGGTGCCTCACAGACAGGTCTATTGACACAGAAGAAATAGCATAGAAGTGATTGAATTTACAGAACTTTATCACATTGCTGCAGGGGAAAAAACAAACATAACCTGTCTTTTCAGTGAAGTCAATAAATGCAGCTTTATAAAGGCACCGGGAATACATGAAATGAGTAATATAGTGGAAAAGCTTTGGAATCTAATAGCAGACAGCCCTGAATTTGAAAGCCCATTCTGATATGCATGAGCTTTGTAACCCTGAGGAAAGAATTTAACCTCTCTGAGCCTAAGTTTCTATCTTTGTAAAATGTAGATAGTAATATTTTCCTTGCTAGATTCATATGACAATGACTCAAAACCGGATTTATAAAAGTAAATAAGCTTTCTCTCATCTCTCCCATCTCCCTAAAAGGAATAGCATTAGTCAAAGAATCTTTATATGGCCCTTCAAGTCTCTAGGAAAGAAAGATTTTAGGGCACCTGGGTGGCTCAGTCAGTTAAGCATCTGACTTCAGCTCAGGTCATGACCTTATTGTGTGTGAGTTTGAGCCCTGCATAGGGCTCTGTGCTGACAGCTCAGAGCCTGGAGCCTGCTTTGGATTCTGTGTCTCCGTCTCTCTCTGGCCCTCCCCTGCTTGTGCTCTGTCCCTCAAAAATGAGTATACATTTTTTAAAAAAGGAAAGAGATTTTAGCTTAAAAAAGTTATTGATCTAACTTTGTATACAGAATTTTGAACTTAGAGAACTAAAATAAGCTTTCTTACTTTACTATAAATAGCCCAAAGCCTCAAAGGTAAATAAGTGTCCGCCTTGACCAGTGAGTCCCAGCTGTGGATGATCAGTGTCATCTCAATGCTGAGAGTGTGGGCAGCGGGACAGAGCTTGCAGTCTCCTCTGACAGCCTCCAGGGCAGAATGAGAGCTGCTTATCAGATGTGCCAAACCTGGGTCTGACAACATCTCTACCTCTACCAAATAAATGAAAAACTAGAACTTACTCATACAAATATTAATCTCTTGCCAGGTTTATGTCCATTTCGAAAAGCAAGGGATAGTTGTGATCTACTAATTTGTGTGTTATTCCATTTTTCAAGTGTCAGAGTTCTTGCTTCCAAATATTAATAGGTTGTACACCCACCCATAGCACTCAAAAGACTAAATCTAAAAAAAAATGTATAATAAAGTCAAACAAACCAAAGAGGTCCAGTTTCATTGCATACAAAGATAATATTTAAGGTGGTATGTCTATAATATTTGCAACTCCCAGATGTTTAACAGAGTTTAAAACCAAATCAATCTGTGCCTTACACTGGCCCACTGGGGGCCACAGAATAATGCTCTAGGGACCTCTCAGTGCCCTCCACCCACGGTTAGCTACAGTGTTACAATCTGAATAACCAAGTGGAATCTGTGCAAAATCATCTGAAGCTTTCTCCCTCCTCCCCATTTATCTTTATGCTGATCAAAAAAAATTTTGTGGGGGGAGATAAGTTGTCTGCAGTCTAAAACAACTTTCATCAGGAACTACAAAAATGTGTGAACACAAAAGCACTGCAGAATTTCCAGAATGAATAGTAGCAGCATGAGCACTAGGTCCCAAAACAATTGGTATTTTCCCAGTACACTACAAGAGATCTCCCAGGAGCACCTGTGTGGTTCCTTTGCCTGATTTGAGCACCTGCAGTTGATGTGACTCTGTCAGACACAAAGTTAGCTATGGATTTCTTTCCTGGTACCTTCCAATATTAGAGAAGACTTCTCTTTTGGCCAAGACATTCTTTGACTCTTCTTTTAAATATGATACGAAGGAAATTGAAGAAAATAGAGACTTTGTAAAATTTTTTAATGTTTATTTTTGAGAGAGACAGAGCATAAGTTGGGGAGGGGCAGAGAGAGGGAGACAGAATCCAAACCAGACTCTGAGCTGTCAGCACAAAGGCCGATGCGGGGCTCGAACCCACAAAGTCATGAGATCATGAACTGAGCCAAAGTTGGACACTTCACCAACTGAGTCATCCAGGCACCCTGAAAATAAAGACTTTCTGAAGGGGCTTCAATTCTCCATTTCTTTCTATCAAAGTGCCAAGCAGCACCAGGCCATCCAGTTGTCCCTGAATGATTTCTGTCCTTGCCCTGCAGTGCAATTCTTTTGAAGGGCCCTGGCCCCATGGTCAGGCCAGCACATGCAAAGCTGGAGACATACTAATCCAAGGTGGTAATCTCTGCCAACGAGGCCAGGCAACCACTGGTGGGAAAGGAGGGATGAAGAAGAAGGATAGGGGTTCTTATCACTTTTCTTGCTTCCCTTCAGAAAGAAATCGTGGGTCCACAGTGATATCCAGCCACAACTCCCATACTTCATTTGGGAGACATTTGAAACAGGTACCAAAAATTGTAAGCAGGTATAGTTTCTAAACAAGAGCTTTTAGCGGGGAATTTCAGATGTTACATATTCTTTCTTATGTGCTATTTATCTTTGGAAGGGGGGCGTTGAGACCTGGGTAGATCTCATGCAAGAAAAATGATCACAGTAAGTGAATCCCATCTTTTCTTGTGAAAATCAATAGTAATGACCAAGCAATGCTAAGACTCTTAAGAACCTCAGTTTTTCCAGGGCATTTCTACAATAGGCTCCTGGCAATTCATTTATGTAACTGATAGGTGTTGAGTGCGGACAGGTATTGAGTGCTCACTATGTGCTAAGCAGTATTCTATGTCCTCCAGATGTACTGTCTTTTTTTTTTTTAGATTTATTTATTTTGAGAGAGACAGAGACAGTGCGAGTAGGGGAGGGGCAGAGGGAGAGAGGGTGAGAGAGAATCCCAAGCAGGCTCAGCACTGCCAGTACAGAGCCCAATGCGGAGCTCGGACCTACAAATGGTGAGATCATGACCTGAGCTGAAATCAAGAGATGGATACTTAACCGACTGAGCTACCAAGGCCCCCCCAGATATATTGTCTTAATTAGTCTTCCAGCAACCCTATGAGGCACCTGGCTGGCTCAGTCAGTAGAACATGCAATTTTTTTTTAAAGTTTATTCATTTTTGAGAGAAAGAGACAGAACCTGAGCAAGGGAGGGGCAGAAAAAGAAGGAGACACAGAATCTGATGCATGCTTCAGGCTCTGAGCTGTCAGCAGAGCTCGACACAGGGCTTGGGGCTCAAACCCATGAACTGTGAGATAATGACCTGAGGCACAGTCAGACATTTAACCAACTGAGCCACCCAGGTGCTCCTAGAGCATGCAACTCTTGATCTCAGGGTCGTGAGTGTGAGCCCCACATTGGGTGTAGGGATTACTTAAAAATAAAAGATCTTTTAAAGAAAGAACGCTATGAGGTAGGTACTATTAACATACATATTTTACAGTTAAGGAGAACAGAGGCTTACTGAGGTCCCAGAGCCAGGATCTATGCAAACACTCTCTGGTACCAAAGTCTATGTGTTAAGTCCTTATCATGGGGGTTCTCAGGTCTCTGACTTATTTCTTAAACTTAGAACTTCTATCAAGTGCCAGAAATAACCATTTGTTGATCATTGAGATGACTTTTAATCTTTAGCCCTATTCTCTATCTTCGGTCCGTGAGAAATGTGACATTTCTGGATAAATGTGTGATTATACTAAACGTGAATGCCAACCTAGACCACACCTCAGACTTCCAGGTGTGCCCACAGAACATCTGCACATAGGTTTACACAGACACCTCAAAATCAACATGTGCAACCAAAACAGATGAAGTACTTAGGGATAAATCTAATGAGATACACACAAGAACTGTAGCAGAAAACCATAAAACACTGATACAAGAAATTAAAAATGTCTAATCAAAATGGAAAAGCATACCCTGTTCACAAATTGGAAGACTCAGTGGTAAGATTCTGCTTTCCCCCAATTTGATTTATTGAATCAATGCAATCCCAATCAAAATCCCAGCAAGCTTTTTTATAGATATTGCCAATCTGATTCTAAATTCATATGAAAAGGTAAAACACTTTTGATTAAAAAAAAAAAAAAAGAACAAAGTTGAAGGACTCACATTACCCAATTTCAAGGCTTACTATAAAACTACAAAGAAGACAGTTTGGTATTGGCAAAAGGATAGATACCTAGATCAATGGAACAGAATAGGAAGGCCAGAAATAGACCCACAAAAATATAGTCAACTGAGTTTTGACAAAGAGACAAAGATAATTCAAAGGAGCAAAGAGTGTTTTCAACAAACGGTGTGAGAACAATCTAACAGCCGGCAAAATCAGCGTGTTCAAATCTGAACTCAACGTCTTTCTTCCCAAATCTCCAAATACTCTCATATCTTAGAGAATTGATGCCACCATCCACCCAGTTGCTCAGGCAAAAAAACACAAACAAAAACAAGACTTCTTTTTGACCCAGTCTCACTTTCAGCCCCTGAGTTCAATAGCTTATTAAATTATGGTGAATCACACATCTAATCTGCCACTGACCTAGTGCAGGCACTCTTTCTCCAGAACCTTGCCTCCCACCTTCAATCTCCCCAAAATGTCTCCTAAGATAGGAGCATGGCTGGAAGTAGCAGAGGCAGCCATCGCTTCCCTGGGTGCCATTTGCAAAAGTGGTATGCTTTCAACATTCTTTAAAAGAACATGTTGACATGATAGTTTTTGTGATTATGATGACAAGATGTTACATTTGGTCTTGTTGAAAGAAGGGCCATAAGTGGTAGAGAAAATGCAGGCAAAGATAAACCCCTTTTTATCCTGCCAGGTACCTTCTGGCTGGTACCTGGCCGGTATGTGGCCCTTAACCCTGGCTGGCTCCCCTCCTGTTAGCAATTGCCTGGGCTTCTGCACAGAGTGACCTTTTGAAAAATCCAATCTATCATGTAATTCCAAAGCTTCAGTGGCTTTCCAACCTATTCCACAAAGTGTAAGCCGCTTTATACGATACCCAAGAGCTCTTTTTTTTATTTTTAAATATTTTCTTTTATTTATTTATTTATTTTTTAATTTACATTTCTTTTGGTTTTGTTTTTTTTTTTACAAATAGTTTATTGTCAAATTAGTTTCCACATAACACTCAGTGCTCATCCCCACAAGTGTCCTCCTCCATGCCCATCCCTCCTCCCCCCCACATCCATCAGTCCTCAGTTTTTGTCAGCATTCAAGACTCTCTCATGGTTTGCCTCTCTCCCTTTCCCCCACCATTTCCCCCCTTCTTCTCCCCTTTGTTCCTCCGTCAAGTTCCTCCTAATCCTCCTATAGGTGCAAACATATGGTATTTGTCCTTCTCTGCCTGACTTATTTCGCTCAGCATAACACGCTCAAGGTCCATCCATTTTGCTACACATGGCCAGATTTCATTCTTTCTCATTACCATGTAGTATTCCATGGTATAGATAAACCACATCTTCTTGATCCATTCATCTGTTGATGGACACTTAGGCTCTTTCCATGTTTTAGCTATTGTGGAGAGTGCTGCTATGAACATTGGGGTACACGTGCTCCTATGCCTCAGCATTTCTGGATCCCTTGGGTAAATTCCTAGCAGTGCTATTACTGGGTCATAGGGGAGTTCTATTGTTAGTTTCCTGAGGAACCTCCACACTGTTCTCCAGAGGGGCTGCACCAGTTTACATTCCCACCAACAGTGTAGGAGGGTGCCCGTTTCTCCACATCCTCGCCAGCATCTAGAGTTCTCTGATTTGCTCTTTTAGCCACTCTCACTGGCGTGAGGTGGTATCTCAGTGTGGTTTTGATTTGTATTTCCCTGATGAGGAGCGATGCTGAGCATCGTTTCATGTGTCTGTTGGCCATCTGGATGTCCTCTTTGGAGAAGTGTCTGTTCATGTCTTCTGCCCATTTCTTCACTGGGTTGTTTGTTTTTCGGGCGTGTAGTTTGGTGAGTTCCTTATAGATTCTGGATATTAACCCTTTATCTGATATGTCATTTGCAACTATCTTTTCCCATTCCGTTGGTTGCCTATTAATTTTCTGGGTTGTTTCCTTGGCTGTGCAGAAGCTTTTAATCTTGATGAGGTCCCAACAGTTTATTTTTGCTCTTGATTCCCTTGCTTTTGGGGATGTGTCAAGGAAGAAGTTGCTGCGGTGGAGGTCAAGGAGGTTGTTTCCTGCTTTCTCCTCTAGGGTGTTGATACTTTCCTGTCTCACGTTCAGGTCCTTTATCCATCTTGAGTTTATTTTTGTGCATGGTGTGAGAAAATGATCTAGTTTCATTCTTCTGCATGTTGCTGTCCAGTTCTCCCAACACCATCTGTTAAAAAGGCTGTCTTTTTTCCATTGGATATTCTTTCCTGCTTTGTCAAAGACCAGTTGGCTGTATACCTTTGGGTCCACTCCTGAGTTCTCAATTCTGTTCCATTGGTCTATGTGTCTGTTTTTGTGCCAATACCATACTGTCTTGATGACGACAGCTTTGTAGTAGAGGCTAAAGTCTGGGAGGGTGATACCTCCCGTTTTGGTTTTATTTTTCAGGATTACTTTGGCTATTCGGGGTCTTTTGTGGTTCCATACAAATTTTTGGATAGTTTGTTCTAGTTTTGAGAAGTATGCTGGTGCAATTTTGATTGGAATTGCATTGAATGTGTGGAGTGCTTTAGGTAGTAATGACATCTTAACTATATTTATTCTTCCTATCCATGAGCATGGAATGTTTTTCCATTTCTTTGTGTCTTCTTCAATTTCCTTCATAAGTTTTCTATAGTTTTCATCATACAGATCTCTTGTATCCTTGGTTAGGTTTATTCCGAGGTATTTTATGGTTTTTTGTGCAATTGTGAATGGGATCAGTTTCTTGATTTCTCTTTCTGTTGCTTCATAATTGGTGTATAAAAATGCAACCGATTTCTGTACGTTGATTTTGTACCCTGCAACTTGGCTGAATTCTTGGATCAGTTCTAGTAGGCTTCTGGTGGAGTCTGTCGGGTTTTCTTTGTAGAGATACCCAAGAGCTCTTAAGTGTTCTGGTCCTAGACACCTATCTAATTGTCTCCCCCACCACTTCCTTTGACATAACTTTGACTCCAATCATTCCTAACAATTGTGACTATGAGGATTTGCTAAACTTTCTTGGTCCTTAATGCCTTGCATAAATAAGCACCTCTTGCTTAGCATTTTCTTCTCTCCAAGGTCCATGGGTATAATTCGTAACCCTCCTTTCAGACCTTCCTAAGCAAAGCTCTGTGGGCAGATGGTGTTACATACCAGATGGAGCAGGAGACCAAGACACCTGAGTTCTAACCTAGATTTCCCTTCTTGCCACATACCAGCTGCTTGTACAGAGGCGACTCACATGCCTCTTGTGAGCCTCAGGGTTTATTTAAAATGGAGAAAATAGGGGCGCCTGGGTGGCTCAGTCGGTTAAGCCTCCGACTTGGGCCCAGGTCATGATCTCACGGTTTGTGGGTTTGAGCCCCGCATCGGGGTTCTGTGCTGGCAGCTCAGAACCTGGAGCCTACTTCTGGTTCTGTGTCTCCCTCTCTCTCTCTGCCCCTCCTGTGCTCATGCTCTGTCTCTCTCTCTCTCTCAGAAATAAATAAAACATTACAAAAATAAATAAATAAAATAAAATGGAGGCAATATTATCTGGATAACATATGGGAAACACCTGGGTAAAGGGTCTATGGTAATGGCAAAAATGCTCTAGCCAGGTAGACTTGTTAAAATATTTTACTCAAGATTTGTACTGATATGTCCAGGTACCTTCCCTGCCAGTAATTTGTTTTTGGTTTTGGGTTTTTTTTTTCCCTGCCCTGCCAGTAGTTTGTATTGGCTTCTGCCAACTGTCCACACTCCCCTACACCTTCATAAGTATAGTTATTATATTTAGGACTTGCATGGCATATAACCACTATTATTATTGGTGTTGTCATTACCATTATTACTTATTGTAACTTTATTCCCTGATTCCTCATCTCCTCCCTCCTCTACCAGCTAAGTTACGTTTCTTATTCCATGCTCCCATAGCAGCTGATATGTACATTATTATAATACTTTTTGTGTTGTCTTTAATCATGTGTCAAATGTCTGCTTTTGCAGTTGATTCTGAACTCCTGGAGGATGGGGCCCACGGATTTTTATTTGTGTACGTTCTGAGCTAACACTGGCCCTGGCACAGAGTAGACAGTCATTAAATCTTTAGTAATTGGAGGAATAAAAGAAGAACATATCTTATTGACAAGGAAAGTATAAGAAATATTGCTTTATTGATCCCTAACAGGTTCTGAACTGCTGAAAAGCTGATGTTGTAGTAGAAATTCATCAAAACAAACCAGTTAGTTGGCTTTCAAAGGGCTGGACTCCCTCAGAAAGTAATTGGCATTTAGCCAATAACTTCCAGGGCTCACTGAACTCAGGTCTTTGTATGCTTCTGTGTGTGTTTGTACCTAAATTCATTTATCTAAAATATGAGGTCACAATGATTTTTAAAAATGTAGATGGGCGGGGGGGGAGGGGGGCGCCTGAGTGGCTTAGTCAGTTAACTGTCCAACTTCGGCTCAGGTCCTGATCTCACAGTTCATGAGTTTGAGCCCTGTGTCGAACTCTGTGCTGACAGCTCAGAGCCTGGAGCCTGCTTTGGATTCTGTGTCTTCCTCACTCTCTGCCCCTCCCCGACTCATTTTCTCTGTCTCTGTCTCTCTCTCTCTCTCTCTCAAAAATAAATATAAATAAATAAAATAAATAAAAATAAAATTTTAAGGTATATTTCTTTGATGAAACTAATAAGTCAAAGCTTGTTTACCAAATATCTTACAGACTATGAAAAAAACCAAAATATTTAGCTTCATATAATATCAACTGTTTCTTTTGATAGCTGGCATTCTAGTTTTAGTGATTATGTAGTTTTCCTGATTATAGGGGTTTTTCTTCCCCTATAGTTCTCCAACTATAGAAAAGTTGAAAATATAGTGCATATCATACCACATTTTTTCATATTTGTATTCTCTGGCCCTATCTCTCTCTATATATACATATGTACACATATAACATATTTTTATATTTTTCTAAACCATTTGCAGATTATACACATCATGATATTAAAATCCTAAATATCTTAGCATGTACTTCCTACTGATGAGAACATGTCCTATATAATCACAACATGAGTATAATTCCTCAGAAATTCAATTCAGTAATATGGAAAATTCAATCTACTTTCAGACTCACTCAGTTGTCCATAAAATACCTTTTACTGCTGCTTATGGCTGCAATTAGGGTTATGTACTTTACTTGGTTTCTTTTCACTTTTGAAGAAAGAAAGCAGCAGTGGCCACATCTTCATGAACTGAGTGAGCAGAGAAATTACAAATGTTCATACTGGGATTCCTACTAAAGATGGTTTCTTGGGGCTCCAGCACTTAGACATGTAGAGGTATGTCCATTAGTAGGAAGTGCTGAGTAATCAGACAAACATGTATTTAGGGCAGCAGCATAGCAGGGGCATTTTTTTCCCTAAGATTTTTAAAAGATTCAAAATAAAGGAAGGAAAGAAATGAAAAAAAAGGAGGAAGGGAGGGAGAAAGGAGAGAAGAAAAGAGAAAAAAAGAAGAAGCATCAGTATTCTCATTAAAAAGAAAATCCAAATTTGTTGGACTCCATCTTACAAATTAGTATTGTTTTAATTTAGAATCACATGTTGGGTGGAGCACCTTCATATTTTACTTTTTTAAATTTGTGTGTGTGTGTGTGTGTGTGTGTGTGTGCGCGCGTGCGCGCGCATGCCCACGCAAACGCTTTGAGGATTTCTAAGGGTCTGTACCCAAGCCTGGCTGGCTGTGACAGGAGGCTGTAGAAAGGCAGACCAGCATGATTTGGGGACACCTGACCTAACCAGGAAAAACTGTGCTGTAACTGTGATGTGAGTCATCTTTTCTTCTTCAAGGACCACAATGTGAGGGTGATATCAGCAAAAAAAGTTAAAAACGTAGCACTTTTTAAAAAACTAAATATAATTTCTTACATAACAGGATGGTGGTGAACTGTCTCCTACACTATGCAGGGTGATCTCAACCCTGTTTAACACTCAGGTGTCCAACATTGTTCTGGTTTCTATGAGAAAGCTTTGTAACAGAAAACACATTTGATAGCATTGCCCTACATAGTATATCCAAAAGAAATGATGCTCTGCACCCCATAGAGATAGTCCAGTAACTTTTGTAATTGTACCTCTCCTCTGAGCATGCCACCTTATTTCACACAAAGGGGTAATTCATACTCATTTGCATTCTCAGGCTTGTAGACAGTCAGCTAATTCAAAAATCCCCACATGTACACCGAACCCGGTCCTTGTTTTTCAACCAAGCATCTTTGAGTAACTGAAATCATTTTTCTTAAATCAAAATACCATACTAACATTTACTGCGCTCACTTGTAACTATGCAGTTAAACTGGGGAATGCTGTCCCCTGTGGTTCCCAGAAGCACTTTAAAAGTAATGGAAATTATAATGTACTCTAGAGAGATTTATGAGAATATTAATTAAAATCAACTTGTCCTAGTTTTCATAGTTTTTCCAGAATTGAGAAGGATAACGATTATGGCAAAACTGACATGTTTTCAAAATATGACTGCATCTCAAAGCTATAGTTTTAAACAAAGTCTAATGAATCTTCAGAAAAGATGATTTCTTCTAGAACATAGCACTTTTACTTCAAAAATTACACAATAATTTATGCTTGGGACACAGGAGGGACTTGACTGAATTAATGAAATATAAAAGAAATTAGGCAATTTCTGACAGTATCTGAGAAATTTGTAGCATTTTTTTCTCCCAAGGCATAGCCCATTCATAGTTTTACTTTGATGTACGCACTTAATACCTATTAACACTGACAAGAGTTAAGCACGCAATTTAAAGGAGAAAACTGCATCATTTTGAATGTATCTCCCAGATGATTTAATAAACTCCCCCAAACTAAATGTTAATAGAAATATAAATCTAACTTAAAATACCAGGAGCTGAGAAATTCAGCTCTGATTCTTAGCAGTCAGGTACTAAGACAGATAAAGGGGTAGGGGGAGGGGATCCACAAATTTAAGCTCAGAGATAGCAAGTACTTAAGCTGTGAAATTGATTATTGAACTGCCAATTTACAGCCAGAATTGTTCCTGCAACTTTGTTTCCTGATTATGAGCAGATTAATTACATTTATGAAAATGCCACTGAAAATGTTTGACTAAAATTGCACAGTATTTATCTGAAGATAATGTTTCAGCACTCTCAGCTTGTCACCAAATACCATTCTTAACTTCTCCTGCCTCGTTTTGAATCCCTTCATCTTTTCCAAACCCATATCTGGTCAACTCTTCTACCTCTCAGGTCCCAAAACAAAAGACAACACAAAAAGAGACACACATGCATGCATAAGATGAAATGTAAGACTTAGATTATCCTTCTTTCTATTTGACTTTCCAACTTTTTTTCCTGCTTCGATTAGAGTAGAAGCACTTTTCAAGAACACTCATGTAAGCCAGGTGATTTAAATGACTTAGTGTGGGGTCCTAACAGGGACTGGACTGGAGAAGATGGGAAAATCAAGATCCCAACATTCTGTATATCTTGACTTTCAGGCTTTTCTTGACCCATCATTCCAGAAATGGATTATAAGTAAAGAATCAAGAGTTGTTTGCATCACTCTTTATACTAATAAAAAAAGTAGTGGGGCACCTGGCTGGCTCAGTCACTGGAGCACACGACTCTTGATTTTGGAGTTGTGTGTTCAAGCCCCATGTTGGGTGTAGACATTGCTTAAAACTAAAATCTTTAAGCAAAAAGTAGTAACAATCTAAATATTCAATAACAAAACATTTATTAAATAAATTATGCTAAAGCAATAGAATAGAATACTATGAGGTTATTAAGTTCACATTTTCAAGATTATTTAGTTCCATGAATACATACTCATATTTAGTGAGGAAAAAGTAGACTCCAAATCTGAATTTATAACAATATCCCAATGTTTTTAAGGTATATATAAAGAGATATAGCTATAGAAATAGAAATAGGGGCAATTTTTATGCATTTACTTATATAGAGCATCAAATTAAAGTAAAACCTGAAAGGAAATTCAGTATCCCAAAAATTCTGGTTTAAATACATAGTTGAGCTCTGGCTGGTAAAACCAACCAATTTGCCAACCAAACAGCAACCACAAAAATCCAAAGTCTTCTTCAATAGAAATCAATATGTTTTAATGTGTCCACTTGGTTTTTAGATGACAAATTGGTTTCTCAGTTGGAAATATTGATCTGGTAACTAGGTAATGTTTGAGTTGTGTTATGACCAGCTCTATGCCCACAGGGAAAGCATGAAGCTTTTTCTTTTGACTTCCAGCCTGGATGGGTTCCTACCCATCCAGTCCTCAGGCTTTCTTCCCTCAACTGGGGCACTCTTTGCATTTGGGGTAGGGGAAATCTGATACCAGGTACTCTGTATTCTCTTCACCCTGAAAATCAAAAGGCGATGTAGAACTAGCAGCATCATGTCCTATTCTGGATTCCTGCCGATTGCTTGGGAATTCTTTTATTTATGGATATTTATTGGGGGGACCTACTCCAGGCCAGGCATTGTTCTTGAATTTCAGGGCAAAAGCAAACTTTGGTACTCATGACTGCACAGGATTCATGATATATAACATATAATACACTGAAGACTTCATTTAACAAAAATCATTTATATATTGTTCATTCTAGGTTTTCTCCCCACTCTACTTTCTGTATAATTTCTGAAGACAAAACAAAAATCAAAAATGAAAAAACTTAGATTTAACTTGGAAATACTTGTCACACCAGGCCTCTGCTTTCTTTCACATTTCAAGTACTATATTTAGACAGACCTTGGCTTTTTTCTTTTATGACTGTTTCTTTTACGTTGTTTGTTTATGGATTTGAGCCTCCTGATTACATCCCCTCTTTAGTAAACGAACAAGAAAATGAAAGTGCCACCTGCTTGCTACCACAATAGCTCTGTTTGCATATCTAGGTTTCAGTAGTTTATTTGCAAGGATGATGCTTTGTTCTATTAAATTGGAGTCTCTGGGTTTTTTTTTTTCTCACAGATGTTAATCACCATCACTCTGTTACTTAAGAGGCTTTGTCTAGGTAATTAAAGATCTCTTCAAATCATGCTTTAATATAAAGTCTTAAATGAGTCATGCAGTGAACTTTGGTCTTCTAAGTATCATGGGGTCTGTTTTAATGAGCAAAATTATTTTTAATACATTTTAAAAATGCAAAAGCAAAATCTGGTTATATATTCCTGATGTAGCTATATTTAAATAGCATTAGGCTTATTAGGTAATGAGAATAATTTACAAAAACAATTGCAAAACTCAAACTTTGGGTTAAAAAAACAGGAAGGACACCCACCCCCCACCCCGAAAAACTCTCCGAAGAGAAAAAATTCATTAAAAGAAAAACAGTGTATTTATTGCTGTTTATATAACATCTTTTTTTAAAAAAATAGACATCTGGATTTCACCCCTACTTTTTTTATGTTTTAAAGAATTTATTCAATTTGTGGATTAAAATGTTTATTTTAAAGGAAATTATTTTCTTAATATAATAGTTGTTCCATTAATATTCTAGTAATGAGACCTTATATGTATTTCAACTAAGAACTAACGGCAGTTAAAAATAATCAGAATTAACTATGAAATTAATTATATCCTGCTGTATGCTATACAATAGAAGGTAAACATATTGATCCAGAGTTAAAACAATAACTCAGAAAAGCAATCTTTTGGAAGTCAACATACTAGACTGGAACCAGACAGACCAGAATCTGAAAATAAGTTTTAAGTTTTGTGAAAGAGTGACCTTGTTTTTATTACCCTCTCTAAGCTACAGGTTATTCATGTGTAAAGTGTGGATAATAGTACCTGAGTCATAATTGTTGGAAGAATTAATATGTGTGAAGCACACAGTCCACAGTATCCCATGAGTGTTAGCAGCAGCTGCATCACCGTTGCCGTCATCATCATCATCATCATCATCATCGCCATTAAAGAAAGTAGCAGCCAAATAGGTCTAAAGACCTAGTTAGAGGCAAAAATTTATTGACTACATAAAAAATTTTGTCCACTAACCAGGTATTTCTCTGCTATCAATAGTTAAATGGAATTTTTAGCATTACCCATGGCGCAGAGATGTTCATAACGGCAAAATCAAAGCACTTGCTACAAAGTACCAAAGCGCTTTTGGAACTTAAAAAAAGAAAGAAGTCAAATTACAGTCGGTTTAATAGTCATAATATCACTGTTTTAATTGGAACTAATCACTTGAGTATTAGTGATTTATGTATAATGGAAGTTGCAGAATACTGGTCTGTGATTCATCCAGTCTGCAGATATAATTGCTTTGGCCTAACTAGTGTTGGCATATACAAAACTGAAGTGACCAAGATTAGAGAACAGGATTCAGATCTAAGTTAGCCTGCTTCCAAAAGCTTCTATTATGCCATGCTGTCTCTTGGACTCTCTTCCATGCAATATATGTATTACATAAGTAATAATCTATATGATAATTATTATAATCATATATAATAATATTTATTGGATATCCATTGCATGGTTGTTTCTATCATATAAAATGTGTCTGCCTGTCTATCAGTCTGTAGATCTGTCTGTATGTATATAGGACTGTCCTGGAAATGATTCTCTCCAGATCTCTTATTCTTTTCACACTGGTCTCTGCATTGGTAGGCTGGTTTGTAAGGATTATATCAATGGACTCCCTCATCCACTGACTTCTAGATAGGGTACATCAGCAGGAGATGAGAGAGAGGGGACAGTAAGACTTTGGAGCATTTCTTTCCCATATCCTTCCCTAAAGTGGTCATTGTGAGAGAAAGTGGGCTATAGCCCTTGACCAGAGTTAAGAAGGGTAAGGCCCTTGTTCCTGTTAGGGAATGGCATCACTGTGATTTCCTGGCATCCTCTCCAGCCCTTTGTAAATAGTCTTGTTATTAAGATCTCTTCAAATTACCCAGTGTCTCATGTTGCTTGTCCTGACCTTGTGACTGATAACAGTTCTTAATAGAAATACCGTAATGGATTGTGTAATTAATAAATTAATTTCCCTCCCAGCCTTAGTATCCTCTTTCTTCTGGTGAACTTCCTTCTTCTGTTAAGATTGTAACATGTATGCCCATTCCATACTGTCTCACCACCCCAGGGCCATGGTGGGCCAATTGTATTAATACCATCGCAATCACCACCACCCCCAAATAATGATTAGTTCATGTGGTGAAGCTGTAATTTAAGCCGGATGATCAAGATTCTTCACCCAGAACTTCCCAAATTAGAGGTAGAGGTGGCCGTCTTCTTCTTGAATTGAGGACTGTTGAATGTAACAGTGGGGTTCTCTGAGGCCATCCTCTCTATTCCCTTTAGAATGTTCTGCAGAATGGAGCTCAGCAGAGGCAACTAGGAATGAATGAGAGGAAGGTGACACAGAGTCACTGTGCCCAGTTTCAAACTCTGAGCTGTCAGTTCCCACAGCTCTCTTCTACAATTACCTTCACCATTATGTGAACAAATATACTGAATTTTTTTGCCCTTGAACTTATTGGAGTTTTTGTCACATGCAACTAAAAAAAAAAAAAGTACTGATTAAAACAATGGCAAAAACTTTGCAAACTGTTATGTTTCTAATATTTGAATCCAGTTGTTTCAAAGAATCCAGAATTCAGCAATGCTGGCAAGAAATGCACTAGAAAAGTCCTGATCTCTATATACATCAAAATCAATAGGACTTTTTATTACCAGGAGCCACTAGTAAGCCTCTACTGAAATTCAGTTTGCTTCAGGGCATATTTTGGACATATTCCTGGTTCAGATTATTTCCCAGAGAGAAAAATAACTAGATTGGGAGAGGGAGAGTGATAATGGGTGTGCAAAGAAAGAACTTTCATTTCTTCTCATTTGTAAAGTTTATTTATTTTGAGAGAGAGAGCTTGTGCATGTGTGCGTGCAGTGGGGGAGGGGCAGAGAGAGGGGGAGAGAGAGAATGTCAAGGAGGCTCTGCACTGTCAACGTTAGATCATGAACTGAGCCAAAATCAAGAGTCAGTCATTCCACCGACTGAGTCACCCAGGTGCCCCCTTTCTCATTTTTAAATTAGCCAGTATAGTTAAGTAACAATGATTAATAATAGTGTTTTGGTTTTACAACCCACTATGGGATTTTATTTTATTTTATTTTTTATTAAAGACAGCCTCAATGAATATTAGGTAGAATAATAGAAGAACATTTATTTTTCCTAAATAGAATAACTTGCCTCCACAGGTGCAACATTGTGTGGCTTTAAGAAAAGTACTAAGGCAGCACAAAAGATACATGGGGTGTATATTCCATTACAATTATTTGCTATGTACTAACAATCCTAGTCACCCACTTCCCTGGCAGAGCCATTGTGAGGTTAACAAAGACTTTGAAAAGATAGGAAATGGTTTATAAATATTAATAATAGTTTACCTTCCTACGTTTAGAAGTAGTAAGCCAACACTACTTGCCACTTTTTGTTGAGCATATCAAAGCACAGCTTTTCACTAAAATTCTAAGTTTAGTTTTAGAGCATTTATATCATTACTGGTGAAGTGGTTCTCTTGCCAAGAACTTGGGACTCTGAAATAAGAGTTTACAAAATTAACAATGAACGGGGGCGTCTGGGTGGCTCACTTGGTTAGGCGTCCCAGTCATGGGCTCTGGTCCTGTGTCTGGCTCTGCACTCAGCATGGAGCCTGCTTGCGATTCTCTCTCTGTGCCTCCCCAACTTGCTCATGCACACGCTCACTCTCTCTCTCTCTCTCTCAAGATAAATAAACATTAAAAAAAAGACTAACATCAGATATCATTGAAACACCATAACAGAAAAGGAAAGATCAAGAAATGACCCCAAAGGAGGGTCAGAGAACATTGGAAACCTATTCTGTAAGGAGAGGATGGGCAAGGAAGACACCTAAATCCAAGTTGTCCTCAATTTATCACCTGCTGTTTCTACTGTCAAAATGGATATTGGTGACCTCATTCAGAACTTAGAAGAAAATATATCTAGGGAAAGACTGTTAAAGATGGTGATTAGGGGTGGCTGGAGCTTGAGGCCGCAGGGCTGTAGACGCACAGACCCAGGACCCAGAGCAGCTCGGAGGCGGTGAATAATAGCTCAAGTCTGCAATAAAAAATGGCCTCCAATAAAACTACCCTGCAAAAAATGGGAAAGAAACAGAATGGAAAGAGTAAAAAAGTAGAAGAGGCAGAGCCTGAAGAATTTGTGGTGGAGAAAGTACCAAACCGACATGTAGTGAATGGGAAGGTGGAGTATTTCTTAAAGTGGAAGGGATTTACAGATGCTGACAATACTTGGGAACCTAAAGAAAATTTAGATTATCCAGAGTTAATTGAAGCATTTGTTAATTCTCAAAAAGCTGGTAAAGAAAAAGATGGTGCCAAAAGAAAATTTTTATCTGACAGTGAATCTGATGATAGCAAATCCAAGAAAAGAGATGCTGCTGATAAACCAAGAGCCTTTGCCAGAGGTCTTGATCCTGAACAAATAATTGATGCCACAGACAGCAGTGGAGAATTAATGTTTCTCATGAAATGGAAAGATTCAGATGAGGCCGACTTGGTGCTGGCAAAAGAGACAAATATGAAGTGTCCTCAGATTGTAATTGCTTTTTATTAAGAGAGACTAACTTGGCATTCTTGTCCAGAAGATGAAGCTCTTATATATATATAAGGGTCTTGGTTTTTTTTATTTATTAGTGTGAAGAAATAACATTCTAATGAAAATCAAGTTTGATATGTTTGTTTTGAAGTAGTATTGGGGGAGTAGTATGGGGTTTTTGCATCTATAGCACTGGTTACTTTGAACAAATAAAAGCTTTCTGTAGTTGCTTCCTTTATCAGAAAAGACTATTTGAGACCATGGTATATTATTCCCCTGCTAATTTAGAGAACACCTTTTCTAAATGTTGAGGGAAATCTTCATAGTTGTTACTCAATCAGAATTTGTGTTTAGCTCCTATATGCTTAAGAACTATTCTGGGTTGTTTTGTTTATTTGGGAGATTTTTCTGTATATACTTAAAATACATGCATAAATCGTTGTCTTTTCTCTTCTTTCTTTTTTTTAAACATTCCCCAAAATAAAAACAGCCTTTTAAAACCATAGATAAGCCCATGTTTCTGGGATGCCATCATTTCCATCAACCTAAGAAATAAATCACTTAAATTGAAATTTTTCCTGACACCTTAAGCTTTCAAATTTTGTAATTAATTGAACAATTTACATATAATGGAAACAATTTAAATTGGACAATTTGAAAGCAGCCATATCAGAACCCATGTCACACAAATGCAAGTTTGTTTGCAAGATCTCTGAAAGGAAAATGTTATCACTACCAACAACCTCCCCACCCAAATGAGAAAACCAGACAAGTCCTGGTGTGTTTTAATCGGGTAAGTAAAACTTAATTAAATGGACATTTGAAGGTTCCTTCTCGTGAACCATTCCTTTTCAAGAAATTGAAATCCCTGTGCTGCATTGACTAAAAGGTCATGATTCATAGAATGTCTAAGATTTGTTCATGGAAACCTGATCATAATTATATGGTTAGAGATGTTGGCAATTTAGCACCTGCTGGAATAGATAGGGAGACAAACCTCTGTAATCTAAATTCTTGACCTGCATGTTTTTTCTTTACCCCAACTTATTACTTACATGTAGGTTCAATCTTCTCAGTATTTACTGGTTCAGCAGAAACCAGGAAAAACAATAACTTTGTAGTCAGAATGTTATCCAACTGTATATTGTTTACTTTATTGTAAATACTGGTAAACAATGATCAATAAATAGTTTTATATTCCTTTTTTAAAAAAAGATGGTGATTAGTTTTCTGGCATGCCTTGTAAGCCTACTCAATTGGTTAAGTTTCCAGCTTTGACTCAGGTCTGATTTTGTAGTTCGTGATTTCAAGCCCTGCATCTGGCTCTCTGCTGTCAACGTAGAGCCCACTTCAGATCCTCTGTCTCCCTCTCTCTTCTCTCTCTCTCTTTCTCAAAAATAAACATTTGAAATAATTCTAGTTCCCTGTTTTCCTTGAGGGAAACAGGAACATTCCAACCTGCAACCCAGGGCGCTGGAATATCTCCCAATTTCCCAAACTGCCATCCACCACAACTCCCCAGTTTGGAAAGTAGGAAAGGAATGCTCCAATTTCCTCTCCTCCTGGACCAACAGAAAAATTCCTCATGGTGACAAAAGAAAAAAGAATTCTCAGGTAACCTATGTTAACAGGAAGCGGACAGTGACTCACATATTAAGGATGTTCCTAAGTTAGTTTTTAGTCTTCAAGGCTCGGGAAGGGCCTGCATCCAGGTACTTGCTTCACCTTCTTTCATCATGAGTTTGTCATTGTTACCCTTTATGTTTGGGGTCGGTTTAATAGAAATAACTATGTTGCTTTTCAATCAGGAGAAGTGGCAGATATTTCGACTCTTCTTCCTTGTGGGCAAATCATAAAGCCTATAAACCTCAGGCTACTCCCCTCCACTAGCTCTTTGTCCTCCCTAGAGCCTTAGGGGAGAGGTCACTCTGGGCAACTTGAACTGAGGTTCCAGAAACCGTGCACAGATTCTACTAGCCACCTCACAGGATTCTCAAGCACAATCTCTTTTCCATTATTCCGGCAACAACTAAAGCCAGAAATAACTCTGATACATACACACAACATTTAAACCTCAAAAGCCTTTCCTCCTCCCACTCCCCCACAAATATTAGTGTGTAAATGAGTTAGCTAGCAGCCACTGATAACATTGTTTTTCCTGCAAAATGATTGGCTAATTACATCAATTACTGTATTCTTAGCCTATCAGACCATGCTTTGATCATCCAGAAACAAAACCGTTTCTTGGAACCAATCCATGGGACAACAAATGGGGTCTGTTGTGATTGCTCTTCCTGAAAACCATGTAGCTGGTAGTGTTCATCATCATTGACCACTGAGACTTGGCATGGATCCAGAAAGAATGGTTATAGCACATCATCAAGAGTTCTTAGGAGATGAGTTCCCACCTGGCAACTATCACTTCTAAAAACATTCCTAGCAAATAATTGCCACAAAAAAAAACTATACTCTCCTGCCTACAGAGTTATCCTTCTATTTTTCAGCGTACTGGAAATGCTGATTATATGGGTAGACATATATTTAAGTGATAAAAGTCTGTCTCTGTTTTATAGTACCCTTCCCTTCTACTGCCTTCCATTACATATTGCCATATTGAGGACAATCTAATAAGAAGAAGCAAATAAATATCTACAGAGTTGGCAAAATATTCACACATCTATCATGTGGTTGATATCAATAATTTAAGGTTCTTTCAAACCATATGTGCATCTTTACATTTGAGAACGTCCAGGGGTGCCTAGGTGGCTCAGTCGGTTAAGTGTCTGACCGGTTCAGGTCATGATCTCATGGTTTGTGGGTTTGAGCCCCACGTCAGGCTCTGTGCTGACAGCTCAGAGCCTGGAGCCTGCTTCAGATTCTGTGTCTCCTTCTCTCTCTGCCCCTCCCCTGCTCACGGTCTGTCTCTCTGTCTCTCAAAAATAAATACACATTTAAAAATTAAAGAAAAAAAGAAAAGAAAACATCCAGGGATCATCTGGCATTAAAACTTAATCACCTTTCAGAAACGTTTGTCCCATGTAAGTCAAAGCTTAGTAAACTATTAAAGCTACATATGTCTCATATGGAATTGTCAAGGTCATATCAGGCAATATGATGGTAGTATTCAAATGTACCTCAGAAAATAACTTAAAACATATTTACATTCTATCATTCATCAGTACCTATATTACCTTTGAATCAAATACTTGCTGACTGTTGATGTTTATTATGCAGAAAGTTTTCCTGACTCCCCTGTATTCACAGTGTTATAAGTGTACTCATGCTTACACTGTGGTTTTAAACAATTTGATAGTACAAACTGTTGCAGATTTTTATCTCTAATGGTTCTCTCTTTCTCACAGTTTTGATACAAACATTCTGTTTATGGTAGGGCATGGTAATTCAGGTTAGGGGCAGATTGTAACAAGAACCATCTGTCCTTTTCCCCCATCTGAGTCCTTCTGTCATGATTAATTGTTGTTAGAAAAACAAAAAAAGCGTACCACCTCTTTGCTGGTGTCTTGCAAGAGGTTAGCAGTCATTGTCTTCTCTTAGAGTAATGGTGCTTAAAATATTACAGCCTTTGTTCTCTGTGGCACTATACACATGATCTGCTAGTGTGGTTCCAAAGCCTGTGAGAAACAGGTGGAAGCCACTCTTGTGAATGTCAGAGTCTAATAAAATGGAGACAAAATTTAAAATGTTAGTCAAGAATGTTCCTCTTTGTATTAAGTATCTCAGCTGTCTGCCTCATAGGGATGAAAAAACAACTGAGGGGAAAAAATATACATATCATGTTTACACTGATAAAAATGAGCTCCTAAAAAGTATAGGAAAATTCCTGGTCCTGCATCAAGGTGTATCAATGATAGAAAATAAGTTAAAAACATAAATCTACATTTCCTAAAGACCTCTGCCATTGCTTAAGTTCAAAAGTATCCCAAGAGAAAGTGAAAGGAGCCAGAGCCGGATGCAATTTTTTTATTTAATTTTTTATTAGAAGGAAATGCATTCTAGGAGGGACCAACATGGGGAGTTAATCTAGGAGATGAAAAGTCTGTTCAGAGGTGCTATTTTATGAGCCCAGAGAGGCTGCCAAAGGATCTACTTCAGCTCAAGTAGAAAAGTCACAAAGTTGTGTTACAATCCTGAGAAATACTGCCCAGATATTTATTCAACCAGTATTTATTAAATGACTTCTATGTATCCAAAATTGGATATAGAGAAGGGAGAATAAGATGCAAAATTGATAGAAGAGAAGATATTCTTGCTGTTGTTTTTTATCATCAAGGAGCTTTAATCTATTGGGAAACTGAGACATTAAACCCAGGACGACCAAGAAATGGAGACATCCTCCAGTGATGTGATTTGGGGAGCCACAAAGGCTCTGTCTTTCCTATAATATCCTTTCCCTTGTCTGCCAATTTTTCTGAAGTCCTCCCTATTAGAACTTTTCAAGTTCAGGATTTTTGTCCAGGAGAAGGTGAGGAACAGACACAGACACAGAGCCCTATGAAGCCCCTGTGACAACATAACTATGTTACTCAAGAGGGCTTATACACTTTTCAAATAACATTTCAGTCTTGGCAAAGTGCAAAACAAGGTCCTGAGTACTGAGATCTAAGATAAGAAGCAAAAATATAGGTAAGGAAAGAAAAATAGAATGGTCCAGAATACGCTGTGGGAAGTAGCTAAGGGGAATTATGAAATTGATAAAGTGAGTTCAAACTAGACATCCATAATATATAGAGGCATTTCAATGACAGTGTGATAAAGCTAGGCTTTTACTTATGAGGAATGAAAAGCTAAGAGAGGTAACTATGTAGAAGAAAATATGTTAGTAACCTGGCAGGAGTCTTCAGACTGGGTCAGAAGAGATGGAGACTGAGATCAGGGAGATCAGTAAAAAGACTATTGACTTTTTCAGGAATATAGAGACAAAATACTTGAATTGAGCGAAGGTATAATTAGAATAAATTATTAGTCTCAATAAATATAAGGGGCTGTAGTAACAGATTGTATATGAGAATTGAGGAAAAGAGGGGTAACAACTCCCAAGTTTTATTTTTTTAATGTTTATTTACTTTGAGAGAGAAGAAAAGAGACAGAACATGAGTAGGGGAGGGACAGAAAAAGAGAGAGAATCCCAAGCAGGCTCCATGCTATCAGCACAGAGCCCTGTTCGGGGCTCAAACTCATGAACCGTGACATCATGACCTGAGCCAAAGTTGGACTTAACCAACTAAGCCACCCATGTGCCCCAACTCCCAAGTTTTAATGCTAGGTAACTGGAAGCTGACAATGGCAGTCACATAATCAACTGGACATTTCCTGTTGCTTTATGACCCAGGACTGGAGTTTTAGTGAGATGTGGGCCAAAGACACAAGAATCTGCAAGTCACAGAGAATCAAAACCTTGAGGGTAAATGACAAAGAAGAGTGGGGAAAGCCAGGGATAAGATTTCTTGGAATGTTCAGTTTGGTGGGAAGGAACAAAACCATCATAACTAAAAGGAAAGGGATAATGAAGAAGTGGAGGGAAAGAGGAAGAGGGA
Source organism: Hyaena hyaena (assembly GCF_003009895.1). NCBI lineage: Eukaryota > Metazoa > Chordata > Mammalia > Carnivora > Hyaenidae > Hyaena > Hyaena hyaena. The sequence goes on from NW_024081322.1 coordinate 805,257, forward strand.
GCCTTAAGAAGCATAATTGATCAGTACTATGAAAGGGTCTACAATGTTCATTTTGGGAGTTAAGGGTCTAACTCTTGATCTCGGCTCAGATCGTGATCTCACCGTTCGTAGTTCAAGGTCCACGTGGCTCAGTGATGATGGCCGGGAGCCTGCTTGGGATTCTGTCTCTCCTTCTCTCTGCCCCTTCCCTGCTTGTGCTGTCTCTCTCTCAAAATAAATAAATAAACTTTAAAAAGTTAAAAACAATATTCCTTTTTTTCTCACCTTCAAATGATTGTCTAGCTGGACATACAACTCTAACATAGGCTTTCTCTTAGTACTTTGAAATTAATCCATTGCCTTTGGCTTCTGTTGTTACTCTAAGAAGTCTGGTGTCATTCCAATTATCATTCTTTTGTTGGTAATGCCTTTTTCACTAATTACTTTTAAACCATTCTCTTTGTTCTGAAATCTCACTAAAATGTATTTTTATTCATACTTCTTGGGCCATTGTGAATCATGAATCTAAGGAGTATGTCTTTTAGGAACTTTAAAACTTCTTCAGATGCTATCTCTTTAAATATTACATGTCTCCCATTGTCTTGATTCCTTTTTTTCACAGACCCAAAAGTTTTACAAGGGCAGTTGAAAGTTAGACTTTTTAATTTTCTTCTTCATCCCAATTTACCTCTTTCTCTCTCTTTTTTAGATCAGATGCTTATTTTATTTTATTTTTTCAGGTGAACTCTACACATAACATGGGGCTTGAACTCCTGACCCAAGAGTCACATGCTCTACTGACTGAGCCAGCCAGGTGCCCCTAATATACTTCTCTTTTATATTTTCCATCTCTTCCTCCCTCCAAGTGATATACAGCTAATTCCCTCAGGCCTGCTTTGCAGTTTATTGCGTCTTACTTCTGCTCTTTAATTCTTCATCTTTCATTTCAATTACTTTGGTTTTTCATTTATAGAAATTATATTCAATTACATCTTTAAAATCTATATGTTGGTATTTTCATAGACTCTTTTTTTTCTCATAGTTTAGAGTCTTTTCTGCTGTTAATCACATTTTATTTATTTTAAAGTTCCTACTTAATAGTTCTGCTATCTGAAGGTCTTGGGAAGCCTCATCCTCCTAACTGTTGCTCTGTGTCTGCTGACTCTCAGACATGGTGAATTGTTTTCTTGTATGCTTTGTATTTAGGAATATGTGTTCATTTTCAGCATGGGCAACGCTCACAGCCTGAGCTAACAAGGTGTCCCTTCACATCACCAGGAGCCTTAGGGCTATCACCGGACAGAGCCAGTTTTTATACCAATTTTTTGACAGAGACACTTGGTCCAGGCAGATAGCATAAATCAGCCTTCAGCAAACCACCATCTACTTTTGTAAATAAAATTTTATTGAAATGCAAACATGCTCAGCTATTTACATGTAGTCTGCAGCAGCTTTCATTCTACAATGGCAGAGTTGAGTGGCTGCATTAGAGACCCATAAAGCTGATAATACTTACCATCTGGCTCTTCACAGAAAACGTTTGCCACACTCTGGTGTAAATTCAAATCCTAAACCAGAGTAAGAGTAGGCATAAGGTTATAGATTCTCAGGGAGGAGACCATTTCCTTCCACCCAGAGTCTAAGTTGACAGGTTTCTTGGCTGACACAATCTGCTACTCAGGACGTTGCTTTTGTTTTTGTTTTTTTGATAGGCCATACTTTCACTAAGGACGTAGCTTTTTGAGGATCCTGAATTCACGCAGATTTATTGATTCTAACTCTGTATCTTGCATGAGTCCAGAGCCAAGGACTCACATCCTAAGGACATTTAAATCCAAACTCCTACATCCAGAAAAGCACATTTTCCGGCCATACCAGCACCCCCTCCAGGGATAGCAGCACCCACATCTCCTATACTACTTTTGTCTCCTGCAGATATCGCCTAATAAATCAGCTATGCATTAGCTATTTCTTTTCAGCAATTATAGGTGTTTCGTAGCAAAGCATTTCTTTTTTAAAAAATATATTTAATGTTTGAGAGAGAGAGAGACAGATTTGGAGTGCAAGTGATGGAGGGGCAGAGAGAGAGGGAGACCCAGAATCGAAAGCAGGCTCCAGGCTCTGAGCTGTCAACACAGAGCCCAACATGGGGTTTGAGCCCACAAACTGTGAGAACATGACCTGAGCCAAAGTCGGACGCTTAACTGACTGAGCCACCCAGGGGCCCTGATAGCAAAGCATTTCTTAAGTTATGTAACATGTCATATTTCTGGGAATTGAAAGTTGTATAAAATGTAACTGGAATCTTGGAAGACTGAAAACTTTAAAATTTTACTAAAACAACTTTAGGATTATGAATAAGACTATGTATGTAGAGTCAAAAAGGTAGCACATATTTAGGAACAGTGAGAAAGAACCAGGTAATGAGGAAAATAAAGATACATACTGTAGTCAGTAATAATTGAAGGCCACATAGCAGAGAGGACTCTGACATCAGACTTGGCCCAATTTGAATCCTACCTGTGTGACCCTTAGAAAGTTAACTTCTCATAATCGCAATTTCCTTATCTGTGAAACGGGGATAATAAAGTCCAACATGTAGCAAAATCCCAAGACATGACCCCTATAATTAACATGAATGTGTTACAATGTCTTTAGAATGTTACTTACTCTTCAGAGTGCTTCTTTCCTGCTTGGAAGGAAGGAAAGAACCATATTTAACATGTGGCATAGATAACAGCAAATATTTCTAGCTGAATTTAGCCACTGTCATTGTTTCCATGGCAACCACCTTACCCTGAGAAGAGGGGCAAAACACATAAAGATGCTATAAAAGATTGATAGTCACTTGTTTGAAGTGATCTTCATAAGTCTCAGGGTTATGAGGGCAGGAGTTATCCCAAACATGTGGCAATAAAACTTACAGTAGTTATCAACTGTTTCCCTTGAGAAACTATTTAGTAATTTTTTAACTGTTTAATAACCTGGCCTCATTTTTTTTTAATGTTTGTTTATTTTTGAGAGAGAAACAGAGTGTGAGCAGGGGAGAGGCAGAGAGGGAGACACAGAATCCGAAGCAGGCTCCAGGCTCTGAGCTGTCAGGTTCAGAACCTGACACAGGGCTCAAACCCACACTAATCATCAGATCATGACCTGAGCCTAAGCTGGATGCTTAACCGACTGAGCCACCCAGGGGCCCTGCTTTTTTTCCTTTCTAATATCTTATTTATTTTTGAGAGAGAGAGACAGAGCGTGAGCAGGAACTTGGTCTCATTTTTAACCAGGACTACTCAACTGTTCTAGAAGGTCATCAGATCGATACAAGTAATTTGTCAGCGTATATGCATTAGGTAGACATTAAGAAGGTAAAAAAGCAGGCCAGAAAACACGGTGTGAGGAAAAAGGAGAGTTGAGGTTGGGGAAAGGAAGGCAGGATGTTGGTTCTGATTGTAAGGCTGGGAGATGTAGTTCAGTATAGAAGTGGCAACATGATAAGGGAGGGGATAAGGGAAAACTGTCATATGCATAATGCAGTTCAATGTTATTTATTCTCATTATACAGTGGGACACACCATGTGAAGGCCTTGCTTGAATCTTATTTATTTAGATCTAGCATGTTTTCCCACGAAAGAAAGCCATGACTCATTCCTCCAATAAATTCTTTAGATTACCTTTCTTTTCAAATCCTATGTTTTTGAGCTATCTTTTCTGATACAATTTTTCACTGTTTCGTGGAACGCACCAAAGACGACACAAATCATCTTCTCAAATACATTTTCTATACCTTACAGTGTTTTAATCAGTCATGTTTCATTTCTTAAGTTCTTACATTTGTTTTCAATGAGAACCTATTCAAGTGTAATGAATATAGGGATACAAATCCCTGTGGGTTATCTATTTAAAATTATTTTTAAACACATAATTAACATGACATAATTTCACATCCAACCATGGCTTTTTTAAAAAAAGGAAAGCAATATCGTGCTTGAACACGTTCAGTCTCTAAAATGCAAATACCCTCAATTATTAGGGAGCTTATGTTCTAAAGAAAACAGCTTTTTAAAAAATGTACTAAATGAATAAATATAGCAAAAATCTCAATTTTATTTTCTACAAAAAGCTGGTGAAAAGGCATTCTTCCTCATGGTAGGAAATTTAGGTTCTGATGAACGTGTCTAGACACATCCAGGACATTTATTTAGGAGATGGAGAATGGATTCTATCCCACCACCCATCCCTCTCCAAAATAGGTACTGCGAGTGGGTCTCCATTCATTCATTGTCAAATACTCAAAACCAGCTATCAGTTGCTATAGCCTGAATGTTTCTGTGCCCCCATCCCCCAGCCAATTCAGACCTTGAAACCTAATTCCTGATGTGAGAGTATTTGGAACCGAATGGGGCCTTTGGGAGGTGATTAGATCATAAGGGTAGAGCCCTCATTAATGGGCTCAGTGCCCTTATAAAAAGAGGCCCCAGAGAGATCTCTGGCATCTTCTACCATGTGAAGACAGAAAAGAGGCAATGGTCATCTATAAACCAGGAAGGAGGCTCTCACCAGGCATGAATCTGCCAGTGCCTTGATCCTGGATGACCCAGTTTCCAGAGGAATAAATGTCTGTTGTTTTTAAACCCACAATCTATGATATTTTGTTATAGTGGCCAGAAAGGACTAAGACAGAAAGTTAAAATAAAGTCTGCTTAGAGAGGAGCCAGCCAGACCCCATTTCTCAGAGGTCTTCCCAAATGAAAGTATAAATTGCTCAGTACTGGAATAGCCTTCAAGTTTATGTGAGTAGGTATAATTTGAAAGATCCTAAAAGGTCCCCTGACCACACACATCTTCGTAGGAAAGTGAAATTCTGTTCACAAATAATTCCATAAGTTATTAATGCGAAGGTAAAGAATCAAATAGAAAACCTAATGTCATATTACATGTAACTTGAGAGCTAATTAATGCTTCCTTTAATCCCCTCAGTACACAAGTGTGTCCCTTCTATATGTGGAATTTGACCTGAAAAATCTTGGGACAAGTGGGTGGCTCAGTTGGTTAAGTGTCCAACTCTGGATTTTGGCTCAGGTAATGATCTCACGATTTGTGAGATCAAGCCCTGAGTCAGTCTTTGGCTTAGGTAATGATCTCACAGTTTGTGAGATCAAGCCCTGAGTCAGGCTCTGCACTGAATGTAGAGTCTGCCTAACAGTCAATCTTCCTCTCTCTCTCTCTCTCTGTCTATCTCTCCCCTGTCCCCTCCCCTGCTTGCATGGTCTCTCTAGAAGAAACAAAAAAAACAAAAAAAAACAAGAAAAGAAAAATCTATAAAACTTCATAGGTTAAAGCCAATAGTCTCAGTAGAATTAGACTATGACATTTTAATCAAAAAGGCTTTAAACATTACTCTGTTGGGGGTAAGGGGAGTGGAAATGAATGATGGACATTAAGGATGAGCACTGGGTATTGTATGTAAGTGATAAATTACGGGAATCTACTCCTGAAGTCAAGAGTACACTGTATGTTAGCTAACTTGACAATAAATGATAGATGATAGATAGGTAGATAGATAGATAGATAGATAGATAGATAGATGATAGATAGATAAAAACATTATTCTGTTTATTATTCTCTATATATTCTGAATATATATATATACTACTTAACTTACTTTATATTTAATATTTTTTCAACATGATTAAAATAACTCTTGAGAAAGGGCAGTCTAAACTCTGTAAATGTTGGAGAGAAAGTTAACATGAAAAGCCATTAATGCTTTTTTAAAACGATCCTCCCAGCACATTTTTGAGTAGTATAGGAGAAAAATATCATTCATCCATATTTCTTTCAAATAAGACACAATGAAGAATTCCAAGAAGGTCACTGATATCAGAACTGCGATTTTCCTTAGATCTTAATTCCTTAATTCTTTTCTAGCCTACTTGATTTGGTCATTTTGCAAATGAAGATAGAAGACATAATAAAGGAAATGCTTCTCAATCCTAAAATGATCTTTGAGAGAGAAGAGCCATGAAGGTACTAAGAGGTCACTTTTATTTCCCTACAAATTTCTTTTTTAGAAAAATTTTAGAGACTATTCACTTAAAATGTTTTAAAATTTCCTAATATGCTTCTCTTGTTCCATGTGATCCTTTGCCTTTGTAAACTTGAAGAATGCAGCCCATGACACTCCAAGCCTCAATCACCCTTTTCTAACCATCGCCCAAACCAATTTCGTTGACTTGAAAATATTCATTGTCCATCTTGCTATTCATTATTTATTCATGGGCTCTTATTAATAATACATAGTCATAGATTACAAATATCAAAGTTAATACTCTTATGGCTGTCTTTTGACATTATCCCTGCAAGTACCTAAATAAACAAATAAACACTAAAGCTTAAGGAATAAACTTCAGTGACAAAAGACAAGGAAAATACCACCCTCTTAAATATAAGTTTATTTATTTTTAGAACACAATGAAGCTAAATAACCTACTGAGTCAGTCCAGCTTTCAGTGCATGTTGTAAGAAGCCCTCTATTTTTAAAGTTCTGTAACTTTCTCTCTTGTTGATCTTTAAACTGAAAGCATTGAAACTTTGCTTTGCAAAACCGCACTAACATTTCATTCTGCAATTATCTTTGTGGGGTTGAGTCATAAACAGATAAACTTAAACCAAATGGTAATGCCTTCCTGTATTTTTATCAACTCTTTTTGATACAGAGCATTTAAAAATGCAATCCTCCAGGGGTGCCTGTCCGGCTCAGTCAGTAGGGCATGTGATTCTTGAACTCAGGGTCATGAGTTCAAGCCCCATGTTGGACCTCTTAGAGAGATTACTTTTTAAAAAAATTTTTAAGTGTTTATTTATTTTGAGAGAGACAGAGTGCAAGCGGGGGAGGGGCAGAGAGCAAGGGAGACACAGAATCCAAAGCAGGCTCCAGTCTCTGAAGCCACCAGCACAAGAGCCCAACATGGGGCTTGAACTCACGAACCGTGAGATCATGACCTGAGCCAAAGTTGGCAGATTATCTGACTGAGCCACCCAGGCTCCCTGAGAGATTACTTCTAAAAACAAATGCAATAAGCAGAATGAACTAAAGATAAATGGATCAGCAACATAGACAGTGAATCACAAGCAGTTTTCAAGACAGGCCAAGATAATCAGGTGAGGTGATTAAGAGCTGGGACACCACACTTTGCACAGGAAAAGGAAACAGAAGGGCAGGGGAACTGTGGGGGAAACCTGGGTGTGGGAACTGGACACCAGACTGGGTTCAAATCTTCATCTGTCTTTCTGAATGTCAATTTCCTTACAAAAAAGGGGATAGTTAAGTCTTTCATGAATGTATAAATAGCCTATCCTATGATAATGACTAGCATGTAACAGGTATTTTAAAATAGTGGCTCTTATTATTAATAAGGAAAAATATTAAACAACCTAAATTACTTTCATATTGCAACTAAAGCCAATGATGTTAGTTTCAAGTCCTTGTAAGCCTTCCTTTTAGGCCATAGCAGCCAGGGGACAATGAAGGAATAACTACCTACTTGAAAGATAATAAAGGGGCATCTGGGTGACTCGGTTAAGCATCTGACTTCAGCTCAGGTCATGATCTCACAGTCTGTGGGTTTGAGCCCCACTGTGGGCTCTGTGCTGACAGCTCGGAGCCTGGAGCCTGCTTCGGATTCTGTGTCTTGTCTCCGCCCCTCTCTTTGACCCTCCCCTGCTTGTGCTCTGTCTCTCTCTGTCTCTCAAAACTAAAAAAGCGTTGAAAAATATTTTTTTTAAAAAGATAGTAAAAACAGCCTCAGGTTTGTAGCTGCTCAACGTGGAATCACTGAGCCTCTTTCTCCCTCCTGGCAAGGTCTGTGGGTGGTCCTGTCTCCTCCTGGCAGCCAGTGAAGTTCCGCTGAGGTCCAGCTCTGTCTACACACACCTGGCCTGTGCAATGCCGCTTGCTGCTCCTGCAGGTGTGGGCTGTGACTCCCCCATTGCTCGGGTCTCTGGTCACTGCCGGGCTCCTGCCATCAGCGATAAGACATTTGCAATTTTCCTAGAGATATGCCCTCAGTTTCCACACTGTGCCTGCCATCCCACCTCTCTTTTAGGTGTTCTGTTCTTCCACAAGCCTGTCATTTTTTCTCAAAGAATTTATGAGGGACTCTGTGCTAAGGTCTCTCCCTGCCCACTGTGAATACCATCAAGGGCCTAAGGCAAGTGACAGGCACCTCGGAGCATCGGGCCTCAGCCTTACAAGGGGACAGGGGAGAGAGACACAGGCCGGGGGCCACCTCTCTGGGCTGAGGACTGTGCAGCAGTGGGATTCTCCCAGCAGGAGCCAAACTTCCCAGCCTCAGGTTTTTCTCTGTTGTTTGGCAGCTGCATTCCTTTTCTCTGAACTTGTCCCCGTAGCCAGCACACTCGGCTATGTTACAGTACTTAACATTACTCTAGAGTTTGGGTCTGGTTAAGGAATTTCACAGGTAGGTTTGCTTTTCACAGGATTAAATCCCAGGGTGACACTACAGTCCTCCCCTCTCTGGCTCCCCCAGAGTTTCTCAGATTTGTAAGCGTTAATAGCCCCTGCGAGATACAACTGTTCAGAAAATCGTCCTGGCCTACACTATCTCTGTCCACTATTCCTTATTCAAACCACTGCTGTTAAGTTTCTTCCAATGTCTGGGAGAATAACATTTTTTCCTGGTTGGTTCCCAGTTAAACATTGGGCTTCTGGTTCCGGCTCCACGGACAGAGGCTTACACCTGTCATACGAGCCGGTCCTAGGTTCAGCTCTGCTTCCGTGCCTGATTTGGGCAGCAAGTACCGAGATCCTCAATGGGCCCTTAGTTTGAACCTCCTTATTGGATGGACTGGGAAACAGCACCCTCACTCTCTCCACGAGGTTTCTAAACTGGTGCCCCTTTGTCCCATCATAGTAAATGAAGTTCTCACTTAAGTTTCAACTCCTAAGTCCCATTCCCTTATCTGAGCCGGCTGGTACAATTGGAAATCTGTCTTGGCCCCCATTAGGGCAACGTCTGAGCAGATTAGATTCCTATTGAGACATAACCTGGTTCTCCCAGTGCTGGTGTCCTGTGCTCAACAGTCAGGCCTGGCAGGTTTCTTGGGTACCCCACCTATAGCCGGATTCACCACGCTGTGCCCTGGGCTGGTGGGGCCCCTGATGCCTCACTGTAGATCTAAACTGAGCCTTAGCATGACTGAAAGTACTATGTGCCTGGCCTGTCTGCTTTCTCTCAGCCCGAAGAATCTCTGAGGCCAGCTTCTGCAGCCAAGTACCCAGCATTTGTACACCTCTGATGGGGAGGGACAGTGCCATTCCAGCCCCTGGCCCACCTTTGGGAAGCCAGGCAGCTGTCTCATCAATTAACCCTGGGATGGTCTCCCTCCTCTGCTCAGAGACTGTTTCCTCCCCAATGCCCCATGCATGCTTTCACAAAACTCAGCTGCAGTTTTAAAATCAACTCATCAACTTGTACCGTATGTTAAAAATATTTGATCCCATATTTTATCACTACTCGGTTCACATTCATATTTTAGAATATGCAACCTCAGGAAAACTTGCTCTCTGGGGTCTGTAACAAAGAACAGACATCAATCCAGGCTCTTACAGAAATCCAACGTAAGGAGAAGCGTTGCTCTATATTATATTTGCAACTCACATGTTTCCACTAGCAGCACACTTCAGCCCATGCTGTTACCTCTTCTTTCTTTGTTCTTCATTTTGCTGAGCTGTTTGATATAGATATTTGTCTACCTTCATGCTCTCCATTTTATTTTAGTATTTTTTTAATGTTTATTTTTGAGAGAGAGAGAGAGCGAGAGAGAGCGCATGCAAGCAGGGGAGGGACACAGAAAGAGAGACACACACAGAATCCAAAGCAGGCTCCAGTCTCTGAGCTACCAGCACAGAGCTGGATGCAGGGCTCGAACTTGCAAATTGCCAGAGCATGACCTGTGCTGAAGTCAGATGCTTAACCAACTGAATCACCCAGGCACCTCTCATGCTATCCATTTTAGAATATAAACTCTCACAGATCAGGTTTATGTCCAAGACATATTATTCTGTAAAGTACCAATCACAATGATATTTACAGTTAGATATTTTTTTAACTGCTATATTTTTGTTACAATGATTATCCTAAAATTAAAGCGTGAAAGCAAATTAAAGGTATTATTAGCCACTTATGGATCAGTATTTTCCTTTATATAAAACAGTAAAGATAATGGGTATGTGCTTTATAAAATACTATTCAAGTTATTATTTCAGTTATACATATATTTTTTTAATTAAAAAATTTTTTTAATGTTTTATTTATTTCTAGGAGAGAGAGAGAGACAGGGTGAGCAGGGGAGGGTGAGAGAGAGAGAGAGGGAGACACAGAATTTGAAACAGGCTCCAGGCTCTGAGCTGGCTGTCAGCACAGAGCCCGACGCGGGGCTCGAACCCATAAACTATGAAATCATGACCTAAGCGAAAGTCGGACGCTTAACCGACTAAGCCACCCAGGCGCCCCTCAGTTATATGTTTTTAAAAATTTGTAACATTTATTTATTTTTTCAGAGACAGAGACAAAATATGAGAGGAGGAGGGGAAGAGAGAGGGGGAGTCACAGATTCTGAAGCAGGCTGCAGGCTCTGAGCTGTCAGCAAAGAGCCACTTGTGGGGCTTGAACTCACAAAAATGTGAGATCACGACCTGAGCTGAAGTCAGACACTTAACCGACTGAGCCACCAAGGTACCCCTATTTCAGATATTTCTATATTATTACATCTCCATAAATGTGCCAGCTAAGATTTTTAAAAAGTATATTGTCCTCTATATTATAATTACTTTTATCTAGAAATAAGTCACTGTTAGCCATGCTTCCATTGTCTCCCTTACAGCTATTTATTTTCTTTATCCTGCAATAGTTATACATTTCTAAAAAGATAGTCACAGAATCATACATCTAAAGGAGACTTTACAGTGCTTATCCATTTCTCTCCCTTTACACAGAGCTGCCCTTAAAAATATTCAGATGGATGAAAACATACACAACTGAGAGGATATAAAGTGAATATTTTTCTAATTATAAATATAAGACATACATTAAAAAAAAGAAGTTCTATATCTTCCGATCACTCAATATGAACGCCTTCTGGTTTAACAATAAAAGTAGTCAATGACGAAGGCAAAATAAAATGAACCAAACCTCTGTTTCTTTTGTTAGCACGTAGCATAAAAAGTGTTGCTTGTGATTTGATATTCCTGCTCTTAGGGACAGGTTTTCTCTGTCCTTCTACCCTGGCCGCCTTTGTCTACATCCATGGCACTTAGAATATAATACCACTAGAGAATGTTCAAAGCAGCAACACAAGAATTTTAAAGGGGAAAAAAAGCCCAAGTCAATACAATGAACTTTTTCCATATTACTCTTCTATAGTTACTAATACATAAACTGATTTTTTAAAAATTATAATCATCTACTCAGTGTTTAAGTGTAACAGGACATCATAAATAATTCCATATTGACATGGTGCTGATTTCTTTCATTTTAATAAATTCATAATATCTCATTACACGAACACACTAAAACTGTTTATTTTCTGTTATGTAATAATAGACAATAAGTATGTTTGGTTCCAGTTTTCTTCAGCTGAAGTATTGCCATTTTTAAAAATGTTTACTGATTTATTTATTTTGAGAGAGAGAGCTTGAGCAAGGGAGGGGCAGAGATAAAGGGATAGAGAGAGAATCCCAAGCAGGCTCCATGCTGCTATGCAGAGCCTGACTTGAGGCTCAAACTCATGAACTGTGAGATCATGACTTGAGCCAAAACCAAGAGCTGGACACTTAACTGGCTGAGCCACTCATGTGCCCCTGAAGTATTGTCTTCATTTAAATTTCCAAAAATTAACATTTTCAGGACTTGATCTTGAATTTCAAATTGCTTTTTTTTTTTTTTTCAAATTGCTTTTTTTCAAATGATCCTTCTAATCTCTCTATCATCAGCCATGCAGAGTGGTCTAGCACTGAATGTTTCAGTGATTTGAATTTGCACTAAGTTTGGAATAGGTGCCATTTTTTTAAACCTTATTTATTTTGAAAGAGAGAGAGAGAGAAAGTGTGAGTGGGGGAGGGGTGAAGAGAAAGGAGACAGCAAGAATCTGAAGCTGGCTCTGCACTGGAGCCATAGAGCTGACATGGGGCTCGAACTCATGAACTGTGAGATCCTGACCTGAGCCAAAGTCAGACACTTAACCAACTGAGCCACCCAGGTGCTCCTAGAATAGGTGTACTTGATGTAATTAATCTTTTGGGAACGAAATAAAAAGAAAAAAGTCACTTCAGCTGCTGCACACATCACATTATTTAAAAGACTGATTAATTTTGGATTATTAGAGAATGATCCATAAGACCTTATATCAGATTATCAGTTACCAGGTATCAGAAAAGGGCAGTAGGAAATGAGAGCTACTCCTCCTTAACTACTAAGTGCCCCACCTCGACCCCTACTCTAGACACCCTTTGTTAAATATCAGACCTGAACATATTAACTATGGTTCTGTTTCCTGATCTGATTGTATTTCTCCCTTGCTGAAAAATTTTTCTGTGGCTCCAACTTCTCTAAGGACAAATTCCAGTCCTAAATTGTGGCTCTAAGGTAATAGAAAGAGTCTATGGATAGCAGTACCCTAGAAGGAGCACAGGCCACAGACTCAGAACACCCAGGTTCAAGTCCTATCCCTGTGCTAATACTTAACCTTCCAATTTGCTTCTCTGCACAGTGAAAATCATACTATCTATCTTTTAGAAGTCTGTTTAGATGAGATGAGAATTCATTTAAAAGGGCCCAGAACAAAGGGCCTCCTTAATGTGAATTCCTTTTTTTTTTTCTTTTCCTCTTCAATCTCTAGGCTCAGCGTTCCTTACCCCATCCACCAAGGATCCCCATGACCACCTGTTGTTTTTCTGTTTCTATACTTCTTACTCTATTTTCTCCATCAAATGCTTGTTTCTCACATCTCCAAAATTCTATCCAAGACCCAAATAAGAAGCTTTTCCAAACTGATCTCCCCAACTGTGATGAGCTTATTGTGCCACCACCTCCCTTCTAGCCTGTATCACAGTGAGTGCAGTGAAGGCTGTAAATGGGGCATCATATGCCTTTTGGAAATGGAACCCATGTCTCAATGCTCTTTGCCACCCTACATCACCCTAGCACAATGCCTGGCGCAAAAGAAGCCCGTGTTCATTGTTGGTTTATTTAATTCTATCCTCCTGTGTACCATACTTTTTTCTCTTGTTCTCTCTCCTCTGCCCTTACTTTTTCTATTTCACATGCAGTGACCTTCCACATTGAACACATCCACCATAAACAATAGAGATGGAAGGCTATGAACTTCCCCTAACCTCCAAACAGATGTGCAAAAATCCCAATAAGTAAATGAAATGACAGTGTTAAGAAAGGGAGAGGAAAAAAAAACTAGCCTGTCAGAGAAGCAGCTTTTGCATGTCTAAATCTGTCTGTTTTGGGATATAAGCCAAAGTCAGGGGTCCAAGACTATTTCAATTCTATTGCATTCCATTTATTATTTATATAGTGCATATTGCTGTAGTCTCTAAGCACTTTAAAATGAAATACAACATACCTCTGGGAGTGAGAAGGAAATGAAGAATGGGGAGGTGGGGGAAGTGTTGGAACATTGGTGAGCATGGTGAGGTCTAAGCTCAGACAAGCGGCTCCTCTCCTGTCTGACACAGGTGTGAAGAACGCATTGTTCAATGTCAGTGGCATCAATTTACAATGGTAGCTGGAAGCCAACCTTTACAGGAAAAGCTTTTTTTATCCTTTGCTCGAAAAATGCACAGTCCTTAGAGGGAAGGACACCCTCCTTCTCTGCTCTCCATCCTGAATTTAGAACCTGATCAGAACATAATTAATACCTAGGCTCACCATATAAACCTCATCCTCTGGGGTGCCTGGGTGACTCAGGCAGTTAAGCATCTGATTTTGGCTTAGGTCATGATCTTGCAGTTTGTGGGTTCTGGTCCCACATTGGGCTCTGTGCTGACAGCTAGCTCAGAGCCTGGAGCCTGCTTCAGATTCTGTGTCTCCCTCTCTCTGTGCCGCTCCCCCACTCATGCTCTGTCTCTGTCTCTCAAAAATAAACATTAAAAAAGAAACCCTCCCCCTTCAAGACTTTTTTTAATTCTCTGTAACAACAGAGACTACACATGCTAATGCTTCTGGATGCTGTGTTTTTCTCGTGCTTCAGCTTCCTCTGGTATTTGAAAATTGTCAAAAAGGAGAAGAAAAGGAAAGAGTCTGGTAGTGTCATGAGCGCACTATGGAACAGCCCGTGGCACCCATCTGTCCTGCAAGCAGCACCATAGATCCATGCGCAGTAGCAGGTCAAACTGCTTGCTTTTCTTCAAACTGAATTCTTCGGGTGTTTCCTGATAATGTGCCCTTCATTAAGGAGATCTAAGGGAGCCTTGGGATCTTTCCTGAAATAGGACAGCATCCAAATGCTTTGACCCCAGACCCCAACGTTTCTGCTGGCTTTAAATGTGGTCATTAGGCAAATTCAAATTTTATGTGGAGGGTGGGGGGCTTTGAGAAGCCCTTTTATTAGACATGCAGATTTTCTTGTGGAAGCCTTGGATGAAGGGAATTCGCAAAATAGAGATGCCTGAGCCTGGGGTGTTCAATATCCTCCTTGATGATTAAAAATGCTGTCTCCAGTGGGAGCAGAGCACTTGCTGTAGAGATTATTATGGTCCGAAGCATTTTCTGTATGAGTGGTGAGGGCACGGGTTGGGGGAGGGGGGAATAGGCAATAAGACGCTGAAAGATGTCAGCTCCTGCAATTCAGTGACAGGAGGGTTTCAGGGATCCAGCAGCTTAGCTGGAGAACAGAGGCAGACAGGAAGGCTGCCCAGAAGGGGACGGCCACTGTCCTCCACACACAAGATTTTTAAAACTTACGTCTCAAATTGTTTTCTTCTCAGTGTATAATGTCCCTCTGTAACTGCCTACCCTTCGTAAAGAATGCTACGAAGAGTTTTCCGCTAGCAGAGCACTGAAGAATATGCGGGAAACAGGTGTCTGTGCTTTGGGAGGGCAGTGTATTGGAGAGAGGTGTTAGCATGAGAGGCGACTAAGGTGTGGAGTGAGAAGAGACAGTGGCAGCCAGAATGAGCTTGTAGAACAGGGAAACATGAACCCTGGCTCCTCTGAACTGTTAGAAGTTAGGGCTGCATTTCCTGCAAACCTGTAAAATGGGAAAGGGATAGGAATGGGAAGGAAGATCATTACCATATGAATCTTAAAGAAAGAGTTGAGCTGGAATGATGATAAATTGGAATAAAAACTGCTACAGTATGAGTTTGTGTCTAATAAGGAAAAGGAAAGTAGGAAGGAAGGAAGAAGAAAACCTCTGCTGTCCTATCCTGTGCCATTCATGGCTTCTATCTGCTATGAACAATCCTGTGGAAGGAAATAGTGTGTCCATATCTTCCAGAAATGGCTTTAAATGGAGAGGAACTCAGGGGCATAACATACTTCAAGCTCTCAAGAACCATGCTGGATGCCTGGATTGGACCTGAAACAGATAGATGTGGGCCAGGGGGACCATGAATATGAGGGGCTAGGTCCTTGCCTAAGGGCCCCTTAACTGGCCCACAGCCATTCTCTTGTCCTGCCAGGGTGGTATGCATTCATAAATCAATACACTACCCATCCATGTCTACTTGCATTTTAAAAGATTTCACATAGAGTAGATAACACAACCCCAAAAGCTGACCAACAAAAACTAGCTGCCCTGAAAGGTTGTGCATACTCAGCACTTGCACTCAATTTTCTTTTTAAATTTGATCCTCATCATCCAGATGGCCAACAGACACATGAAATGATGCTCAGCATCCCTCATCATCAGGGAAATACAAATCAAAACCACACTGACATACCACCTCATGCCAGTCAGAGTGGCTAAAATGAGCCAATCAGAGAACTCTAGATGCTGGCGAGGATGTGGAGAAACGGGCACCCTCCTACACTGTTGGTGGGAATGCAAACTGGTACAGCCACTCTGGAAAACAGTGTGGAGGTTCCTCAAAAAAATAACAAAAGAACTACCCTAAGACCCAGCAAAAGCACTGCTAGGAATTTACCCAAGGGATATAGGAGTGCTGATGCATAGGGGCACATGGACCCCAATGTTCATAGCAGCACTCTCAACAATAGCCAGATCATGGAATGAGCCTAAGTGTCCATCAACAGACAAATGGATCAAGAAGATGTGGTTTATCTATACCATGGAATACTACATGGCAATGAGAAAGAATGAAATCTGGCCATGTGTAGCAACATGGATGGACCTTGAGGGTGTTATGCTGAGCGAAATAAGTCAGGCAGAGAAGGACAGATACCATATGTTTTCACTCAGATGTGGAACAGGAGAAACTTAACAGAGGACTATGGGGGAGGGAAAGGGGGAAAAATAGTTGGGGAGAGGGAGGGAGGCAAACCATGAGAGACTCTTGAATGCCGAGGACAAACTGAGGGCTGATGGGGGTGGGGGGGAGGGGAAGGGGAGTGATGGGCATGGAGGAGGGCACTTGTTGGGATGAGCACTGGGTGCTATATGGAAATCAACTTGACAATAAACTATAAAAGAAAAAAATTTGATCCTCATGACAACCTGGTGAAGACAAATAGCAGCATCACCACCACATGGACAGAAGAGAAAGTGAGGTTCATGTCTAGAAGGTTATTCAGTGACTAAGTGGAGGAGCTGAGTTCTAAGCCCAAAGTGTCTCTCCATTTTCAGCTGTACCGGCACAACTGAGTAGTTGCAGTTTGTGGCCCCTGGGTAGATACATCTGTTACCATGTGCAAGAGTTATGTGGCTTTGTTTTTGTTTTTCTCAGAGTCTCCTTAAATCACGGGGAATGGGAAGCATTGCTCAACTCTCACTGATGATTGCCACGCAGAAACATGGGTCCAGGACTTCCAATTTTTCAGGAGAGCCTGGACATTTATATTTGTAGACAAAGTCTGATATTTTGATATTGGTGCATTTGCGAAAGAAACGAAAACAACACATTGTGCAAACCCAGCACGCCGGCCACCAGCGTGAGACCTCTGCCTTAAATCTGTGTACTTGGCTCCTTCACAGCCTTATTCCCGGAGAGAGTGTAAAGGTGATGTCAGTGGCGTCTGCTACTTTTTCTCCAACAGACTCTCACCTGGTCTGAATATCTGCCCCTGGATTCCTCATCTTTTTTGTCTATTACCCTCCATGTGAGTCATTTTCACTTTTTTTCAGCGGGGGTATGGGTGGGTGGGTGGGTACCACTGGGAATCAAGTGGTGTCAAAGGAAACTTTGTGTTTGGTATTTCAGCATCCTAAACTGGAGTGAGCTAGGTGGCAGACAGCCAGAAGGCAGGGGGGCAGGGAAGGATGAAGACGAGCCGTGTACCCGCGCTGCCTGCGAAAGAGAGGAAATGAACGGATGGCGCTGACGGCACTCTTAGTAAATATTAAATAGTAACGCAATAGAGAGTAATGGGCAACAAAGAAACTGTGATAAGCACGCCAGTACTTTACTATATTTCAGCACACAGCTGGGTACTAGAGCTTAACACATCTCTTCTGACATCGCAGACAGTTTTACTGTGCAGGGAGAAAAACCTGAGTAATGAATGCCAGACAAATGCTTTTGCTATTATGGAAACAAATAAATGGCAGAATAAGAATGACAGTAAAAGAAAGAGATTCTACTTCCATCATCCTAAATAGATGTGACGTCTCATGGCAGATATGATTGCATTAATTAGCAGCAAGAGATTTTATAAATAACCATCATGTAAATGGGCTTCCTCTGACTTTGCTAATGAAAGTGCTTTTGATTGTGACCCTTTTGTAATCGAGGCAACAATATTTCTCAGCTCCTGATGTGTACAAAGTAGCAGGGACTGTGGGGGAAGGCACCAGAATGGTGGATGTAATTTTTTCTTCTGAGCAGCTTCTAGTCTAGTGGCATTAGATTTGTAAGAAGGACAAAGCTCCTCCCAAAAGCCCATATCAAATCTTAAACAGTTTCAAAGAATACAAGGGTGCCTGGGTGGCTCAGACTGACTCAGTCAGTCAGTTAAGTGTCTGACTTTGGCTCAGGTCATGATATCGCAGTTCGTGTTTTCAAGCCCCTCAACAAGCTCTGTGCTGACAGCTCAGAACCTGGAGCCTGCTTCAGATTCTGTGTCCCCCTCTCTGTCTGCCCCTTCTCTGTTCACTCTCTCTCTCTCTCTCTCTCTGTGAAAAATAAACATTTAAAAAAATTTTACTAATGTTTGTTATTTATTTTTGAGAGAGAGACAGAATGCAAGTGGAGGAGGGACAGAGAGAGAGGGAGACACAGAATCCGAAGCAGGCTCCAGGCTCTGAGCTGTCAGCACAGAGCCTGATATGGGGCTCAAACTCACGGACTATGAGATCTTGACCTGAACCGAAGTTGGATGCTTAACCTACTGAGCCACCCAGGCGTCCCAATGAATAAATATTTAAAAAAAAATTTTTTTAAACAGTTTCAAGGAACACAAAAACTACTTACTAGACACCTCTCCCAGAAAACATATCACTTTGCATTTGTCCAAACATAATTCAAACCACATTTACTAAAACTCTTTTACCCTATTATACAGCCATTTTGGTTTTATGTTTCTGTAAGAAAATGCAAAGAACAGCATTCTCTTGGAAGCCTCTTTAAGATTTTAAACAATAAGGGACGCCTGGGTGGCTTAGTCGGTTAAGCGTCCGACTTTCGCTTAGGTCATGATCTCGCGGTTCGTGGGTTCGAGCCCCGCATCGGGCTCTGTGCTGACTGCCAGCTCAGAGCTTGGAGCCTGTTTCAGTTTGTGAATCCCTCTCTCTCTGACCCTCCCCTGCTCACGCTGTCTCTCTCTCTCTCCTAGAAATAAATAAAACATTAAAAAAAAAAAGATTTTAAACAATAAAACAGTGTTTCTGTTTATCTAATCTTTTTTAAAAATTTTATTATTTAAGAGAAAGAGAGCAAGTAGGGGAGGGGAAGAGAGAGACAGAGACAGAGACAGAGGATCCAAAGTGAGCTCTGCATTGACAGCAGAGAACCCTTTGTGGGGCTCAAACTCATGAACCATGAGACCATGACCTGAGCTGAAATCGGATGCTCAGCCGACTGAGCCACCCAGGCACACCTGTGTTTGTCTAATCTTGAGGCTATCTGAATCTGTAAAATCTGCTACTTCACACTGCTTTTTCCCCCCACCCCCCTCTTTTTTATTACTATTATACTCATACTAACATGAATTTCATACATGTTTGTTAAAAATGCAGTCACTTCTCCCTCCCATTCAGTTCAGCAGACCAACACTAAAGTTAAGTAGTCAACGTTTCTTTCTACTTCTCAACCTTGATGGGGTTATCGGTAAGCCCAGTCAAAAAATAAAGCAGGTCAACAGTAGTACCACCTACTAAGAAGAATGAAATCCAGATGCTGTCAAAATTAAGAGAGGTTTGATTAATACCTCTGTTAACTTTATTTTCACTGCTTTCCCAGCTGGGTCAAAAAAAGAGTCATGGACAATGTGTTAACGCTGCTGGGCATCTTTTTAGCAAAGCACTATTTTATTTTATTAACAAAATTTTTTTTAATGTTTTATTCATTTTTGATACAGAGAGACAGAGCATGAGCTGGGAAGGGGCAGAGAGAGAGAGAGAGGGAGACACAGAATCCGAAGGAGGCGCCAGGTTCTGAGCCGTCAGCACAGGCTCCAACTCAAGAGCTGTGAGATCATGGCCTGAGCAGAAGTCGGACACCCAAACAACTGAGCCACTCAGGCACCCCAGCAAGGCACAATTTTAAAAATAATGTCTGAGTTACTTGATGTGTTATCAAAAGATTGCTTTCTATCTATCAAGAAGCTTTAATTCTATGAATCAAAAGTAGCCTTTACCTCAATGCCCATTTCCTTCCAAGACCTCCTCAATATCAAATGTACTTCTATCTCTTCTATGACAGGGAACATATCAATGATGTAATGCTGCGTATATATTTGAGATCTCTGTGACATCTGTGGAAGTCAAACCCTATTTTTCAGACAGACACAAAATTCATGTGACTTTTAACTCATTTTTAAGTAGATCCTGACCCAGTATAAAAAATTGAGAACAGGTGACCAATATTCCCAAAGAATTATAAAAATTCAAAACATTCTATAGAACAAATACCTTCAAGAAAAGACTGAAAATCCTAAATTGGGATCTAACATGTGAATGTGTTTAAAATCACTTGGTCTGCATTTCATTCTTTAATTGATCTCTGTGAATCTCGATATCATCTACATATCTCACGCTTCTTTCTTACAACTTCCCAACAATTTTCAGTTATTTATTGTGGTGCTTTCTGGAAATCAATAAAAACTGTTTTTAGATTTCTGTCTGTAGTGAAAGAAAGAAAAAAGCTTATTTGGTCTAGCTCTGTCTTCTTGTTTTCCTGTTTTTCTAAATATAAAAAAATAAGTCAATCTGTGTTGAATGTAGAATCCATTGAAATGTAACAAACTCATGTTACTTTACCTTTCCTGCCAGTAATTTTTCAGAAATCTCTATTGTTTTTGTAAATTTACATTAATCAGAAAACTTCTGTCCGTGAAAATCAGTCATCGGTCATTTTTTTAAAGTAGAATGAATACTTGTGGTATAACCTTAAGCATTTGACATCGATATTTTAAGTAATTCAAATCACATATTTCACCCTAAAAGTTCATGATTTATATTCTGATGTTAAGTGATTCTTGGAAGTCTTTATCACTGGGTAAATTGTCTCAATTCTTGAAAATAATTAGGGGTTATCATTGTAAGCACATTTCCTTGACGATGTTTTCATGAGCCAACAGAGAGGCATTTTCAAGTTGGCATCCTTCTGTGCGTTGAATGTGGGGGAAAGCTTGTGACGCGCCCCCTGTCCCCTCCCCCGCTTCTCTCCTCCGTAGCCCGGTGGCTGTAGCTCACGTCTCCGTGGCTCGGTGCCAACAGAAATGCCTATGGAAAGGAAAGCCTGTTCTGAACAGAGAGCTGACTGCTTTGTGAAAGATGAGAAGACAAAGCCTAATACAGTGAAACTTCTTTAGAACATTTTCCAGGGAACTGAACATTTTGAATGTTCTACGTGGGAAAACATGCGCTGGGAGAGGAGCACAATGACGCATTTCACTGCACTTCCACTTGCCAAACATTCCAGGGCACCCTGCACACGAGGCTAATAAACTGGCTTAAACAGGAGATGGTCATGAGCTCAGGAAAGCTCTCCTCCCGCCCCTTCCGTGGTTACACAAAACGGTCAAAACAGAGGCCAGGTCTGTTCTCAAATACCATGCCCTGGAGAAGGGATAAGAATATCCTCTGGTTCCTGGGCCAGCTCAGGTGGCTTCGAGAGGGGCAAAACAGCACCTTGACAGTAACTACAAAACATCACACCTGTGCACACCGGCGTGCTAAGTATCCTCTTCTCTAAAGGCTGGGAGATGGGGCCCTTTCACTTTTTTTTTTTTTTTAATGTTTTATTTATTTCTGAGAGAGAGAGAGAGACAGCATGAGCAGGAGAGGGTCAGAGAGAGGGAGACACAGAATCCGAAACAGGCTCCAGGCTCTGAGCCGGACCTGGGGCTTGAACTCACAAATCGTCAGATCATGACCCGAGCTGAAGTTGGATGCTTAACCAACTAAGCCACCCAGGTGCCCCGGGGCCCTTTCACTTTTACTCTTTGTGCTTTTCTCTATTAAATGCTATTCCATTACGTGCTGTCATATCATGGTTCTCATGTTTGAGAACCCCTCTTCTTGTACATTTTAATTTATTTCAGGTCATTACAGAAACTCAGAAGACTGAGGACAAAATCCCAGAATATCAGGGAGCAGGGCAGACTGCCCTAGGTTTTGAGCGGCCTTACTGGAAACGTCTGGTTCCTGCCTCACTTTGGTTTTCTTCAGAATTTCTTCAGTGGGTGCAGGAAATTCTACTTGCTGGGTTGGTCAGTAATCTAGAAATATCTTGGTATTTTTCAGATTACCAAGCATCTGTTGTAATGTGACTTGGTTAGACAACAGATAAAGAGATCAAGATAGATCGCTGCTGGAGCCTGTTTCCTAAGAATGGATGATAAGCATTAGCAGATAAAAAAAATGTAATCAATCAAGTAATGGAACGAGGCAGGAATGAGAGGAATGTTTTTCGATTTAAAGTCTCGTGTAAATGTTGCCCTTAACAAAATCAGAGAAAATGTAAAGAATCAGAGGGATATTTTTTATATCCACAATTAAGGAGGAAAAGTGCTCCTTAAATAGATGAGTAAATGGTTTCAGACATAAATATATTTGTGTATGTATGTGCAGAGTTTTTCCTTTCCTGTGAGGATTAAGTAATTTTTAGAGTAAATTTAATCCGGAGTTGATTAGTTTGTCAGTAACAACCTACTTTTTGTAGCTCTTTAAAAAATAAGCTTAAAAATGTATAAGAATAGGTGTTTGTCTTAGAAAACCATGAATAATATTTTTTAACCTTTCTTTTTTAATTTTTTTAATGCTTATTTTTATTTTTGAGAGAGAGACACACACAGAGTGCGAGTGGGAGAGGGCCAGAGAGCGAGGGAAACATGGAATCTGAAGCAGGCTCCAGGCTCTGAGCTGTCAGCACAGAGCCCAAGAAGGGGTTCGAACCCACAAACTGTGAGATCATGACCTGAGCCAAGGTCAGGCGCTCACCGACTGAGCCACCCAGGCGCCCCATGTATTTTAACTTTTCTGAATGCTTGTGGTCTAACAGAACTGATAGAGTCATGGTCACTAAAGGGGAATGAATGTTCCAAAAGACCTCAGAAAATACAATAATGAAAGAAGGGGAAAGCCAAATATCCAAATCTTAACAACTCCCAGCTCTCTGTCCGCCCACCCCACCCTTACCACGCCCACCCCACCTCTCCAGGGATATGCAAATCTCCCAGCCTGTGACGGACTGTGCAAGAGTCAGCGTTGATGTTTAAAGGCTGAAGCTGATTTGTAAACAACCAAAGTTCAATAGGTATCATCCCTGCTCTTAAAATACCCCAGGCCGCACTGCTCCTGAGGGTTTCGCATCAGCCACGTGTGACAGAAAGCTCCTAAATGGTCTCCAGTGACCCCTGCCTCCTGGTGAGCGTGCTCTGTGTAATGCCCTACCCTTCAACATGGGCTGGGTTAGTGACTTGTTTCTAGCAAACGCAATATGGCGGAGGCAATGAGACGTCCTGTGCTAGATCAGGTTACAGAATAGCTGCCGCCTCCTGTCCTGGGTGCACTCTCTTGCTTGCTCTCTCTGAAGAAAGGCAGCTGCCATTTTGTGAGCCGCCCTGGGGAGACAGCACAAGAGCCCTCAAGGAAGTGAGTTTGGAGTCAGGTCCTCTCCTGCTGTGTCTTCACAGAAGACCTCTGCCTTGGCTCACACCTAGACCGCAATCTCATGAGACACCTTGAGCCAGTGGCACCAACCTACGCAGCACCCAGGGTCCTGCCCCACAGAAAGTGTGAGAAAACAAATATCTGTTGTTTGTTTGCTTTTGGGCACTGAGTCCTCGAGTAATTTGTTATTCAGCAACAGATAACACACCTTTTCGTCCACCCTCCCATCTTCTTCAGTCCACCTTCTCACTTCCTGCTTTGGGCCGCATCTCTCTCATGGCCAATCTTCACCTTCACATTTCTTTTACGTCATTTATTTTTTAATGCTTACTTAGTTTTGAGAGGGAGAGGAGGGACAGAGAGAGAGAGAAGGGGGATCTGAAGCAGGCTCTGCACTGACGGCAGAGAGCCCAATTATTTATTATTATAATAAAATAATAAAATAAGCTTTTAATCCAAGAGAACCTCTAGTGCTAGCTGCTGTAACAACAGTTCTCAGCTTGTGTTGAGAAATCGTCAGTCACTCAAAATAAATAATAACGCACCCATGATTTCATCAACATAAAAACATTCTAGCTGTGAAGAAAACATAGTGTAGCTTTGGTACATTCTATAAAGTTGAGAGAGAGTTATCCATTCCTGAAATCTCTGTTTTTCAGCCTTCTGGGCTCAGCTGTTCCCTTGATACTCCCAAATAAACTGCTCTGTGCCACCCCTTTTCCTCACAGAAATTCCTCCCTCTTCCAGGATTTTGGAGGATACTCTGAAGTCCCCTATTCCCATTTGTCACCATTGTCTCTGGAATCCCCACCTCCCAACCCTGTTCTTGCCAGAGTTTGGTTCCATAATGGGCCCTGCCCTACTTTCTTCAACTTCCCTGAAGAGCCATCAACATGAGGCTGCTGAATAGAGGCACAGCAAAGCACAGATAACAAACAACTTAAAATTAGATGTTCCCTGAAATTAGGCTTCTCCAGTTTCTTGGATAACCTCAGCATGGGGAAGTCCTGACTATACACAGGCCCCTCCCTGACCGGCCACCCAGTCTGCCAAACCTTCTCTTTGGTCTTTCTACCTTTCCCTCATGTCTCAGAGCCCCCAGATCAACTCCCCACCATGACCTTAACGTTCTTTAATACAAAGCATTTTAACTTGGTTTTGTTTCTTTTTTTTTCTTTTCTTTTTTTTTATTTCTAGGAGAGAGAGAGAGAGAGACAGCGTGAGCAGGGGAGGGTCAGAGAGAGAGCGAGTCACAGGCTGAAACAGGCTCCAGGCTCTTTGCTGGCAGTCAGCACAGAGCCCGACACGGGGCTCGAACCCACAAAACACGAGATCATGTAACTTGGTTTTGTTTAAACTGCCCCCATCTAGGTGGAGTGACAGTGAGGAGAGGGGAGAGGTCTCAACTTCTACCACCAAAGAGGCCGCAGACCCATTCATGTGCTCCTTCCTAGATGTTATTATCCTCTCCTCAGCTCACACTGTTCCTCACCATTCAAAATAACAGTTTCGAATCTTACATTACAGTTTAATAAAAAGATTACATTAAAAATTCTAATAAAACATGTAAGAAAAGTTGTTCTCCCACTGAAATCCTGATGCACGTGCTATAAAATTTTTCAGAGAAATGGAGTTTCTTCTTAAGACTAGATCAAACACCCATACTGTATACTAGTGTATAGTCTCTTTCAAGTAAAATGTCACGCCTATTTTGATGATTTTTATGTTTGTAATTATGAGGCCCTCTTTGAGAATCATATCAGGATGCTCATTCTATACCGTGGCAAGTGATCGGCAAATATTAAGAAGCTACATCTCATATCAATAGCAAAGGTCTGGCATTGATATGAAGCATTACCATGTAGAGCTGCTGCAAATTATGCTTAGCCTCTGGAAGCTGGCTGAAGATACTTCTGAACTTCAGACCTTGGTTCTGAGGAGGAGCTTTAGAAGAATTGCCAGAAGAAAACATTATCATTGTAGATGACATTTAATTGCTTATTCTCCCCAATAGGTGTAAATATTCATATTCCCTTCTAAAAATAAATTTCCTTGGATAAGTGAGAGGGTTGGTTCCTGGCTGTGCAGTGGGGAAACCCTCGCTCACTTCTTCCCTCCTGGTTGCTAATTGCATCCAGTGTTTTCTTAAAATTTTCTTTTTTAATGTTTATTTATTCTTGAGAGAGAGAGAGAAAGAGAACAAGCAGGGGAGGGGCAGAGAGAGTGGGAAACAGAGATCCATTTGTGGGCTGGAACCCAGAAACCTGAACCGCGAGATCATGACCTGAGCCGAAATCAGACACATGCTTAACCGACTGAGCCATCCAGTATTTTCCAAGGGAGCTGGGAGTTTGTAGGGAAAATAACTTGAAGCGTGTCTGGTGAGCTGGATGAGTGATAAGAAAAAAGAGAGTTGGGTAGAGGGAGGGTGCTGATGGAAGAAATTTTTTGCAGGTAGATTTTTCCAGGCAAGACACTTACTCCAAGTGAAGACGAAGTATGGCATAGTGCATTGAATTCAACTAAAGACCTGAGGGGTGGAGTAGAGGAGCTTCCAAATTAAAAGTACCTCCCCTGACCCCATGTAGTCAGCAGTATGCTCATTAAATAATCAAAAAAGCTGTCATCTAAAATTGAGTTGCCCTTTGGAACCCAAGAAAATCTGTTGGTGAGGGAGGGACTTGCTTCCCTTCCTGACTTGTCAAGGAGGCTGAGTCAGAAGGGCGGTACATTGAATGGAATGGTAGCCAAGAGACCACTGGTAACTGTGTGAGCTAGGGAACAGAGATTAGCAGAATTTCACTTTGGCCAGTGGAGAGGCTTGAACAAAATATGTTTGAGCAACAGTCAAGTTAAAACTTAAAGCAGAGAATAGAGACGATCGTACAGGCATTGGGGACTTCCAGAGATACGTGCGGGTTGAGGGAGAAGAAGAGAAATTTCATAGGGGCTTTGTTTTCTGTGATTATAAATCTAAGAGGGGCATTAAACTAGGAAAATCGGTTGCTGTCACCTCATTTGTATTCACCGGCGGGGAAGCTGTAATAGTCCAGAGAGAATAGTGTTTCCTTACAATCACTTTTTCATATGGGAGAATTTCAGTTGTACTAAAAGTACCACTTGGACAGATATGATTGTAGAAGATCAAATTTAGATTCCAGTTGTAATAACCCAGAAAATATTAGCTGGATTTGAGAATTCACATTCTCTGTGATGAATGTACAATAAGCTAAAACTTTGACATTGGAGTCTCTGAAATTCACTGACCTCATTAATAAATCACGAGTAATAATTCTGTGTCATAACATTGTGCAGATAATGAGAAAACTTTTGGGGGACCCTTTAGCACAGTGCCAGGCACATGGTGAGTGTGCAATTATTTATTCATTGCTCGTTGAAGAAGGTTTTGCCAGGAAATTATACTGGTAGCCAAAGAAAGACCACATAAAATGTTAGAGCAAACTCTAAGGGCTTTTGATACCCAAGGCGCCATACATGAGAAAAAGAGATGACAGCTTCTTTTATAACGCAGAGTGGGGAGAAAAGCACCCAGAACTGGGGATCGGGAAGGTGGTTTTTTGTCCTGGCTTGGCTTCCAGCTCCCCTGTAGGCTTGGTTAGCTCGTTAGCTAACCTCTCCCAGCATCAGATTGCCCCGGGGGAAAATGAGGGGCTCCGTCTCCATAATAGCTAAGGTCATTTTTAACAAGAACAATTCGCATATTTGTTAGATATGACCATTACTGTTGCTAAAACCCTTGCTTTAATTATTTATCATTATTTGATGCATAGGAGAGCAATTAAGGGATAGCAATGATGATGTTTATGGTTTTAATTTTTTAAAACACTGTTTTTATAGGAAAAGCTTAAGTGTGTCAGGATCCCTGATTAAATTAACTACAGCTGTGGGAAGTTGGATGGATTAGACAGAAACGGAATAATGGCACCACTCTACTCCTGGTGCTAACATCTGAACGAGGAGGAAGAACACACTTTCCAGAGCTGGTCTTGCAAATCCAATACAAAAAGCAAGGTTATTATGGTCACAGTTTAAATGTATATTACTAGTGTGTGTTTTCTAAAGGAGGCGCTAAGGAGTGGCATAGGTGAAGGGTGAGGTGACGAGACTACTATTACAACGAGTATTTACTGAGTACACACTCTGTGACAAGTGTTGTGGTGACAAACATTTTTACCTTTTTTTTTTTTTCCCTTCGATGTTGGGACTTGAAGCCAAGTCTGTGACTTCATTCTGTGGGTTTTCTAAATTAGTGCCTGAAAACAGGAATATAGAGAAAGGACATAAAAATATTTAGTGCTTAAAAGCATAAGGAAAGATTCACTCGCATAGGGGTGGCAAAGCTCCCCAATTCCCAAAGTGTCGCATATTCCAAACTGGAGTATTATTCTATAACTTTAGCAAATTCTGACTTACATTCACCTAGAAATTCATAACACTCCTGTATTATAGGAGTTTCTGGTCAGTATCACATGTATGTCATTGAAATGTAAAGCTCGTTGCTTCCCCAAATGTTAGAACAAGATATTTTTGCAGGGCCACTGCACTGGCTACCGCAGTTGACTGTTGAAGAGGTTAAATTAGCGAAGCCAGACAATAGCCAGAAGTTCACTTGTGCTGGGCAGCGAAGCCTGTTTGTTTCATCAGAGGATGCTGCTACTGATTCATAAACAATAGGGATTTTCTCTAATAGAAGTGCATCTGGTGGCCACAGGAGATCATCTTTAATCCCTTATAATGAGTTCAAAAGCTGTCATAACCTTTTATGATGATTTGGGCTTGATTTTAGCTGTTGTAGTAGCCTGTTGTATAGCATATAGAAATCCACACCTAGTTAATACTTTATTTGTTGACCTTGGTTTTCTTTTTTATTTATCCTGTTTTCTTTTGTGGTACTACTACTACTACTCACTACTCACCCAAGCTAGAAAACTGGGGTCACCCTGGTTCCTTATAGCCTCTGCTCGACATATCTGTCATCTCTGCCTTGGCTTAGGCTCTCATCTTTGCTTTTCTGGACAAATTCAACAGCTACCAGCTGGGACCCCTGTCCATGGGCTTCTCTGTTAAGCTCATTCTCTATGCAATTGAGCATCTTCTACTTCAACCCAAGACGAGGCCCCATGCTTTAAAAACCCTTCAGGTTCTTCCTTGGCCATGGTCCCCATTGTCCCCATCTAAGCCAGGACCTCCAACAGGCTGGACTTGAATTTTGGCTATTTCTCCCCTCTCAGCCTTTTGCTCAAGCTCTCTACCCACCCCATCCTCCATTCCCCCATTCCTTGCATAGATGCTCACCATTCTTTGAGACACAATTCAGACGTCATTTCCTCCAGGAAGCCCTCTCTCGCCACACGTGAACCTCACACTGTCCCAGGCTTTGGCAGGTGATCTTCCTCTCTTGTGCATTAGTACACTAGCAGCTTTCTTCGTAAATGCAACAATACTCTCAGGATTTCTTTTAGTTAGCAAAAACAGGTACTAATGTGGGTCTTTTGTAAAAACAAATGTGAATTAACATGAACTTTCAGAAACTGGGAGATTCTTCCCTTTATGCCATTTCAGATTTCACAAGGTTCTACGTGAGGGGACACCCGGGTGGCTCAGTCCATTAAGTGATGGACTCGATTTCCATTTACGTCATGATCTCACAGGTCATGGGATCAAGCCCATATCAGCCTCTGTGCTGTTAGCGGAGTGCGTGGTAGAAATACTCTCTCTATCCCCTTCTCTTTCCCTCCCCTGCTTCTGTTCTCACTCGCTCTCAATAAACAAATAAATTAAGTAATTAATTTAAAAATTTTTTAAATGTTTTATTTATATCTGAGAGAGAGAAAGAGAGAGAGACAGTGTGAGCAGGGGAGGATCAGAGAGAAAGGGAGACACACAGAATCTGAAGCAGGCTCCAGGCTCTGAGCTAGTTGTCAGCACAGAGCCTGATGCAGGGCTTGAACCCATGAACTACGAGATCATGATCTGAGCTGAAGTCACAACACTTAACCGACTGAGCCACCCAGGTCCCCCAATTAATTAATTTTAAAAAACAGTTCCATAGGAGTGCTCTGCCTTTGGATAGTAAGGGAAATCTGTGTTTATTAAACATATTACTGTAATCACCATTGACCTTACTACATTTTATTATAACTCTCTGTTGATGTGTCTCTTGTCCTCCTTTAGAATGTTAGCTCATGCATTTAGAAGTAGGATAGAAAAGGGTCAACAGCCAGATAGTAAAATACACAAGAGATAGGACCAGAAAGTTCATAGAAAAAAATGCAAATGACTCTCAACATATGAGAAAAGACGTTCAGTCTTGATAATAATAAGAGAAATATAAATTACTATGTTACCATTACTTATCTACATAAATCCCAAAGTCTGACAACATACTCTGTGGGTAAGGCTGTGTGGAAATAAGCATTCTCACGCACTGCTGGTTGAAATACAAATTGGTACAATCATTATGGGGGGGACATCTGGCAATATCAAACAAATTTATATATGCTTTCATCCTTTGGTCACACTTCTAAGAATATATCCCTAAGGTGTTCTGCAAAATATATGAGAAGACGTATGTAGACAGATATACTCTGAAGCACTTTTTGTAACAACATAATACTGGAAATAGCCCATATAACAATTAATAGAGGGCTAGTTGGATAAATTATGGTAAATCTATACAATAGGGTATTTTGAAGCTGTCCAAAAATGAGAAGTATCTTTCTTTCTTTCTTTCTTTCTTTATTTATTTTTTTTTTATTTCTAGGAGAGAGAGAGAGAGACAGCATGAGCAGGGGAGGGTCAGAGAGAGAGGGAGACACAGACTCTGAAATAGGCTCCAGGCTCTGAGCTGTCAGCACAGAGCCCGACGCGGGGCTCGAACCCACGAACCGCGAGATCATGACCTAAGCGAAAGTCGGACGCTTAACCGACTAAGCCACCCAGGCGCCCCGAGAAGTATCTTTAAAAAAGAGTTTTTTAATGTTTATTTATTTTTGAGAGGCAGAGATAGACAGGCAGAGCATGAGTGGGGGAGGGGCAGAGAGAGATGGAGACACAGAATCCGAAGCAGGCTCCAGGCTCTGAGCTGTCAGCACAGAGCCCGATGCGGGGCTTGAACCCACAAACCGTGAGATCATGACCTGAACTGAAGTTGGACACTTAACTGACTGAGCCACCCAGGTGCCCCAGAAATATCTTTATATAATGCCATAAAGTAATTGACAGATGTGTTCAGTGAAAAAAGCAAGGTGGAAAACGTGTCCAGTAGACTACTATTTTTCTGAGAAAGGGGAGGACGGTAAGTATATATTTACTTATAGTTTTTAAAAGTTTTCCTAGGGTACCTGGACGGCTCAGTTGGTTAAGTGTCTAACTCAGTTTTAGCTCAGGTCATAATCTCATAATTCATGAGATTAAGCTGCATGTAGGGCTCTGCACTGACAGCAAGAAGCCTGCTTGGGATTCTATCTCCCTCTCTCCCTGCCTTCCCCGTCTCCCACCCAGGCCCTCCCTTACTAGCGTGCACAAGCTCTCTCTCTCTCAAAATAGACACAGTTGTCCTGTAAGGAAAAGGAAATAACAGGATGGAGATGACAAGAATAAAAGCTAGACATTTGTAAATATTTCTTATTTTAAGGATTTCACTTTGGAGCCAGGGAAATATTTTACTTAATTATAAAATAATTTTAATAATTACCTCCAAATGAAACAAAACAAATGTACCTAAGTATATATTGAGTTGGTGAAATAATTTCACAGAAAACCAATTTTTCTCCTCTATTTTTCCTTCCTTCCAGCCTTTTGCATTCAGAACTGGGGACTCTGAGTCAGGACAGATGTGAAGTTTGTAATAGATTTTTTTTTTTTTTTTTTTTTTTTTTTTTACTTATTTTGAGAGAAAGTGAGCCTGGGAGGGGCAGAGCGGGGAGAGAGAGAATCCCAAGCAGGCTCTATACAGTCGGCAGAGAGCCCAGCTCAGGGCTCCATCTCATGAACTGTGAAATCATTACCTGAGCGGAAATCAAGAGTCAGACACTTAACCACTGAGCCACCCAGGCACCCCCATTTGTAACAGTTTCTAAGGCAAAGGGGAAGACTGCATTTCCCATGGGTTCATGGGAGGTCTTCAGCCCAAACCCAAGATCTCTTTTATTTTCTGCTTATATTACTAAAGAACTGCTTTTCCTCATTCCGCTTCTTCCTTCCTTTCTCTTCCCAGCACCACAAAAAACACAAACCAAAGGAGCAGTTTCCTATCTTCTACTAGCAGGTTTCAAATATGGACAGCTTGGAAAATGATAGGTCCAAAGACACAAATAAGGAATTTTCTGAGAGAAGCTTTCAGCTAGGGATGGAGAGCCCTTGACTGTAATAACCAGAACTAGGTAACCTCAGGAAAAGTAGAAAAGCTTCTGAAACTGCAGAAGGCCAATATAGAGGACACAAAGAATGCAGTGCAGGTCAGGATCAAACAAAATGGCACCTAAGAAGATGAGTAGCAAAACAAACATCGACTCTTGTTGCCTACATGGGGGGAACAAGATCAGTTCTAATTAGATGGGTTGAGTGGTTACAATGAGGGGCATTCCTGCATAACACATATGTGCATCTATGCATCTGGTCCTCACATATCAGGTTCTCTGGATGTTTGGGGGGCAAGATGGTTCTTTGGGATCTACCTCTGTGAACAGAAGGAGACAGAAACAGGATTTGGCAGAGGGAGAAGTTGAACTGTAATGAGGGCTCAACAAAACCTATGCCCATCGGGTAAAAAATTGTCTTGCGGCAGACAGCAATGATTGGCTCTTATATTCCCATCTCACTTAGTCACTTGACACAGGCTGCCCTGGAAAGGGCTCAACCCACAACAGAAAGGGCAGTTCTCTGCAGCTAAAGCAGACCAAAGGAGCTGTCAGCTGTCAGCTGTCTGCAGCTAGAAAACAAGCCCTTCCTTGAGGGGGAATCTGGGTGGCGCATCTCTCTGCCTGCCAGGCTACCTAACCTCTCCTTATGATTTTTTAAAAGTTTATTTATTTATTTGGAGAGAGAGAGAGCGCACAGTGGGTGAGGGGCAGAGAGAAGGAGAGACAGAATCCCAAGCAGGCTCCACGCCATCAACGCAGAGACCGATGTGGGGCTTGAACTCACAAACTGTGAGAGCATGACTTGAGCCAAGATCAAGAGTCAGACGCTTAACCAACTGCACCACCCAGATGCCCCAAGACTCTTTGTATTTTAATTTCCTTAAACAAACAAAAGGTATTACATTTTCAGTTAAGAACCCCATATATGTAGTGTTGAATTTGAAATTACCATTAGAATTTCTATTCCATGGATTATCATGGATAATCTATTCCATGATTGTCATGGATTATATTTCTGGGCAGGCTGAAATTAGCTGTTCATTCATTTGTCCACCCACAAACATTTATTATCTATTGCATGGAAGTCTCTGGAAATTGAAAGATGAATAAAGATGCTTTTCCCATGAACTCTTGGGAGTTAGAGTCTAGTGGGGTTGCAGGCAATTAAATATACAAAACAAGTGGTAAGAGCTTGAAAGACAAGTGTAAACAATATGCTATAGAAGTTTAAGGGTCATGAGGAGAAAATACTCAGCTATGTCTGCAGGCATTCTCCTGGAAGAGGAAATGTGGGCTCTGGCTCTCAGGTGACATGAAATATTTGCATAGGAACATTATAGGAAGAGTGAAATGCATGTATAAAAACTGAGAAGAATGAAAGAGCATCACACATTAGGGAACTGTAAATAAGCTGACATGACCAAGGCACATATCGTAAGTATTTGATTTGGGGCAGGGAAGATATAGATACAGATACATTATTCATTCATTAATATAATTTTCTACTGCATTTTATCTAGCCAGTGTTTCTGAAATGCATTGAATCATGATCTGTGGCTTTTGCCTATTGTTTTTTGTTGGTTTTCAATAACCCCTCTGCAGAACATTCTTTGGGAAATATCGAAAGAAATCTTGATTGAGCCTGCCAAGTTATCTGTGAATCTGTGACATAAGTCTATTCTAGATCTAGGACCTGAATAGGTCTGTTCTGACTTAATATTGACAGATTTAAAAAAGATATTTTGAGCTACAGTTCTTGGGAATGTTACAACGGTATCCATCTCTTCTTGGAAACTGGAATACAGAACTTTGTTAGAAGGAACACCATACTTCCCTGTTGTAATGAGTCCTTAGCAACCACCTAGTTCATGTCATAGGGAGAACAGAGACACAGCAGAGTCTTTGACTCTTTCTGAAGTAAACTGGCCTGATCTGAGGAAGCTTAGTTTTGTCCAGTGCATAGTTAAGACCTTAGCCATGGCATCCGTGTCATTTCGAGAGCCAATATCTTCCACAGTGGGAAAACGGATGATTGTTACAGGTAAAGAGTTTTTGTGTATGCTTTCACAAGGAAATCTAAGCTTTTTATCCCTCACCTCTATGATGCTTAGATATGATACTCACATAATGGATGGAAGAGTGAAATAATCATGTATGTTTATTTTATACAGCTGCTACTCTATTGTATTTTATATAATGCTCACATACAGTGTGGGCATCAATACCATGCTGCCATAAACAGATCTGTGACGTCCCAGTTTTCACTATATCTAAGCTAACTTTCACGAAGGAACTTTCATATATCATAAAGTTTATGTTTCTTTAAGGGGAACTATTTTGATGTTAACAAAAAGTATACTTTTGATCAAATTTTAATTATTACCAATTTAACCTTTTTGTGTTTTTAGAAGCTTGACATATTTAGTTAACAAACATTTGAGCAAAATGTAACAAATATTTGAGCAATTGTTGACTTGCATTTTCCTTCAACTTGCTTTAAATGATTTGAATGGTGTTTGTGGGTGGAATTATAATAACATGTAATTAAATAGAATACTGTATGACTAATTGTGACAAGTCTATAAGAAATAATCTAAATTTCATCTTATTTCCTTCGTAATTTGAAGTCATGAGCATATTTTGCCTTTCTATAAAGTCCATCATAGAAAAGCTGGTTCTCCAATTTGCCATCCCTGTACTATTCCAGTATACACGTATACAAATATCAGAACTGGTAATCTGTTGAGAACAAACTTTATCCACTAGAGTACAGTGTCTCCTTGCAGTTCCTTTTGCCTTTAGACTTAAAGACTAGTCATTTCCAAAATTACTTAGGTCAGCATCATTTCCCCCCATCCCCTTCAGTTAGACTCTTTTGTCATGGTCTGAATTCTTTCCTGGAATCCCCCAACTTCTTAAATTATTTTTTTTAAAAATTGTATACATCAAAGTTTGCTCTTTGTGCTG
Organism: Hyaena hyaena; assembly: GCF_003009895.1. Lineage (NCBI taxonomy): Eukaryota > Metazoa > Chordata > Mammalia > Carnivora > Hyaenidae > Hyaena > Hyaena hyaena. The sequence goes on from NW_024081322.1 coordinate 840,068, forward strand.
TAACGTCTACTGGCAAATTCATAAGGCCGTGTATCCACCATCAGAGTACCATACGAATAGTTTGACCCCTCTAAAAATCACTTGAACTTCACCTGTTCATTTCTTCCTTTGCTCTCCCTGAGCTCCTAGCAACCATTGATCTTTTCACTGTCTCTATAGTTTCGCCCTTTCCTGAATGTCATAGAGCTGGAATCATATAGCATGCAGCCTTCTCAGACTGGCTTCTTTCACTTGCCAATATGCATTAAGTTTCCTTCATGGCTTTTCATGGTTTGATAGTTCATTTCTTTTTAGAAATAAATATTCCATCATGTGGGTATCTCATAATTTATCTACTGCCTATTGAAGGACATCTTGGTTGCTTTCAGTTTTTAGCAACTCTGAAAAAAGTTTCTATAAACATTTGTGTGCTGGCCCAAGTGTGGATACATTTTCAAGTCAATTTGGTAAATACCTAGGAATATGATTGCTGAGTCGTATTATAAGTCTGTGTGTAGCTTTGTAAGAAACTGCCAAACTGTCTTACAAAGCAGCTGTGCCGTTTGCATTTCTACCAGTTTACCAGCAATGGGCAAGCATGCCTGTGGCATTCTTGCTAGCATTTGGTTTTGTTTATTTGTTTTGTTTTGTTTTTTACTTTAAGCCACTCTAATAGGTATGTAGTTACATCTCACTGCTGTTTTAATTCAAAATTCCTCAGTGACTAATGTTTATGTACTTATTTGCCATCTGTATACCTTCTTTGGTGAGATGTCTGTTCATGTTGGCCTATTTTATAATTGGGTTTTTTGTTTTCTTATTGTTGAGTTTTAATGTTCTGTATATAGTTTAGATACAAGTCCTCTATCAGAAAAGTGTTTGGCAAATGTCTTCTTCCCAATCTGTGACTTGTCTTTTCATTTTCTTAGCATAGTCGTTCATACAGAGGAATTTTTTTAATGTTTATTTTTGAGAGAGAGAGAGAAAGAGAGAGGGAGAACTAGCAGGGGAGGTACAGAGAGAGAGGGAGACTCAGAATCCAAAGCAGGCTGCTGGCTCCTAACTGTCAGCACAGAGCTCAACGTGGGGCTCAAACTCACAAACCATGATATCATGACCTGAGCCAAAGTCAGACACTTAACTGACTGAGCCATCCAGGTGGCCTATCATGGATTACATGTCTGATATTGTATCTAAACTCTTCACCAAACCCAAGACTACCTAGATTTTTCTTTTTTTTTTTTAAGTGTTATCCTTATGTGTTTTCAGTTAGATCAATGATCCATTTTGAGGTGATTTTTGTGTTTCTTAAACTTTTTAATGAACATCAGCCAATAAATTTCCTCTTTTCCTTAAGCCACTTTGGGTTAAGATTTCTGTCACTCGTAACTGTTTTTCTTCACTGATAACTTAAAATTTCTTCTGATTTATGTCAGTGTATACTTAGCATCATGTATTTACATAGTCCCAAGTTGTCACCTTTGAGAGATTTCAGTATATTGATATAGAAGAATTAACTTCACATTCTCCTGTATTTTATATTTAATTTCAAAATTTTCACTGTTACAATAAAGCTACATGAATACTTTTGCATAAATTATTTTTCATTCTTTTATTTTCTTGTGGTATGTTTACAAAGAATGGAGTTAGCAGGTAAAAGATAAAGGATGACTCCATTATTGTACAAGATGATTTGGTGTGTATTTACTTAGTGTACTTTGACTACTTACCTAATTTGTCCACTCATCAACTTTCATATTTCCATCAAGTTTTAATAGTTTTCTTTTAAAATATTTTTTGAAACTAATGTTTTTAAGTTTATATATTTAAAGAGAGGGAGAGAGAGCACATGCCCAAGCAAAGAAGGGGCAGAGAGAGGGGAAGGGAAAGAATCCCAAGCAGGCTCCAGCATACTGTCAGCCCAGAGCCAGAGATGGGGCTCCATTTTGTAATCCAAGAAATCATGACCTGAGCTGAAATCAAGAGTCAAGCACTCAACTGACTGAGCCACCTAGGTGCCCCAAAACTAAATTTTTAGCATAATGCTTTGACATTTAATTTAACAAATATAAAATGAAAACCTATTCAATATTAAAAACTTTTCCAGGAGAGGTTCCTGGTTGGCTTAGTCAGAAAAAGAAGCATGGAACTTTTGATCGCAGGGTCATGAGTTTGAGCCCCATGTTGGGCACAGAGATTACTAAAAAAAAAAAAAAAAAAATTAATAAATAAAGTAAATAATTTGGGGTGCCTGGCTGGTTCAGTTGGTGGAGCTTGCAGCTCTTGATCATGGGTTGTGAGTTCTAGCCCCAAGTGGGGTGTGGAGATTGCTTAAAAACAAAATCTTTTTTAAAAATGAGTAAATAAAAATAAAAACTTGCCTATGAGCTTTGGAGGATATAAAAATGAACATGAATAAGATTTTTTTTTCTTCTAGAAGCTTATAATCTGTTACTCTGATTAAATTATTACAGGTTATCCTGTTATCCTATTAGTATAATGTAAATCCCCATCATAGTATAGTGTGGTATTGAAAGGAAACACAAATCTAATTCCAAAACCTTGAGAAATAATGTAAAAGAAGTAGAAAAGGAGGAAAATTCTGTGACACTGCACCCCACAAAACTAAACCATATTTTTTTTGTTTTCCTGTTCATTTCTTTTCTTTTTAAATATCATAATTAGCATAGATTACCTCCTACATTATAGGTGGATTTTAGAATGTATAGGGATAGAGATTCTTTTTGAAAAAAAATTTTAGTGAGTCCAACTTTTAAACTTTAAAAAAAGGTTGACATGTAACTGTTAAAAACAAAACAGGCTCAAAATGGAGTCACTCATGCTAAGCCTCACCTTACCAAACTGAGACTTGGCTCAAACAGCATAGGCCCTCTCAGAAATGAGTCTTACACCAGCCCATTAGGAGCTGCCTGATGAGCAGTAGTAAGAGAATCTGCCTGATAGATGCTTGCAGTCTCCTAAAAGAAAGTAACCCTGTAATAACCAATTGGCTTTTGCCTAGTAGAATTTCCTCATTCTTGCTTTCCTGTCTATAAAAGTCTTTCATTCTGTACAGTTCCTGGAGCTCCTTTCCACCTGTTACACTGGATGCTGCCCAGTTCATGAATCATTGTGCAAAGCCAATAAGATCTTTAACATTTACTCCATTGAATTTTGTTTTTTAACAACCTATACTCCATAAAGTACATTAATCCAGTATTCAGCTTGATAACCTTTTATGAAGTGAACTCTGTGCCTATGTATTTACTTTTTACAGCAAGATAGTAAACATTTTCATCACTCTGAAAAGTTGCTTAATGCTCTTTCCTAGTCAATTCCCCCAAAGTCAAACAATGTTTTGCTTTCAACAATCCATATGTTTTTGATAACTGTGAGTTTAATCTGATAGGGCCAATTAATTACCTATACTTTTTAAACATTTTGTTTGCTGGCTTATTCTATCATAAAGGATTCACTAGCAATTTGTTAAGTTCTATTACATCATGAGGAGATTTTTAAAGATGTGATTTTTGCATTACAGAGAATTTACTATGAAAACTAATATCACAAACAAAATTAGGAAGAGATTTGAAAAATATTTTAGAGCATGGTTATGTATTTTTAAAACATCTGTTTACCAAAAAAAAAAAAAAAAACCAGTTTGCCCATTTCTAGGTCCTATGATGTTTTAAAGTTTAATTACATCTATTTAAAAATATATTCTTTAAATTGAAGATGAGTGCTCACCTCGGTAGCACATATACTAAATTGAAGATGACACAAACAAATGGAAAGGTAATCCATGCTTGTGGATGGAAGAACAAATATTACTAAACTGTCCATATCCAAAGAAAGGTATAGATTTGATGCAATATCTATCAAAATACCAATGGCATTTTTGTCACAGAACTAGAACAAATAATCTTAAAATGTGTATGGACACAAAAGACCGTGAATAGCCAAAGCAATCTTGAAAATGAAGAACAAAACTGGAAGTACCACAATCCTAGATTTCGAGATATATTATAAAACAGTAGTAATCAAAACAGTATTGTACTGGCACAAAAATAGACACATAGATCAATGGAACAGAACAGAGAGCCCAGAAATAAACCCATGATTATATAGTCAAATCATCTTTGATAAAGGAAGGAATAATGTGCAGTGGTAAAAGGACAGTCTCTTCAATGAATGGTTTTGGGAAAATTGGATAGATCCATGCAAAATAAAGAAACTGGGCCACATTCTTATACCACACACAAAATGGATTAAGGACACGAAACCATAAAAATCATAAAAGAGACACAGGCAATAATTTCTCTGACATCAGCCATAGCAACATTTTTCTAGCTATGTCTTCTGAGACAAGAGAAACAAAAGCAAAATAAACTGTTAGAACTACATCAAAATAACAAACTTCTCCACAATCAAAGGAAACAATCAACAAAACTAAAAACAAACAAACAAACAAACAAACAACACCAGACCATACTGAGGGTGCCTGGGTGGCTCAGTCATTAAGCATCTGACTTCAGGTCAGGTCATGATTTCATGGTTCATGGGTTCATGAGTTTGAGTCTCACATCAGATGAGCATGAGCCCCACTTCAGGTAAAACACAAGCCCTGCTTCAGGTGAACCCTGCTTCTCTCTGTCCCTCTCTCTCTCTCTCCCCCCTCATAGAATTCTCTCTCTTTGACCCTTGCTCACTTGCATCCTCTCTCTCTCTCTCTCTCTCTCTCTCTGTCAGAGAAGAAGAAGAAGAAGAAGAAGAAGAAGAAGAAGAAGAAGAAGAAGAAGAAGAAGAAGAAGAAAGGAAGGAAGGAAGGAAGGAATAAAAGGAAAGGAAAGGAAAGGAAAGGAAAGGGAAAGAAAAGAAAAGAAAAGAAAAGAAAAGAAAAGAAAAGAAAAGAAAAGAAAAGAAAGGAAAAGAAAAAACCGACTAAATTGGAGAAGATATCTGCAAGTGACATATCCAAAAAAAAGTTAGTATCCAAAATACATAAAAAACATATACAACTCAACACCAAAATCATCATCATCATCGTCATCCATTCAAAAGTGGGCAAAAGACATGAACAGACATTTCTTCAAAGAAGACATACAGATAGCCAACAGACACATGAAAAGATGCTCAACATTACTCATGTTGAAATGCAAATCAAAAGTACAATGAGCTATCATCTCATATATGTCAGAGTGGCTAAAATCACAAGAGACACAGGAAACAAGAAGTGTTGGTGAGGATGTGGAGAAAAACGAACGCTCGTGCACTGTTGGTGGGAATGCAAACCAATGCAGCCACTGCGGAAAATAGTATAAGTGTTCCTCAAAAATGTTAAATGGCACTACCCTATGACCCAGTCATCACATTACAATTTTCTTAAAGAATATGAAAACACTAGTTTAAAAAGTACCCCTTATGTTTATTGCAGCATTATTTACGATAGCCAAATTATGGAAGCAGCCTAGGTCCATCAATAAATGAATGAAGAAAATATGGTACACACACGCACGCACACACACACAACCCCAGCAATATTACTCAGCCATAAAAAGTAATGAAATCTTGCCATTCCCAACATCATAGATGGAACTAGAGAGTATATAATGCTAAGCAAAATAGAAGTCAGTCAGAGAAAAAAAAATATATGATTTCACGCATATGTGGAATTTAATAAATAAAACAAAGCAAACAAGAGACAAAGCAAGAAGCAGATTCTTAACTAGAGAACAAACTAATGATTACCAGAGGGGAGGTGAATAGAGGATGGGTGAAAAAGTGAAGGGGACTAAGAGTAGACTTATCACAATGAGCACTGAATAACGGATAGAATTGTTGAATCACAGTTTTGTACACCTGAAATAATATAACACTGTATGTTAACTATACTGGAATTAAAATTTTTTTAAATTTTTAAAAAAGAAAAGAAATGCATTCTTTCATTCAGACTTTTTCATGAATTCCCACTTGGTCCAAATTAAAGAGATAGATGGAATAATTAATATAGGTTATTAAATTTAAAAAGCAGCATAAAAGATAATCTAATTCAACTTATCATTTTTCAGAGGTTATGCTGAGGTTCAGAGAGCTAAGTGACTTGCTTAAGGTCACAGAGCCTTGATCAGAAGGATAGAAGTGTTTACTTGCCCCCTATTCATTTGGCATATTTATGTGCATTATATCCAGATTACTGACTGAATAAAAAATGAATGTATTTAGTCAGCCATCTATACCTACTAGAAAATCTGCTCCTGTAAACCAGGAATATTGTAGATTCCCATCATATAAAGGAGTGATCACAGCATGGGACTTCTGCTAGAAATATATTAGAATTGGAAATACTTTCAAAGAAATGGTCAAAACCCAATATGATGAATGAAACTATAAGTGGTAGGAGAAGTACATAAATGTGTATGTAATTTTGAAAAGCACTGCTCCATTAGCCTGGGTTTCAGACCCATTTATTCATCTCATTTTTTTGCCCTGGGAACCTGTCACACTAATAGTTATGGCTCAAATTCAATTACTTTAAAAATAGAAAATGACGCTTCACACTGAATTGCCAGTGGTTTCCTAGTTGAAGAAAGAATAAAATTGTCCTACTGCAAATTCACCTGATGCCTCGTCACTATAATTCATGAAGCAAATATTTTACATTTTGAAAACTAATTCATGACAAAAGCTTATACATTTTAATGGCACTGACACATTCGGTTGGCTAATCTGCATTTTATTCTGTAGATATAACATATGATTTGCCTGAATCAAAATTTATCCACAAGGGATAGTAGCTCCAAATCGATCCTAGCTTAAGTTGTTGGTCATCTAAATCATCACTGAGGTAATTCACCGACAAAACCAAAACCAAAACCAAAAAACATCAGTGACTGTTATCACTTTAAAAAGCTGGACAAGCTTTGCCTCATATTCTGGGGGTTTTTTGGTTTGTTGTTTTGGTGTTTTGGTTTTTTTTTTCCAAGAGCAACAAACACTTTTATTATATGAACCAAGATCGGAAGGAGAAGGATTTATTTGCGTTTCTGGGCTTTCATTTAATTTTCCAAAGTTGATCCTTTGTAGGTTACATTATTATCATTGCTTTAAATCAGAGACAAATGCTCAGGATGAAGCAAGAAAAGTTTTTTGTTGTTGGATCAGGGTTTGAAAAAAGTGAATTTTTCTGTTAAAGCTTAGCTGATGTTTCACTGTCAGCCGGGCACCAAGCTACTTACTAGGAAATGGATAAACATGATGTTCTTGCTTCAAGAGGCAAAGACTGTAGCAAACTGAGGTGTCAATCATGGCTTTTCCTCTTAACCTCATTTTGTGGATAATTGTACCTATTTCCAACAGTTTGTTATGATGATTTAATGAAATGAAAGTGGCCTTCATATAACATAAATTTGATTAACTTTTAAAACTTTTTTTTTTCCTTAAGAAACTATGAAAAATGAAAACTCTTTTTTTCTTGAGAAGGTAAGTAGAGGAGAGAGGAACTAGGGAGTGGACACAAAAATCCCTCCAAAATCTCATTTTTTCATAAGCCAGCTAGGGACACTCTATTTCCCAAAGTCTGAGGCCATATTTCCCAAAGTCTGAAGCCATAAGTAGGTTTGTAATGGATGTATAGAGAAATAATTTAAGATTATCTAAGCCAGTGGTTTTAAAATTTTAATGCACATATGAATCACCTGGAGAGTCTTGTGAAAATGTAGGTTCTGATTCCGAAGTTCTATGTTGGGCATTTCTATCCAGCTCTCAGGTAAGGCCCATGCTGCTGGGCCAGGAACCACACTTTGAGTAACTAAACATTTCTGGCTCTACCACTTACTTACTGTTGTACCCTGGGCAATGCATTCACCACTCTGTGCCTCGGTTATACCATCTGTATGAGGGCAATAATATCTATTCTGTGGGATTGCCGAGAGTTTTAAGTGAGTTAATGCACATCGAGTAGTGAGAACAGTGCCTAGCATGTGGTAAGCTCCATGTATGTGTTACTACTGTCTGCTGATAAAGATCACGAGCAATGTAAGAAAACTGCTGGCTACCAGGACCAGAAGATGAAGTTATTTATGATGCTAAGAATAAGAGCCCTGACAAAATATATTTTTTTAACCTGCTAACAATTGGCTTTTTGGATTTCCCTATAAATCTGGTCTAAATCGTACTAAAGAAAATAAGTTCTGTTAAAAAGATGTTATGGTGGAATGGCAAATTTTGGAATACTACATAGAAACCTCATTAATTTGTGTAATCTTGGTTGGTGAAAACTATATGTCATTCTATATAGTCAGGAAGGGTAGAGAGATCTTAGGGTGCTCTGGGCGGATCGTCTTTTCCTACAGGCAACCCCTTTTGCCTGTTTAGCTGGAGTCTGCTTCTCTTTCCTTCCTCCCTCTTCTGCAAGGGGAGGGGTAATGCATGCTGAAATCCAGCAAGGAAGCATTTTACCCTGACACCTGCTGTGTGCAATCCTAGTCCATTTCATTCACAGCAAGTGATAAAGGATAAAGTGCCTCACTGTCTTGCTAACCCCAGTTGCCAGCAATTATCTCCAAAAAGGTAGACCCTTTCTAAGCGCCAATTAAAAGGCCCCTTTGACCACAGACATCATCTTTTAGAAAAATACACTCTAGTGGAATGTCTGAGGCAGATAGAAGATTATCCACGCCTTTAAGAATAACAGGACTGAAAGAGACCTTAAATCATTTGTTTGGTCAAATCATTTATTTGGGGCAGAGCTTTCTAAAATAAGGAAACAATTTCTGAAAAACTACACAATTGCAGGAGGGGTAGAATTGAAGGAGAGGGTCCAAGGTCAGGGATGGAAACTCAATTCCCTGGGACCTGAATTCCTCACATCTCAACTAGACACAATTGAGTACATAAAACTTTGAGCAAGTGACTCCAACATAAGGAAGTTTCAAGGACAGCTTCTACCAAAAAGGGATTTCCTGTAGTCTGTTTGTCAAAAGGGACCACAAGGGATCATTTGAGGGGAGGAAGTGAGCACACTGACTGCTCTCCTTCTGTTGAACTAGTCAGACATCATGAGGAGTCCTATTACTTCATCTCCAAGCAGAGTGTGAGCATGACTGTGTTTCTCTGTGTGTAGAGGACCTGGAACAGCCTCAGGAAATTCTTCTGATGGAGGAAAGGGAGACTGAGTTTACTTCTAAGCCTCATTCTTGACAGTCAAGTGAATTGCCTTGGGAGTAGAGGTTGGGGAACCTGAGGGCAGAGCTAGGAACCCTAAGTCGCCATAACATCTAGTGCAGTCCCTCCCAAGTGTGCTAAACAATGATCAAAATTTACACATGCCAAAGTAGGGGAGGGAGGCAGCTGCTGAGAGAAAAAGAGACACAGCGTGTCCTGAAAGGTGAGTTAAATCCAGTTTCTGGGTTCTTTGTCACATTCTACCGCCAGTAATATTTAGCTAACCGCAATCCCAAATTTAGGGCGCTGATTCTCAGGATGTAATATGCTTAAGAGCCACTTATGGAGACTTTAACAATGCAGACTACCCCAAATTCTGAGTGTTTCTGGGGCCCTGCATGTTAAACAAGCACACCACGAGTCTGTGATACATGTGGCCCATGTGACTGGGAAACACCGTAGACTCTAGGATGATTAACCTGTTTCGTATTCTGCCCTTGGAAGCTCGCATATGCTCCAATTCTATTCCTCCGTAAGGTCTACCTTACCTTTAGTCAGAAGAAGATCAGAAGCTGGCTGATCTTAACTCACAACCACTGATTTTTACACGTAATTTAAAAGTCCACAATTAACAAAATAAAAGGATGGGGACATTTATATAATTTGAGTCAGTGTGACTTATAGCATCCGTAAGTGATTATATAAGAACAAACTATGTTTTCCAGCCCAGTGAATTATGGCATGGATGACAGGGTAATCATGAATCTAAGTATTCAAAACTTATGTAAACAAAGCTATCTGAAATTAAGGGAAGATTAGTGAATAAATACTGATAGCAACCGGGTTACATAAATTCTTTGTTCTTAGCAAGGAAATAATACCTCCCACATTTCTTTATTTTAGGGATTTCCAGACTCTTTCAAACTTCAGTCTACAAGCTAAACAGCTATCACCACCCTCTTTGCACAAAATGGAAACAGAACAAAGTAGACATGCTAGTCATGTGAGCTAAATGAAGAAGATTAAAAAACAAAAACAAAAAACAAACATATGATTCTATAGTCCTAGGAACTGATGTGGTAAATCTCATTCATTTCCTCTTCTGAGGACTGTGTAGCCACTTAGACCATAGGACCCAGTGCTAGTCCACACTCCCATCCTCCATCACTGCCCCTCATAGGGTGTGCATGTGCCCATGTGCACACACTGGCTCACACGTGCACCCTTGGACATGCGGAAGTGCCCTGCAGAATGTTGGCTCCTCTTGTCGGCAGGGCTTAAACAAAACAAAACAACAACAACAACAAAAACCTATCAATTCTAGGTCTCAGGAATATTTTTTTTCCTCAAACAAGGTTTCTTAGACTCCCTTGAAATGGGCCCCCAAAATAAATGACACTGTCCTTAACCTTGGCATATAATCACCCAGAAGATAAAGATTGAAATGAGCTTGCAATAAATCCCCACTACTATGATAATTCTACCTCTGCTTCTTAAGGGGGAATGCTCTGGAAATATTGTCTATATGTATGGATAGCTGTGTGTAAGGACTATAAAGTAGGGAGTTATTTACATTAGTCTATATATTAGTCAAAAACCTCATTAATCATTGCTTAATAAATAATGTCCCGCTGCTACTCACCCAGAATGCTCTGAGGCACAAGCAGCAGCATGGAAAAGCAGCTCATTCACGATCAATGTGGGGAATTGAAAGCCTTAGACTTCATGAATTTGGGTATGAGGATCACAGTCTTTTGGGCCCACGGCATCTTGAAATGGCTTTCTCCAATTGGCAGTCACAATTTTAATGGCTTGAAAGATTACTTTGGAAAATTGTGACATTTATTTGCAATATCCAACCTTTATTTTAAATCAGACTGTCTCTTGGGGGCCCCTGGGTGACTTAATTTGTTAAGTGTCTGAGGCTCAGATCATGATCTGATGAGATCTCATGATGGTGAGATGGAGTCATGCTTCCAGCTCCATGCTGGGTGTGGAGCCTGCCTAAGATTCTCTCTCCCTCGCCCTCTGCCCCTCCCCCACTTGCAGGAACTCACTCTCTCTCTCTCTCTCTCTGTGTCTTAAAAAATATCAGACTGTCTCAAACATTATCTCCAAATTTGGATGGGAGTGTGTCCAGCCATTTTTGTGTGATGATGTAACAGACAAAAACTGTACAGTAAATGTTTACTTCACTACTGTGAATCACCTAAAATAATGACAGAGTGCCTCAGTTTAAAATGTTTTGAAGCTGAAAACCTACATTTGGAGCTGAGGTTGTGCCCAAAGGAAAATTACGTATTGTACAAAAAGTCAGGACCGTCTATTAAAGCAGAGAGTCATAGCAAGTGGGATAATGTCACTGCACAGATAAGTGGAAAGGAAATGACATCCCACCCCACCTGGTCCAAATACAGAGCTTCCAAGGTCAGGGATACTTCAATTTCCTGTCACCCACCTTTTCAGATCTTAACTAGTCACAATGAAGTAGATAAGATTTTGAGCTGGCGACTCTAACATAAGTCAGTTTCAAAGACAACTTCTGCCATAATAGTTATGGCATCAAAAAGGGTCACAAGGATTTGATCTTCTGTAATCTCCTACCTTCACCAAATTACTGATATACCTTTAACCTCTGTGTCTCCTCCCTCCCCCAATCTCTCCTTATTTTTTTTCTCTTCTACAATTACAGAGATAAAGAAGAATGAGGAACAAAAAAGCTACGCATAGATAATCACAAACCCTAGTTGGTCTTTGTTTACATTTTTTTAAACAGCTACCAAAGGATATTTAGGGAATCTTGATTAGGGCTTTGAAATTCAGCCCCAGTACAGAGCTAATTTACTGTCTGCCTACCTCCAGCCAGCAAATCCTGCAGGCCAGCTGGCTGGTGCCACCTCCTTGTACATTTCCTTTATCTTTTCTCTGGCTTTAGTTTCTCCTGTTGTCCGGATGGAGACCACCTTGTTCTGGCCACACCAGCATTCTGTCCTAGGATGACCCATTGTCCTAATTTACCCCCAGATGAGGGGTTTCCCGGAACACTGAATTTTCAGTGCTAAAATTCTGGCCAACTTCCCCAACCACATCACATCTACTTTAGTTCAGATAGAACTCATCATTTGAATTCTGCACAATGCAAGTAGGGGAAGTGTTTATGATGTCAGGGTACTAAGCAAGAGTTCCCTCATATGTAGGCCATTATTAACTTTCTCCCTTGCAGTCAGGATACCATGAGAAGGTTCAGGCTGTTTCACAGATTCCATTAGGTAGATGTCCAGTGGTGATCACACTACCAGTAGATAGCCTAGATAGTCTGTCTGAATTACTCTACTGACCTGGTGGCAGTGGATTGACTATCCATGATGAGTATATCACAGTCTTTCTTGTGATGCTGCCAATTTGGGCAGCCCCAGTTGGGGGACAAGGACTTCTGGGACTTATCTTCTTTCTGGTTCCAGCTTCAAAGGATAGGGAGACAAGACAAAGTCTTCACACCAGAGGCAGCCCGGCAGAGTATCTTCTCAAAAAAATCTGTAGAAGGAAGGGGTGCATGAATTGATTCACAAATCCTTGAGAAGTATGTAGTCTAGGAATTTTTTTTTTTTATCATACTGTCATAGCCACTAACTTTCAGGTTTGACCATTTCACCCAAAGAGTCATTTTAGATATTGGTTTATCTCTAAACTGGGTAATTAATTATCTCAGCATAAATAGACAATGCAGAGGGATCACATTGTTGTTCGCTCTTCTAGTTCTTTGCCTAGAGTAGTTGTGTGTGGGTGGAAAGAGGAGTCCTCCACAGTACCTTCTTTCTCTCATCTAAAATTTTTCCAGCGTTACTTTCTCAATGACTTACATGATTTGTTCGCTAACAGAGCACTGTTGAGAGCAACATCCAGGAACAGATTTCAGATTGAGCTTCCACCTGCTCCTTCCGATCTATATTCTATTCTCCAAGCCCCCTCCTCCCTTTAACTCCCCACCGAGCTCTCCAGTGTTGTGGTTACTTATGTTCATGCTCCTTTGGAGGAGACAGACATTTGCTTTTTAGTAGAAATGGAAACATAAAGGTATTGCAGGTGCATTATGGGAAGCAATGGCAGGGAACCACACAAGTTCAAAGAGAATGTATTTAAACTCCTCCTTCTTCCAGGGACCCAGCTGCTGCTCACCCAGTGTCTCCTTGTGGGGGTCAGGCTGCTGTAAAAAATGAGAATTGAGAGTACAATAGGACTTTCCACTTTAGCCTTTTAACTGACAAGCAGGCATGATGTAGCCAGGTTCCAACCACAAGAGTTACTAAAGACAAGGTAGGAAAACACAACTAGGATGACAATCTGGAAAGCCTCCCTAAGAGAGCAGGAAAGGAAATTAAAAAAAAAAAAAAAAGAATTAATTCTCTCCTCATTTTTGTTAACTAGAAAAGTGGAAACTAAGGAGGAGAAATCTATACTTTTTAAATTGTTGCATTTTTCGCAATAATAATTAACATGAAAAAGTAACACCTGATGGAGGAAAGGTAATGTTATTCTTCAGTTTGTCAACACTGCAGTCGGAACTGGGCTAAAGAGAGTTCTGCTAATTGGCCCATATTTATTGCTTTAATTGTTTCATCTGCTGTAAGAAATAGCCAGTGTTTGAACAATACTATGGGGGTTTTTATATGAACCTGTTCATGTCATAATGATCTGGTTAATGGAGATTGGCAATGATTTTGGAAATTTGCTTTACGTTCCATTTCTTTGACATAGGCAGCAGAAAAACTTAACAGATTCCTATCCTCAGATCTTGTACATATTTGACTGTATGCTTACATGTTTTTAAATTACAAATTCTATTGTTTCAAATGTGTGTGTTGACTTCATTAACCTGTCCATGTCTTGCTCAAAAGCCACATTTTCTGTGACTGTCTCTCGATGATCATGCCTTGTCTGAATTTCTTTATTAACAAAAGGCAGCATCACCCAATTGTGGTCTAATTGTTCAGTGTGCAAGACTATTTTCTTGGCCAGATTATAAGACCACTGAGAGCCAGGCCAACCCTTATCATTTTGCCTCCTCCTCATTCATCAACATAACGTTGCACATTTAGTAAAGAATTTTCTAACCGCTATAATCATTAATCAGTCTAATTGCACACAATCCCAGGTATTTATCTTTGGTCAGTACTTTAATATATGCTATTTGCATATATATAGAAATTACAATGTAAAACATTACAAAAACCTGAATTTCTTTGTTTTGGCTCTCTTCTTTCTAATAGGATAGACTGTTTCTCTTCCCTTTGGATCTAGCAAAATTTGAAAATTTTGAACCACAATATTTGCAAAGACATTAAGATAGATACCTTTCTTAAGATAGAACGCCACACCGGCGTTCCTGGATTTTGCTTTACAAAAGTGACTAAGTGATATTGAAAATTTTCATTTCTAAATGCTTTGCTACACTTGAAAAAAATTCTTAAAATGTTTTTAAATTTTTATTTATTTTTGAGAGGGAGAACATGAGCAGGGGAGGAGCAGAGTGACAGAGAGAGAGAGAGAGAGAGAGAGAGAGAGAGAGAGAATCCCAAGCAGGCTCTGCACTGTCATCACAGAGACTGACGTAGGGCTCCAACTCACAAACTGTGAGATCATGACCTGAGTGGAAATTAAGAGTCGGGACATTTAGCCAACTAAGCCAAATAGTTGCCCCTAGAAAAACATTCTTAATAAATGAAAAATTATTAGCTGTATTTTAAAAGCAGATTTATTCTCATAACATTGTAATACTATTTCAAATCGAATTCACACTCAACTTAGATGTTCACACATGACTGGCTTCCATAAGACATTGGATTTTTCCCTTTCTTCAACAAGGGAATCTTTGTATAACATGCATGTCTCATATGTATCCATTTCTTCCACAGATATTTATTATGTTGCCAGGACCCAGGAATTCCCTGGATTTAGATATTGGTTGAGGGAAGGGAAAGGGACCACAGGCAAAACAAATCTGGGACTTCCCAATTCTGGTAGTTTATGGTCAGCTAACATCTGACAATATTGCTAAATTATTTACATTCTTGTAGGGCTGGAAGTCCCCAGACTGATTTTCCCATAATTCAGTAAGTATACAATTTGATTACCATCACTGTGATGACAATACATGAAAAAAATTAAGTTGTAATTATTATAAAATTATAAAATTTTATATTTTTATTATAAAATCCATACAAAAATTTATGAGAGTCTATGGAAAGGTAGATGTAGATGATGAAATACCTGTCTTATACATTTGAAAAGGCAATATAGAAAAAGGCATAAAACAAAGAAATTAAGACTATTGGCTGATGGCACATCATGGTCTCGTGTGTGTGTGTGTGTGTGTGTGTGTGTGTGTGTGTGTTTAAATGTGTTTCAGGAGAAACAGATCCACCAAGAGTGAGGGCCCCTTGGGGTCACATACTAAACAAGAATGGTTTAATCCAAGAGTGCTTTACTTGTTTTTTAAAAAATTATTGTAAAACAAACATATATAAAATGGTAGATTTAAGACTTTAAAACATAAAATGGAAATTACTTAAAAACACACAATCCTGTAGTATTAAGTACATTTACACTGTTGTGCAATCACCACCATCCATCTTCACAGTTTGTCATCTCGCAAAATTGAAATTCTGTACCCATTAAACACTAACTCTCCATTTCCCCCTCTCTAGCCCCTGGCAACCACCATTTTACTTTCTGTATCAATAAATTGGGCTGTTTTAATAATCTCATAAGTGGAATCACATAACGTTTATCTTTTTGTGACTGGGTCATTCCACTTGGCATAATGTCCTCAAGGTTAATCCATGTTGTAGCTTTGTATCACAGTATCCTTCCTTTTTAAGGTTGAATACTATTACATTGTATGTTATTATGGACTGAATTGTCCATCCACACCACTCCAAGTTGAAGTTGCAGTCCCTAGTGTGACCTCATTTGGAGTCAAGTTCTTTATGGAGATAATTAAGGTAAAATAAGGTCACAGGGTGGGACTCCAATCCTCTAGAACTGCCGTTCTACTAAGAAGATGAAGGGACATCAGAGAGTTTTTCTGTGATTGTTGAGTTCATATTAGAACACAGAGAGGAGGGGTCAGTCTACAAACCAAGGAGAGAGTTCTCACTAGGAATTAACCCTGAAGTCACCTTGGTTTTGGTCTTCCAGCCTCCAGAACTGTGAGGAAATAAATTTGTTTAAGCCAGTAGTTTGTTAGGTCCATAGTGTTTTGTTACAAATGCCCCACAGACTAACATATATGTGTATACCACACCTTTTATCCAACCATTCATCCATCCATCCACCCACCCATCCATCCATGGGTGCTTGGGTTGCTTTACCCTTTGGCTACTTAAATAATGCTTCTATCAACATGGGTGTATAAATACCTGTTTCAGTCTCTGTTTTCACTTCTTTTGGGTATATATCCAGAGGTGGAATTGCTCAGTCATATGGTAATTCTATGTTTAATTTTTTGAGTAATCATCACATCATTTTCTACAGCAGCTACACCATTTTACATTCCCCCCAGCAATGTGCAAGGGTTCCAATTGCCTTATATTTCTCATTTTAAAAACATGTAAATATGATATTTTTGTTACTGTGAGGAAGCTATGATTACTCAGTAATAACTGCAGACTTGGCACCATTGACCGTCTATTCAAATGTGTAAAGTTAATTTGCTTTCCTAGATGCAGTGATACAACAGTACACAATACTGCTTTTGAGGGGGAGATTCAAAATAAACAAAAATATTTAGTGCCATTTTGTATCAGCATTATGTCAAAAATGATGTCAAAATTCTGTGATGTTAGGTTAGCCAGGGTTATTCATGTTAAAAAAGAAATAGTCACCACCCCTTCCTCCTCACCGGTATCAAATGAAAAATATTTGCTAATCTTTCCTCTCTGGGCAGTCTAAAGGTGCCAGATCAGATAGCATCTCAGAGACCATCCCATGAATGGAATCACATATTTGTGATTTGCTGTTATTTGCTTTCAGCTCCACATCTCACATAATCATGTAGCTTATAAACAGAGTTTAGGAATATGTTTCTTCACATAGCCTATAAACTCTAAGTGTTAATACTCCGTGCTAAATAGATTTTTAAAAAATCTTTCTTTATAATTAGTTTTGATTTTTATCAATTTAAGGAGCCACTGGAGGAATAGTTTTCCATAAACATAAAGACAATTCAAAAAATTGCAAAAACACAAATTTGTGGTAATGTTTTCATTATAGTATCAATGCTTTCTAAGTACTTGAAGTAATCCAGGATTATCATTAGAGCTTTTAATTATTTTGTATTGTTCTTAAACTGTCTCCTTCTGCACGCATCAAAGAATGGGGATACATATGCCAAATAAGTCTGTTAAAGCATCCTAAGTGTTCCCTGGGAATTATTCACAGTGATTGTGGTATTTTCCTTTTTTAAACCACTTTGGCAGAAAGATAGACTGAAATACAGTTGGCAAGTGAGAGTCAATACTGAGCCGGTACTTCCCCTGGACAGTGTATTCCAGTTCCAAGTTTTGATGTTTAATAATTGATTGAGGGAGGAGAACAGGAGTTAGCTCTGTTTTGTTCAACAGTTTTCTCAGGGATATGAATGGAAAGACAGCATGCTATTAGGTTTGCAGAAGGCATAAGCCTGGGAGACAGAGAAAAAGGAAGAGAGAAGGTAAAACTGGATGCCAATTTTGGTTGTAAAAGTATTTTAGAATTAGGGGCTGACACCAACAGGATTATAATTTAACAGGAATAAATATGAACCTTGCACTTAGGGTTAAAAATCAACAATACAAGTCAAGAATGGGTAATACATTTGTGTGATTGCTTGGTGTGGTGGTTGTGGCTGACAATGAATTCAGGTTGAGCCCAACTCAGGGTGACTAACTCAAGTTAACACGGGGCCCAACGAAGCTGACACAATCACAGAGTTCTGTATTCAACAAGCAAGCCGACTCTGTCCTGATTTGACCACATGGTAGCATTATCTTGGGTTATGAGTGCCTTCTTTTAAGGAAGATATTAATATGCTGAAGAGCATCACGAGGCAGGATGGTGAAGAGTCTGAATATCGTATTACACAAAGAACACCCAAAAGACATGGGGAAGCCTAATTTGCAAAAGAAGCTAGTTGTGATCCTTTCCTGTATCTGACAGGCTGCCCAATGAGAGAGAGATCATTAAATAAGATTCAGGGTTTAGATGACTATTACAGGAAGGCAGATTTCAGTTCAATATATGGAAGAATAATTAGAACTGTCCAAAAATAGAACGTGTTCTGTGGCTGGAAATACTTTGGCAGTTGGATGAACACCAGCCTCAGGAGGTAACCCTACCTATGGTACAAGATTATACCTGCTGACCTCTAGAGGCCACACCAATCCAAAGCCACCCCAGAACATGCTGGAAACATGTACTCTCTGCCAATACTGTGAATGCAAAAACTAGATTTAGGGCTGTATGAATGTGATTTCCAAAACCAACAGGCAACCCAACTTGATTAATATATCCATTAATGCAACACGACATCTATTTATTTTAGCACAGGAATTTTGCTCATGGTCTCTACCACCAAAGCCACTAGAAATCACAACCAGTAGCACTTAATGACCCATTCTCAGAGCCTTTGAATAGCAGCTGAAACATGGAAATATTTCAAGATGAAATTACCTTTCTACCTTCCCATAAGAGTAGCAGCTTGGTATAAGGATTCCAGGAATATATGAGTTACCATTTCAGAGGCCATAATTAGACGCTTTTAAGAATCAAAACATCAACATTGTTAGTCATTTGTTAGCATGCTAATTCGTATATGTTAGTAGCTACATAGCACTGTTGCTCCTTCAGAAACAATAGCAGTGGGATAAGGCAGTGAGTGGTTCTCAAAACTTTGATAAGGATGAAAATCACTTGGAGGTATGGTTCAAACACAGATTGTTAGGCCCCACCGTCAGGGTTTCCGTTTCGGGAAATATGAGGTAGGCAGGACCTGAGATTTTGCATTTTTAATAAGTTCTCAGGTAATGCTATGCTCTTTCCAACACTGCATCCAATGACATCAGATTGGTAGTTGTAAATTAGCCGTGGTGGGAATATTTACATGACATAAATTGGTAAATGTAAATGCTAAAATCATAGCTTTTTCCTGAGAGCCAGTTGTTAAACATTTACCGGTAAACCACTACTACAGACTCAGAGCAGAACAAAAATACTGAATGATCCAATGTCTAGTGCAACATCACCCACATTCACTTCATTCATGGATTTAATGAATGTTTCTTGAGTCCTAGCTATCTAACCACAGCAATATTTTTTTCGATTATAATGTGCTGAAAGAATTTAACAAGGATGGAGTTAACAAAATAAAGTGTACTATTGGATTAAATCAGATAATGAAATATGATTTACTTACTATATTAATTATTTGTTATAAAAAGTCAACATTTGACCCATTTCATAAATATGTGTTAAAATTACAACATGAAAATGAACAGAGACCAGTGATCATTAAATAAAGGTACATACCAGCTTTTCTAACATTTATTGACTGCTTAGGATATGCTAGACACTGTTCTAAATTCTTTACACGAGTTACCTTATGTACTTCTCACAAAAATTTGTCACATAGATATAGTTATCCCCATCTTACAGATTAAAAAACTGAGTCACAACAAGTATCTGTGTGTATGGACTATCAGGTAGCCATGTATTTGGTAATCTCACATGTAATGTCCTGAAAACCTCAAATAACAGCATTTTTATTTATTTTTTAAATGCTTTATTTATTTCTGAGAGAGAAAGAGATCAACAGCATGAGCTGGGGAGGGTCAGAGAGAGGGAGGGAGACACAGAATCCAAAACAGGCTCTAGGCTCTGAGCTGGCTCTCAGCACAGAGCCCAACATGGGGCTCGAACCCATGAATGGTGAGATCATGACCTGAGCTGAAGTCGGATGCTCAACCAACTGAGACACCCAGTGCCCCTCAAATAATAGCATTTTTAAAAGACAGTTTACTGACAACAACCACATTATATTTAAATAATCAGTATACTCTTTAATATATTTTTAATACATAGTAGAAGAAAATACTGCTAGCATCAACACTTTCGCAAAACTATACTAAAGAACACTGACATTCTAGGGAAAACAATGTGAAACAATGACTCAATGGCATTAAATTGTAATGGCCTGACCCTCCTTGCTCTCCTCTTTTGAGTAACACCTCTCAAAAGGAGATCCCTCAGCCCTCTTTTATGGTGAAGCCAACAATATTAATGTTTGCCATTCTGACTCTCTAATTTCCATGCTTCAGTGAAGTAGACCTATTTATGCTTGACATATTTTTTTAAGTTCATTTATTTATTTGGAGGGGGAGGGGCAGGGAGAGAGAGAGAGAAAGAGAGAGAGAGAGAGAGAGAGAGAATCCCAAGCAGGCTCCACACTGTTCAGAGCAAAGTCCAATGCAGGGCTCCATCTCACGAATCATGAGATCATGACCTGAGCTGAAACCAAGAGTCGGATGCTTAACAGACTGAGCCACCCAAGTGTCCCAACATATTTTTTATTTGTACCTCATCATTAGGTTATTATTAGTCTGTGATTGCTCTGACTTAAAAACCTGTGCTTAAAGTTCTCTTGAATCTATTTGATTAGAACTAGTGTAGATTCAGGGGATTTCTATTTGTCATCATGTAGTATTGCCTACAATCATCTTTCATACTCAGTGTTTTCCTCAAAGCCATAACATGACCTAAAGTGAGTGTTATGTGGAGTGAAAACTTAGAAAGTCTCAAGATGTCAACATGTGCAACATATCCTGTAGGGAGTGTAATCTCACCTTAAAAGGGATCCAACTGTGAGCAATTAGCTATAGAAACCTGGGAGGCAGGTTTCCGGGATGAGTAACAAGTTGAACATTACATTGCATTGCATTGACAGGGCGTGGTCACTTATCCACACATTAAAGCCACTAATTTTTCCCCTGCATAAACACGGTTGCTCAAATTAGTTTCATTTTGGCCTTCTGAATAGACCCTTCTAGACTGCTTCTGTCTGACTCTTCAGTGAGTTATGTGCACAAAGACCTCGCCCTCTCTCACAAACATTGCAACAAGTATTCCCAATCTTAATGACCACATTCATAGTTATCCACCAGCTTAAGTATCATAGAATTTCACAAGTTTACCAACTCGAGACAAGCGCTGTTCAATAGGAGTATAACACACCACATATATATACTGCAAAGTTTCGTAGTAGCCACATTTAAAAAAACTTTTTTAAACTTTTTAAAATGTCTATTTATTTTTGAGAGACAGACAGACAAAGCACGAGCTGGGGAAAGACAGAGAGGGAAAGGGAGACAGAATCTGAAGCAGGCTCCAGGCTCTGAGGCTGTCAGCACAGAGCTGGACATGGGGCTCAAACTCACTAACTATGAGATCATGACCTGAGCTGAAGTTGGACGCTTAACTGACTGAGCCACCCAGGGGCCCCCCTAGTAGCCACAATTTGAAATTTTAAATAGGTGAGATAGTTTTAGTAATATGTTTTATTTACTTCAATATATCCAAATTCTTAGCATTTCAATATGAAATCCATATCAAAAGGTAATAATGAAATGTTTCACCTTCTTTTTTTGTACTAAGTCTTAGAAATATGATATGCTCTTTCAACTTACAGCACATTTCAATTTGAACTAGAAACTTAAGTACTTCCTAGCCACTAATGGCCAACGCTACCATATTGGAAAGCTCTAGACCTGTAGAAGCTCAGATTAAAATTTTTGTGGAATATCCACATATCTGAATACCACACTTGTTGATAGGTTTTTAACTAAGTCTCTGGAATGAGGTATCAATGAAACACTCTTCACCTGCAGCCTCTATACCAGGTCACTGTTACAGGTAGGATGAATGACAAATTAGTTGTGGTGAAGTACAGCTAGAAGCTTATCATGTATAAGTAAAAATGAGTAAATTTACAAAAACTGTGATATAGTGCAAAAATAGAACCAACAATCTAGGTGCCAGAATTTCAGTTATTTATAATCAGGTAGGGGGGTCTACCTAGGCTAGCAATATAGGAATTCATAGAGTGGTTCCTTGCTTATTTTTAATATTTAATGAAGAAAAAATAAATATAGTCTCCAATTTCTCTTTGAAATGGGCTCAACAGATAATAACTCTTAATTGGACAGTGGTTCAGTCTGAATATCTTTTCATTGCCTGACAGTTTCTTACCTGCTAGAAGTTAGAATAGTCCTGCCCCTGTTGGCAATCACTGAGCGTTCTCATTTTTGACTTTCAGGTTCTGGGGGATCTACAGCTTCAGTCCTTTTAGCTGAATGGTTTGCATTTCTAGAAGCTGTGTTCTGTTCAGAGAGGGGTGTTTTTCTGTCTACCTTGGCAATGGGAGGGAGATTTTTAAGCTCTTTTTTGGGGAAGAAGAATTTTTCTTTTGTAGATTAAAATTAAATGTGATCTCCATCTGTTTGGCACCATGATACTTCCTGTGTAATGTCATTAACCATTTCTCACTGCCGTAGCTGAGGGTGTTGCATGTAATCATCTCAGGCCTAATCTTGTATAGGCTATAATAGAATTAGCACAGAATAAGGAATAGGCCTGGCAGAAGGTGAGGGGAATACCAGAAATGGTCGGAAGGTCCTTACTAAGATAATAGCTATCATCAGGCCTCTGTTCCGTGCCAGTTACACATCTAGGCATGGTATACATACAATACATACACTATCTCCCGATTCTTACAACAACTGCATGAGGTTGTTAGTTGTGGTGTCATTTTTCAGACAAAGAAACTGAGCCAGAGAAACAGTAAATAATTTGAAGAAGGCCACAAGCCATTTATGAAATAGAATTCAGATAAAGCATAGTCCCTTCCCTTTTCTCCACATCATGATGCCTCCCAAAGAGGCAAAACAAATGAGAAAAGAAATGTCTTGCTGTAAACCACCAGCAAACCGCAAGAAATATTGAAAGAAAGGGCAGGGTGTGAATTACACAGGGAGAGGGATGTAAACTCATTGGGGAGAAAAAAAGTAGGAGAGAGA
This sequence comes from Hyaena hyaena, assembly GCF_003009895.1. Lineage (NCBI taxonomy): Eukaryota > Metazoa > Chordata > Mammalia > Carnivora > Hyaenidae > Hyaena > Hyaena hyaena. The sequence goes on from NW_024081322.1 coordinate 863,314, forward strand.
AAAAAGTAATCGAGTGAGCATTGTATCAGTGGTGTTCAAACTTTTCTAACTACAGCCTGCAGTAAGAAATGCATTTAATACAAGGACCAAAGAAACTACCACTGTGTATGTACATCTGTATGTGTGTGTGTGTGTGTGTGTGTGTGTGTGTGTGTGTGTATACACACATTTATTTAGCAATGTATATAGTTAGTGATATATGTATATATATCACTAAAATAAGTTAGTGAAATGTAAATTACTAAAAAATGAGCAAACACAATTCAGTTGAGAAAGGACAGTCTTTTAAACATGGTGCTAGAACAATTAAATATCCATATACAAAAAAAATTGAACTTTCCAAACCATATCTCACATCAGATACAAAAATTGACTTGAAATCAATCGTAGACCTAAATGAAAAACCTAAAACTATTAAACATGTAAAAGAAAATGGAGGAGACAATCTTTGTGACCTTGGGTTGGATCAAATTTTTTAGACTCAACACCTAAGGTATGATCCTTAAAAGAACATTTATAGGGGTGCCTGAGAGGCTCAGTCAGTTATGTGTCAACTCTTGGTTTTGGCTCAGGTCATGATCTCAAGGTTCATAAGTTAGAGCCCAGCATCAGGCTCTGTGCTGAGAATGTAGATCCTGCTTGAGATTCTCTCTCTCCCTCTCTCTCTGCCCCTCTCCCACTCTCTCCTCCTCTCTCTCTACATAAATAAATAAACTTAAAAAAGGAACATTTATAAAATGATCTGTATCAAAATTACGCTCCACACAACACTGTTAAGAGGATAAACACAGAACAGACTAGAAGAAAATATTTACAAAATACATATTGATAAAAGACTTGTATTCAGAATATATATAAATACCTCTCGGGGGCACCTGGGTGGCTCAGTTGGTTGAGTGTCCAACTTCAGCTCAGGTCATGATCTCACAGTTCGTGGGTTCGAGCCCCAGGTTGGGCTCTGTGCTGACAGCTCAGAGCTTGGAGCCTGTTTCGGATTCTGTGTCTCCCTCTCTCTCTGACCCTTCCCTGCTCATACTCTCTCTCTCTCTCTCTCTCTCTCTCTCTCAAAAATAAATAAAACATTAAAAAAATTTTAAATACCTCTCAAAACTCTCAATAAGAAAACAATGCAATTAAAAAATGGGCAAAAGATTTGGATAATCCATCCAAGAAGATGGCCAGTAAGCACAAGAGTCTCAATATTATCAATTGTTAGAGAAATGCAAGATAAAACAGCAATGAGACACCACCATACACCTATTAGAATGGTAAAAATTAAGACCAACTCTACCAAGTACTTGTATAGATGTGAAGAAAGTGGAACTCTCATACTACGTGGGCAGAAATGTAAAATGATATAACCACTTTGGAAAACGATTTAGCAGTTTCTTAAAAGTTAGTAGCCCACCATATGACCCAGCATTTCCACTCCTAGGTATTTACCTAAGAGAATGAAAGCACATTTCCATAAAAAGATCTGTATGCAAATGTTCATAGCAGTTTTATTTGTAAGAGTTACACACTGAAAACAACCCTAAAGTCCATCAACAAGGATAAACTGTTACCTACCATATGATAAGATACTGCTTGGCAATAAAAAGAAATAAGCTATTGGTGTATGTCATAATAAAGATGACCTCAAAATAATTGTTTGGTGTAAGAAGCCAGACCAATAAAAGTGTATATTGTATAATGCCAATTATATACAATTATAAAAAATGTCAATTAATTATAGGAACAGAAAGCAGATAAGTGGTTGCCTACGTATAGGAAAAGGCCGGGAATGAGAAAAAGGATTTGCAAAGGGGCATGATGAAACTTTGGGGGTGATGGATATGTTCTTTATTTTGATTGTGGTGATATTTCATGACTAGGGTTGCCCAATTTAGCAAGTAAAAATATAGGATGCTCAATTAAATTTAAAATCAGATACAGAATTTTTTTTAGTATATGTACCACACATATACTATATATTTGTAACATATTTGGAACTTACTTATACTAAAAAAAAGTATTCTTTGTGTACCTGAGATACAAATTTAATTGAGTATCCTATATTTATCTGGCAAACTTGTTACATGTGTACATATACATAAAGGTTAACAAGTTGTATACACTTTAAGTATATGCAGTTTCTTGCATTTCAGTTACACTTCAATAGAGTTGTTGAAAAATAAAGAAAAAGAAAAAGAAATTGAAAGTAACCAAGGAAGACAAAATAACCTTCCCAAGTTCACTTGGCTAATGGCAACAAGGCTAAAACCAAAATTCCAGTTACCATTCTTCCTGTCCAAATGCTCTTTCTCTTATACCAAGTGTAATCTAGAGGAAAATGTTTGCTCACAGGATGGAAAAACAGATCCCAAAGGATATTTGGATATGGAGCAATAAGGAAATTTAAAATAATTTATTTATAAATGTCTGCTCTCATGTGGGTTTGTGAGTCTAATATTGTGCCTGTTCACAATCCATTTTAAAAGCAAACCACTGCAGCACAGGGAAATCTATTCCAGGAATAAACAGTCATTTTATTTCAGTCCTTTTAACTACCTGGGAGCATGAGTCTGCCAGCCATCCAAATAGAAAGGGTATAACAGAAAAGATACAACAAATGTAAAGAGTACCTAGGTACTGATTACCATTTTCTTGCTTTTTACAATTAAATATTTCTCAGTAATCCAAATAGCAGGTTCAACATATTTTTCTTACAGGATTTTTAGCCACTTCTACTTGTTTTTTTTTTAAAAACTAATCTCTGCACCCAACGTGGGGCTTGAACTCATGACCCCAAGATCAAGAGTCACATGCTCTAACGACTGAGCCAACCAGATGTCCCTCTACTTGTTTATTATGTAATTTACAAGGTGAGAAATACCACTTACTAGTCTAAATTGCCTTGATCTAAATTGAATTCGCTTTCTGCCATCTAGAAATAGACAAGCCTCTCCTGATATACTGTTTGTCCAGGGAATAGAGAAAGAAATTGCTATATATCATCTAGGCTAAGAAGTGTTATTTTAATAAATTACATTTTAATGTGTCTAATTGTGATGTGCCTTTCTATTGTTGTTTACATCTGAAGTGAGAAATTTCTCCCTTTTTCTCTTTTGAAGCAAACCTGGTACATTTTACAGTTCTTAGCCCCATAGCTTGAGTAACTGTTTCTACCCAGTTCAGTGTGAGTTATGTTCTTCTCTTTGGATTAGGTGGTAATTACCATCATTACTCAGAGCCCTAATGGAGCAATGCATACCCTCTCAGCTCTTTCCAGTGGGGTAAACCCAGTGTAATTCTTACCTAATGTTGTTATTCGCAATCCATCTGTTTAACTTAGTATCTCACTCCATTCTTTTTTTTTTTTTTTTTGCACTGGCAGGCTAACCATATTTGCATCTCTTCACTGGTAACATATGCAATCCTAATAATAACAAAATCAATGATCGCAAAGTGAGAAGTGAAATGAGACCAAATTAACATCAGCAAAGTACAAGAAAGCCACGTTCTCTGTAGGAACCTATTGTACAAATAAAAAGTGAACTCTTTCATGCAAGAGAGTGCACTTAAAGGAAATGCTTTTTTTAAAGTACCTACTTTTCTAAAGTAATCAACACAGAAGATTCTTCTCTAAATAAGAATGGCAGATTATAAAATAAAAGGCAAATATGAGAAGTGCTCTAGATCAGGGATTAGTAAACTCTAGCCTGTGGATCAAATCTGGCTTGACACCTGGTTTTGTACTATGTACCACAGTTGGAAAAAAGTAAAATATTTTGTGACACATGAGATTATTAAAATTCTAACTCCAGGGTCCATAAATGAAGTTTTGTTGGAATGTAGGCACGCAATAGTTTACATATTGCCCATGGCTGCTTTTGTGCTGCAGTGGTAGGGATGAGAATTTGTGTCAGCCTAAAACATTTCCTCTGTTTTTTATAGAAAGGTTTCCAAATCTCTGCTGTCTATCAAAGGATTTAAATGAAGAGTAACACCAGCAACTGCTCTCTCTCCCTCACATTTTAGGAAAATGAGTTCTGGGGCACCTGGGTGCCTTAGTCAGTTGAGTCTCCAATTCTTGATTTCAGCTCAGGTCATGATCCCACAGCTGGGAGATCGAGCCCCGTGTCAGGCTCTGCACTGGGTGTGGAGTCGGCTTGGGATTCTCTCTATCCCTCACCCTCTGCTCCTCCCCAGCTCTCTCTCTCTTAAAAAAAATAAGATAAAAATTTTTGAGTTTAAAAAATAAATTTAAAAAATAAAGAAGATGAATTCTGATGGAGCCCATGGCTTGCCTCCATTTCTTTGTATCGTTTCAGTATAAAGCTATATCCTCAAGCAGGAGAGCACAAACACCAAGACATTATAATTTACCACATGATCAAGAACCAAAGGAGGGTTAACTTTAAGTAATTCATGGCATCTTAAAAATTGATTGCAAAGCAGCAGAAAGTTACATTATATAAATGTGTGTATTTGTATGAGTGAATTTCTTTTTTTCTTTTTTCTTTTTTCCCTCTGAGGAACATTACCCTGTATGCTTTGTAGCAGAAACTCTGAGGTCAATATACCCTCTTCCTTTCTAGAAAGCCTCCATTTTGTTTGGACTTCTACAGTCACCTCCCATGACTCAGGGTTAAACCCTGACTCATCTAAGCCAGTCACTGAAATCTCAATCCTCTTGCCAGGGCTTGGTTTTGAGAAGAGATGAATGACTCAGCCTTGGCCAATGAAAAGAGAGAGCAATTCATCTGGGGTTTTCTAGGAAAGGCTTCTCCACTGATGAAACACACACCCCCCCTCATGGGCATTATGGTATCTGCATATGATACCTGGTCCGGATAGCCTCGCTGGAAGGTCAAGGGGAGCTTACCTGGATGCAGCCTGGTACACTGAGGGTACCAAACACACAGATGGAAAGAACCTGCATTTCTGAAGGCATCCACTCCTGGGTTAAGCAACCACAGAATCTTCATATCACAGATCTTATTATACAACATAATAAGTTTCCTTATTATTTAATCCATTTGCCAAGGATTTCCTGTTATTTACAGTACTCTAGTGAATTTTCATTAGTACTACATACATAAATCTTTTAAATATTCTTCTTCATAGAGACATCTAGAGCCTGTTTCCATGAATGGTAAAAAGTTCCTTATAATACAATTGACTATTTTATGCACCTGTTTACTAGGAAAGTTCCCAAGATAAAAACCAAAAGAGGGACACCTCAGTGGCCCAGTTGGTTAAATGTCTGACTCTTGATTTTGGCTCAGTCATGATCTCAAGATTCATGAGACTGAGCCCTATGGTGAGCTCTTTGCTGACATCACGGAGCCTGCTTGGGATTCTCTCTCTCTCTCTGTCTCTCTCTGTCTCTGTCTCTCCTCCCTCCCCTGCTTACTTGCGCACTCTAAATAAGTAAACATTTAAAACAAAAAAAACAAAACCTATTTATTATTATCTACTTCTATTTCGCCCTCAAGTGAGATGAACAAGTGGAAAGTTTTGCAAAGTTTCGTCAGGATGAGTCTATCAGTTTTATTTTCCAAGTAGAAGTCCAGAGATGTTTGCAAAACTTTTGATCCTGCCTTCTTTCTGTAGTCACCAGGAAAAATATGGAATTTTATATTTTTGGATTATATCAGCAACTTTATTGATAAAAGTAGTCATCCTTTCAATAACTATTACAGTGTTTGCTTAGTGGATTGCACTGCCCAGAATGCTGTGAAAGTTACAAAGCAAACAGAAGGCAGTTCATTTCTCTAAAAGGCACTAACACAGGCTGGCATGACAAGCAGAGAGAAAAGGCATGCCTCATGAAACAAGTAGGAAACCTAAGCAGGCACATGAAACATACATCACACTGCACTTTAAAGTTTCAGTGAATAACAGGGTCTGTCATGAGAGGAGACAATGTTTCCTAGAGGAGATGAGCGTAGTCTTCTTTAGATTGTATAGTGTCTTAGTCTGTTTGGAGCTAATATCGTAGAATATCATAGCCCTGGGTGACTTGTTAACAACAGAACTTTCTCTCTCGTAACTCTGGAGGCTGGGAAGCCCAAGACCAAGGCACCTGGTGAGAGTAGGTTCTGTGTCCAGTGCATGCCCACTTCCTGGTTCATAGATGGCCGTGTTTTTTGCTATAACCTCAAATGGCAGAAAGGCCGAGAGAGCTCTCTGGGGTCTCTAATGAGGGCACTAAACCCATTCATGAGAGTTCCACCCCCATGACCTAATCACCTCCCACAGGCCCAACTTTTTGTGGGAAGGAAACATCACGTTGGGCCTTGGGTGTTAACATGAATTTGGAGGGGGACACAGTCATTCAGTCCACGGCATATGAAAAACCAGAAAAACAGAGGTCATGTCTTATTAATCTTTCTTCACTCTGACCCAGCTCAGGGCACTCAATAGCGTGCCATCAGTATTAGTTCAACCATCAGCTAAACTGTGTGTGTCAGGTGAAATCTCTAATTTCTCATAACTCTAAATTCCAATGTATAAATTTATATGTAATCATCATATAAGTTACCTTATTGACACAATAATCCCATGACTTTTTTGGAGGCAGTTTGAGTTTATTGGAGGCTGTCCCTTAATGTTTTCAGGAGTTTTACAATGCTTGAGAGAAGAACAAATATATGTAGCAAGGGTGTGTCTGCCTGATGTTTATTTGGCTCTTTCAGAAAGCTGACAAACTTAATCTTTTAGTCCATTTAATGGTTAGACCCAACACATAACTGCACCAATGGGATTGAAATAAAGTGCTTACAATTTTTCCAATCCCTGGGTCCATTCTGTGGTAATTGTTGGAATCTGAGAGTCCTGTTCACATTAGCAGTGGCACAAATTAATTTCTAGCATCGTCTCCTCTCTTCTTGCCCCTACATGCATATGTCAGGTGTGCCCAGGAGAGTTCCTTTTATAGTTTCACATTCCCACTGTCACCTCTGACATCTGCCTTGCCTCGAGTCTCCAATAAGCCCACTTTTCTGCACGGCACATCTGTATTGGCAAATTTATGCCCATATTGTCAACAGATTTCCAAATATACTCATTAAAACACTCATTTCCATGTTCCACTTGATTCCTTTCGATTTATTTCCCTGGAATATTTCATCTTGGTCACTGAAGTGGAGAAGTAGCCTCATGAGGCAATATTATAGAATGAAGCAATATTACTATGAGCTCTCATCCTTCTCTCTGCCTCTAACTACTAAAAATAAATGTTGTGAAAAGCAGTTCTTCCTCTGACTTTACCCTTAACTGTCATATCATAAAATCCAAAATAGGAGGTTTGAAGCAGCTCTGGAAAGTAGATACTTTAGATACTTAAAGAAGTGCTTGCTTCTCTTTTAATATGAGTTTTTATGCCTCCTGTCTTATGATGGAATTTTTTTTAAGGTTTATTTATTTAAGTAATCTCTACACCCAACGTGGGGCTTGAACTCATGACCCATAGATCAAGAGTCACACACTTTTCTGACTGAGCCAACCACGCACCCCTTACGGTGGAATTTTTTAATTCATTTATTCAGCAAATGATTCACTTCAGCATTCAACACATATTTCTTGAGGACCAACTCTGTTCAAGGACTCTGCTGGCAATTAAGAATTTACAGAGGTAATACATATATACAGTGGAATATTATTCAGCACGAGAAAGAAGACCATCTTGCCATTTGCAACAATATGGCTGGAACTTGCGGACATCATGTGAAGTAAAACAAGGGAAAGAACAAGTACTATATATCACTTATGTGGAATCTAAAAAAGCCAAACTTGTGAAGACATAAAGTAAAATGGTTTTTTTTTTTTAAATGGATACCAGCACCTGGAAGTTGAGGATGGGGCAGAGAGATGTTTCAGGGTGCAAATTTCCAAAGAGTAGTAAATAAGTCCTAGGGATCTAATGCACAGCATAAATATAGACAATGATACTGTATTATTTTTTCAAACTTGCCAATAGACTAGGTATTAATTATTCCTACCATTAAAAAGAAATTTTTAGAGGCACCTGGGTGGCTTAGTTGGTTAAGCAACCAACTCTTGATTTTGGCTCAGGTCATGATCTCATAGGTCGTGAGTTTGATCCCTGCATCAGGCTCCATGCTGACAGTGCAGATCCTGCTTGAGATTCTCTCTGTTCTCTCTCTCTCTGCCCCTCCCCTGCTCGCTTGCTCTCTTTCAAAAAGAAATAGATATTTGAAAAAAGAGAAATTTAATTATGTGACAGGATAGATGTCTTAATTATCACTATAATGGCAATCATATTACAATATATATATCAAATCAACATGTACACTTTAAATTCACGTAGTGTTATATATCAAATATATTTCAATTAAAGAACCTTTTTGAAAAGAGTTTATAGACATAGCCTTTACCCTCTAGGGGTTTAAAAATAGAGAAGATTAGGGCCGCTTAGGTGGCTCAGTCAGTTAACATCCAACTTCGGCTCAGTTCATGATCTCACAGTTCATGAGCCCCATGTCAGTCTCTGTGTTAACAGCTCAGAGCCTGGAGCCTGCTTTGGATTCTGTGTTTCCCTGTGTCTTTGCCCCTCACCTGTTCACACTCTGTCTCAAAAATAAATAGACATTAGGGGTGCCTGGGTGGCTTAGCCGGTTAAGCGTCCGACTTTCGCTTAGGTCATGATCTCTCGGTTCGTGGGTTCGAGCCCCGCATCGGGCTCTGTGCTGACTGCCAGCTCAGAGCCTGGAGACTATTTAAGAGTCTGTAAATCCCTCTCTCTCTGACCCTCCCCTGCTCACGCGGTCTCTCTCTCTCCTAGAAATAAATAAAAATAATTAAAAAAAAAATAGACATTAGAAAAATTTAAAAATAGAGAAGATGCAATAAATATGATATAAAAAGGAAGGCGAAATTAAAAGAAACTACTGCAAAAGTAGTATGCTAGTGTCTAATTTTGACTTGGGGGATTAGGGGTGTTTTCTAGAAAAGCATCATTTACAATATGCCTTGAAAGATGAATTTTGATAATGAAAAAAGTGAAAGAACATAAGAATGAGTAGCTAAGGTCAGATTATGAAGAAACTAATCAGCAATCCTAAGAAACTTAGATGGAAGAAATTACAAGCACCACAGACAACCACTTCATGTGTTTTTTTTTTAGGAGAGGAGGTATTTACTTTAGCTGAGTTTTAGTTCACTTTAGGAAGCTGTATGGAGGATTGTAAAGGATAGAAACTAGAGCCAAGACTAGTTAGGAGGTTATTGTGATAGGCCAAATGATAGATAATGAATGACTTTATTTCATTGCCTGCCTCTCAAAGGAAATGCAAGGCCCATGAAGATAGAGGGTTTGGTTTGCTCACTCATATATCCCCAGCACTCAGAACAGTACCTGACATATAGATCAAGAAATACTTGCTCAATAAATGAATAAGTGAAAGAATAAACAAATGACTGATTTGATTCATTAAATGAAACACTGTAAATGTAGAGAAGAGGTCAGAAAGAGACATTTGCCTCCAAGATGGAATTTTCTCTTTCTCTACTGACACATGCCATAGCTGGGTCCTTTTCAAGCATTGGCTTAAACAGATGAAGCTTATTGGAAAACCTCCCAGATTTGCCTGTCTGTGCTCTTTCAAGGCTTTGTGACAATCTGCTTCCTTAGTGTCCACCATCTTCCCACCATCTAGAGCAGAAGTCAGCCAACCTTGGCTCTTGAATCAAATTTGTCCTGCCACCTGTTTTTGTAGAGCTGGTGAATAAAGAATGGCTTTTAGATTATCAAGTAGAGAAAAAGTAAAAGAAGAAGATTTTGTTAGATGTGACAATTACATGGACTTACAATTTCAATGTTCATAAATAAAGTTTTATTGGAACACAACAATGCTCACTTGTTTACATATTGTCTACAGATGCTTCTGCCTAACGGTGGGACAGTCGGGTGATTAGAGATGGTATTTGTGGGTATGCCCCACAAAGCCAAAACTATTTACTCTCTTGTTCTTTATAAGAAAAGTTTGCCAACCCTTATAAAGAAGATGTGGTATATACATACAATGGCGTATTACTCAGCAATCAAAGAGAATGAAATCTTGCCATTTGCAACTACGTGGATGGAACTAGAGGGTATCATGCTATGTGAAATGAGTCAGTCAGAGAAAGACGAGTATCATAGGACTTCACTCATTTGAAGACTTTAAGATACAAGACAGATGAAGCAAAGTAAAAGGAAGCAAAAATAAAAAACAGGGAGGGGGACAAAACATAAGAGACTTAAATATGGAGAACAAACAGAGGGATACTGAAGAGGTTGTGGGAGGGGCTAAATGGGGAAGGGGCATTAAGGAATCTACTCTTGAAATCGTTGTTGTACTATATGCTAATTAACTTGGATGTAAATTTTAAAAATAAATAAAAAATTTTTTAAAGAAAGAAAAGTTTACCAACTCCTGATCTAGATGAGCTGTCAGGAAAGGAACTGGAATTTCTTCATAATAAGGAAGAAAACATTCATCAGTTAAAGCTCCTAAAATATGTTTTAAAGAGATTTAGCAAGACAAAACATCAAACAAAAACAAAAAACAAACAAAAAAGAGGAAACGACACTAATAATAATAGTAACAGCTGTATATTATATGCCACGTTCTCAGCTAAGCAATCCTTTAAATAAAATTGATTCTCTCCTCTCCATCCAACATGGCTACAAGATAGGTAGCCATCACTACTCTCATTTTATAGATGAGGAGCCTAAAACTCAGAGGCTGAATAACTTTCCCTGAGTCAAAAAGCCAGCCTCAGACAAAGCCAGGATCTGAGCCTACAGTAGTTTAGCTTTGAAACCATATCTTTAACTGTACCTTTAGAATTTCAGTACAAATGAGCAAGGACTGTTGGGCACACGTAGAGGGAAGAAGGAAAGTACACACAGTTTTTCCAGGGCAGACAATGGAGAAATGTGGAGCCACAAAGCCTGGTACAGGTTTTAGGGGAAGTACATCTCCTCCTATCTTTACGTGGCTCTCACAGCGGAGGAAGAGTTAGGGCTGATGGACAGATGTTGGGCAGCTCTGTGTAAGCCTATAGCTGCTAGCTGTTCCACTAGACAAGTCTTCAGACACAAAAGAGAACTTTCAAGAAGATGGGCAAGGGAAGGGACTTGTGAACCCAGGAGCTGCCAACGTCACTGGTGGCAAGTGAGGGCTGGAGTTTGGGGAAGAGGATGAAAGATGGAGAAAAACTTGCCATATGATGAAAAACAACTAGAAACACCCTAAGAATGTAGCCACTGTAGCCGAACAGAGATGATAATTGTTAAAGGAAAATGAAAGAGACCACGGGTTGCACATGAATTGGAAGCCTGACTCTTAAGCAGAGAATCCGATCCAGCATAGAGTCTAGACCCTGGAGGAAGAGGTTTGGAAGAACAAAAATGTGTCATTTAAAGCCAAACACCTGTGGAACTGTCTCATTAAGGAAAGCACATTTCTGTGTATTTCTCTTCGGGTAGTGCTATGTGGACTTTTTGGTGCGGTAAGCACTGGGATGGCTGTAGGGGGGTCTGCTGGAAACGCAGGGCCTCCCTCGGACTCCGGCATCCAGCTGCCTCTGTCTCAGAAGGCAGATGCCTGAGTCAGTTGTGTGGCCAGGGTCTTCCCAGGAATCTCTTGTGCTGTGAATATTGCATCGTGCCATTCCTAAAGCACGGATGAGGAAACAGGAGTTGAGACAAGCCCAGTGACTTGACTAAAGCCACAGAGAACCCCGATAGGAGCCCCCTGCCCATCATCCCCCTCCACACAAACATAGTCTTGGTTTGTAGAGTATTCGCACCTTCCTCGACACTGTCTAAAACCAAGTGCTTTTGATTCAGCTGTCAAGTAATGGCTCTTTTTAAAAATTAATTGCAGGGACGGCTGATTCAGTCCGACTCTTGATTTCTGCTCAGGTCGTGATCTCACGGTTTGTGAGGTCGAGCCCCACCTCAATCTGCTTGGGATTCTCTGTCTCTCTCTCTCTCTCTGCCCCTTGCATGCTCTCTTTCTCTCTCCCTCTCTCTCTCTCTCAAAAAAATAAACATTAAAAGTGACTAGGGACTAACTACAGATATAGACCTTCTCTCAAATTTGTAGCAGTATGTGGTGATGTAAAATTTTTAATGATAACTGCAACATTACACAAAGGATATTTCCCCAAATCTATTGGCATCTGTGGACTGTGTAAACATGACCCAGTGGGGAAAGAAGACCCATGTTTTGTTTTTTTTTAAAATTTTTTTAATGTTTTATTTATTTCTAGGAGAGAGAGAGAGAGAGAGAGAGACAGCATGAGCAGGGGAGGGTCAGAGAAAGAGGGAGTCACAGACTCTGAAATAAGCTCCAGGCTCTGAGCTGGCAGTCAGCACAGAGCCCGATACGGGGCTCGAACCCACGAACCGTGAGATCATGACCTAAGCGAAAGTCAGACGCTTAACCGACTAAGCCACCCAGGCGCTCCAAGAAGACCCATGTTTAAATAAGTTTGGGAAACACTGGGTCCACCTAATTGTAAACAAGTTTCGTTACTATAGGATTTCTCAGAGCTTTTACTTTGCTTTCATGTGCTATGTGCATCTAAAAGGCAAAAGGAGCAAGCAGTGTTCCAAAATGTTTTTGACTTTAAAGCATCCCCACCCCACACACATATATTTTCATGGTGCACTCAAGGAAGTGGCATCTGATGAAACATTTGGGAAAACAGTGGTCTAAGTGTACGCTGAAATTTCAGCAAGACTAACCACCATTCTTCTGTATTTCATCCTGTTCAGAGGAGCCTGAGGCACAAATTCCTCCTGACAGAAGTTTTGTAGATAAGACCGCAACACCTGTCACACTGAGAAAGAAAACAGTTCTTCCTGCTCTGGCCATTCTATTCTTTACCAAGGTAGTTATACCCGAGTGAAAACCCGACATGAATAAAAGTGAAGCCACCATGTATTCATGGGAATTAGCCACAGGGAGTACTCAGTGCACCATGGGGAGTGATGTTGATTAGGAGGCTGCAGAAACATCTGTCCAAATCGTGTGTCTGATGAGCAATTTCATGTTTTCAACTACCTTGGAAAGCTTAGATGACTTTTCTAAGCACAGACTTGTTAGCACATTGACCATTCCATCATAGTACCCGGTCAAAGCCCTGGCCCGTCCGTACACTCTGCAAACACTGGGCCCCCTGATCCAAGAGCCAAATGAGAGAAGGAGCCACAGGGACAAGAGGTGACATCACGATCACAACACAGCCTCTGCCTCCAAGGTCTTTGGTCAACTTCTGGTAGCAGGAATGGAGTTTCTTCTTTGTGTGCCGAATCTCTCCATACGATCCTGCAGCAGTGTGGGTTCAGGGACTTCTGAAACGCCTGCTGGTCAGCCCCTCACTTTCTATTTTAAATCAGCACCATTCTTCCCATAGAACTTTGCTCCCCTTTATGTTTCACATCCTCACCTTTGAACATCAGGTTCATTTAAGTGATCCTTTCCCAGAGCTTCTCTTATTTTGGCCTATTTTACCCACTTCCCCAATTCACAGATTTCTTTTTGTTCACTGTCTTACATTTAAAATACCAATATTTATTAAATATCTCTGCCTTTGGTCATCATCTGTTATAAGCTACTCTTCTCATCTGGGAGTCTTCTCCATTTTCCAGTTGCTTCTGATACATTTAGGAAATTTCCCAATTCTCATTTCAGGATTTTATCTATCTAGATCAGACCCCCCAATGTCTGAAGGCATACATCCTGCAAGTGTGACATGAGTTGATATGTCTGGATTAGGGGCACCTGGGTGGCTCAGTTGGTTAAGCATCGAGCTTCAGCTCAGGTCATGATCTTGAGGTTTGTGAGTTCGAGCCCCATGTGGGGCTCTGTGCTGACAGCTCAGAGCATGGAGCCTGCTTTAGATTCTGTGTCTCCCTCTCTCTCTACCCCTTCCCCACTCATGCTCTCTCTCTCTCTCTCTCTCTCTCTTAAAAAGTGAATAAACATTTTAAAACATTAAAAAAAAAAGATAAGTCTGGATTAAATTGGTTCTAAAGAAAGCAGTGGATGGGGGGGGGAGGGGGTAAATAAGAACCCAACTGTGAGACAGCCTGTCTGGCAAGGAAGAGCTTGTTAGCTGTGACTCTGGAAAAGTAACCAATCTTTCTCTGTTTCATTTCTGCCCCCTCCCCCTGCCAATATTGGAGAAAATAATACTACCTATCTCATTCAGTTATTATAAGGATGAATATATCTAAAAGGCTTGTAATAGCACCTAGAATCTAGCAAATATCATATAATCATTAGTATTATTATTTTCACCACTTAAAATGACAAATGCATTTGAGAATAGAGTATAAAGTTTTTTTTTTTTTTAAAAAAGTCTTTCTGTCTTTTTAAGGCCCAGATTATATAAAGGATCATCTACCGAAGGTCCATCAGCACATTTCCTATATAGGAGAAAAGCGCCCAGCATTAGAAAAGACTGGAGATCTCAGATATTTATGGAGGCCTGCCTCAAACAGTTGCTTACCAGCAAAATATAAATATGAGTATGTTGGTGAAATTGGTTGGGGAATACCAGAGTTTGATTTTATCAACCAAACACGGCTTCAGACTGGCTTTCACATCAAGGTACTGCTCTTCAATATGCTCTTCATAGCATATTGTTTCTGATTTGAATCCTTTCTGAGTAGACTTCCATAGGAAATGTCATGTTCTTAATGTGTCATTGAGAAATAATGAGATTTGAGTTTTTCAGAAAAATAAATGTGTGCATAAATGGACTTGCTGTCATTCCCTTTTAGTTCCTTTAATGCATGAGAGGAAAGGTGTGAAGAAAAGGAAGCCATGCATAATCCAAAAGCATTTGTGTTTGGCTTTGGAATGCATTCAGATTCACACTTCTGCCGCGACATTCACACGTACGTCCCCCGTTCTAGCACTGCGTTATGAGTGGGTGGTATTAAAAGAAGCCTGTGCTGGACATCATCCACAAGCCTAGAGAGTCCCAGATCTTTAAAATGCACTGTGTTGATAATGCCCTTGTATCGAATACGCCAGGGTAATTAGCCAAAGAGTGCTTAGAAATCTTGTCTTCTTTCCTTTTGGTGTTATATATGTACACACGCGCCTATACAGTCTCCTCTGAAACCAGAGAAAACTGAGGTGATTTGAGAAGAAAAATCTGAGAATTCTGACTTTTTTCCAGGCAGGGCTCTGCATTTTCTGAAATGCAATCGTGAAATAATTGGAGTTTCTCAAATGCTTCAGGCAATATGGTACAGCCTCACATTGTACAGGTCAACAAAAGAAAAAGCTTTTTCTGGCCCAGCCTATGGCAGTATAAGAAACTGTTTGGGAGCTCAGTCTTTTAAGTCAGACAGACCCAGATTCAAATCCTCACTCTGAGTTAGGTTTAGCTCTGTGACCCTGAGCTAACGAGTTCACCTCTGTGTCTCTGCTCCCTTCTCTTCCACATAGCAGTGGGTGAAGGTCCACGTCATAAGATCACCTGAATTCCTAATGTAGTTCTGCCGCCTACTAGCTGTGAGTGGCCTGGGGCGAGTTCCTTAACCTCTGTTCTTCCATATCTTCATTATGAATCTTAGTATTTACCTTACTGGGCAGTTGTAAATGCTAAGCAAGTTAATATTTGTAAAGTGCTG
The DNA here is from genome assembly GCF_003009895.1 of Hyaena hyaena. Lineage (NCBI taxonomy): Eukaryota > Metazoa > Chordata > Mammalia > Carnivora > Hyaenidae > Hyaena > Hyaena hyaena. The sequence goes on from NW_024081322.1 coordinate 878,966, forward strand.
GGAACAGTGCCTCACTCATATCAAGCACTCTATGTATTTAATATTATTTTTGTTACATATGAGAACACAAGAACACACTAAGTATGATGTCTGGCAAGTGGTTGACATCCAAATGTCCGCTCTTAGTACTGTGGTGGTTGTATTTAAAGTGACTCAGTGTCATTTAAACAGAACAAATGCTTGGGTTCTTAAACTGTGTCCTATTCCACTTAAGCAAGAAAGATGAAGATCAGACATTTGATTAAATACCAAAACTGGCCACCAGTGAGAAGAGCAAGCAAGGGAGCTGGTTGGAAATAAGTCCATAACTTTTGTTGCCTTTTTACCTCTCTCTTGGTGACGCCCTGCTCTTGTACATGGCCCTCAATCTGTCTGCCCATCTTGACTGTGTGGATAGCTTCTCTTCCTTCTTTATCTTTATATTAAGAACACATTCATCTATTCAAATGAAGTGTATTCATATATTCCTTGGACTTTGAAGCAAGCTGTGAATCCAAAAGAGATGTCAGCCATGAGCTAGCCTTCCAGGAAGGTATTTATTCTGTTTCTTTCATTCATATTTCACAGACGGCTTTAAATCACTACTCTCTTTGGTTGCACTGTCTTCTTAACTGCTGTGAGATGGAGCCTGAACCATACATTGATTTTCTCCCCCAGCTTGTGACACACTCAGAAGCTGGTGTTAGATACCATATGTTTTCACTCATACGTGGAACAGAAGAAACTTAACAGAGGACCAGAGGGAAGGGGAAGGGGGAAAAATAGTTAAGGAGAGGGAGGGATGGAGGCAAACCATGAGAGACTCTTGAATGCTGAGAACAAACTGAGGGCTGCTGGGGGTGAGGAATAGGGGAAAGGAGGTAATGGGCATGGAGGAGGGCACTTGTTGGGATGAGCACTTGGTGTTATATGGAAACCAAATTGACGATAAACAATACTGAAATTTTTTTCATAAAATAAATAAAAATTTAAATTTCTATTAAAGATCTATTAGGGAAAACTAATTAGCTCTTTAAGCTGGAAGATTAAGTGACTGAATTTGTGTGTAATAATGATATTATCAATATCAGGAAGAAAAGAGTGAACAAGATTCTATTTTAAAGACTCCTAAAAGATAATAAAGGATGATTACAAAATAATAAAGGAATATTACAAACAAACAAAAAAGAAGCTGGTCTTGTTTGGCATAAGCTGTGAGAACTGTTACTTATCATTTGTGCACTTTCTTGGCCCTGGCTTGTTGGTCGGAATTGTTTTCAAAGATGTACCTGTCTCCTAACAACCTTGAACATATATTAGAGAATTCCTAAGACACAGAACTTTATAATGAAAACAAGATTCACTGAGAATGACCATACAGTTGACCCTTGAACAATGAAGGGATTACGAGTGCTGACCTCCCATGCTGTTGAAAATCTGTGCATAACTTTTGATTCCCCAAACTGTAACTACTAATAGCCTCCTGTGACGAGAAGACTTAAGGATAATATAAAATAATCAATGATGATGATGACATTTGGAGTATTTATTATATACTGTATTCCTAAAATAAACTAAAACAAGAAAATGTTATTAAGAAAATCATAAGGAAGGGAAAATACATGTATAGAACTGTACATATATACATTCTATGAAGTACATTTATAGAATTCCACATAAGTGGACTTGTGCTGTTCAAACCCGTGTTGTCCAAGGGTCAACTGTACATATTAGCAAATAACCATATATAATTTACCCAGCAGTTAAAGCCTAGAGTTTGTCATGGAGGCTGCTAATCTTCCCCTCTGCACCAGGGCATGGCTGCCTCTTGACATTCTAGGCAGATGGTGATATTCATTTTTGAGTCTACCTTCATACTTAGATTCCTTATCAACCCAATGCTTCAGGCAGCTACCTCTGATCAATATGACTTGGCCTGAATTGATCTTTGAGCTGATACAAACATATGCTCCATGCATAAAAATGAGCTCCTAATTATAAACAATATAGGAGAGTCCCTGCCAGTAAGTCACATTCCTCTTCACCAGGTGTTTGGTTAAGTCCTTAGTTTGATGTAACTTAGGGCAACATCTCAAGGGACCTCCTGTTCTTTCTCTGGTTCCTTGTCTTCCGTGGACCCCTTCTACATCCCTCCACCATCTGTCTGTAATAGCCCCGACCAAGATGGCACCTTGTTTCAATCCATCTTCAGAGACTCCTGTGTCTCTCACTGCAATTGATCAGAACTTTGATTTTAAGCACAAACCTTCACCGAGTGGATTTTTATAGCCTGAACAGCTGCTCTTCCTAATCCACCACTCCAGGTTTATAGAAGACTGGCCCCTAAGGAAGCTCAGGCACCTCCATTAGACTCTTGGTAAAATGCCTGGGGCAACTGCTTCCTATCTGGGAATGGTCTCTCCTATTTGAGGCACTCGGAGAGTTCTACAGATCATGTGGATTTGGGTAGAAAGATAATAACTTCCAGGCTGAGTGACACCTGAAAAATTTTCTCCACATCACAGAGGTCAGTAAAAATCACCATATCAGGTTTCTCTTCTGAATCTTTTTTATGTTTAGGTATTTCCTCCTCACTTTTATATGGGATGCAATGTCATCATAATACATGTGTATATAAACCAGTAAAAATCATTGCTTTTGTCATTATCTTAGATTCAAGAACAATCCATTCTTCTTTTAAAAAAATGGATTTAGTTTCTGCCAAACTGTATGTGTTGTTTCTGCAAGAATATATGAAGATCATTGAAACAATTCCTTTGGTTTCAACCCCATGATAGACTGAAGGGCATTTCTAACTCCTTAGCTGGACACATCTCCTCTCTCCTGGTCTTTCTTTAACCCAAACCTTAATAGAATCATCTGGCTTCCTAGGGACCATTTTCTGCTCCCACTCTGACCTTATAGCCAAATGATTTAAGTCATTTGGTTTTCTCACAGAAATAATGTTATACTGAACTTGATGACTAACTGTTCATAGGTGTGATCACAAAGACCATATTAAACCAATTACTCATAACGTATATTACAACCAATATATCATGGAGTGTAACAACTTGAAAATCTGTAGAAAGTAATAAAGTGAACTAGGGGAACCCAAAAAATATATTTATATGAGATACAGTATGATATAATAAAGAGTAAAATCTTCACGACTTTGAGACTTCTGCCTCATTTTTAACTGCCACAAATTCCAGTGTTATAAAATAGAGGTCTTCTCTGTGACAGTTTTAGGGATATTTGAACAGACTTTTAATGAGACATTGAGTTTCTTGATGGATGTGAATAGACCCTATCCAAGATTGGTTGCTTCATTAGACATTTTCTCTCTGTGAATTTATTTAGAGAAAGTAAACGTAGGAAGAGCTGGAGTATTTGTTATGTGAGGAGGTTTCTGTAATTACTTCCATTTTACAGTAGAAAACTGAGGTACTGACGGGTGAGTTTCCTTGTCTGTGGCTGCACAGCTAGGAATTGGTAGAGCCAGGATTTCAACTCAGGCTGTGAATTCAAGGACTTAGAAGGAGTACAATATGCATGAGATGAAATGACAGAACATAGAGTCAGAACCTTCAACTTGAAGCCAGCATGTAAAGTGCACATCTGTGTTATCGCTGTTCAGTAAGGCAGGGTCTGGCTGGTGGCCATCGCAACTGCCTCCTCTTATAGAGTGTGCATTTCTTTCTTCACGGTGCTCTCAATTTTGTCCCAGCTTTCCATTCTGCTTCATGTGTACTCCACAGACTTTGTTTACAGTATTAAAATGAATGATGAGTTGATATCACCCACATATTTGATATAATAAGAAACAGCTTGATATTTTTGAGGGTTTTTTTGAATTTTTGAATTTCTATTTAATAAGCACGTTGAGTGCTTCAAATTCAATCTTCAGCACTATGGAAAAAAAAAGAGAAGAGAGTGAAGTCCTAGTGAACCGTCCCTTCTTTTCTTGTGTTAGTCCAACCCCGTGCATTCCTCCAAACTGTCTATCTTCACGCAACAGTATCCTAGAAAATATTCAAATGCACCCTGGAAAAAGTATTGCCAGTGTGGAGGTGATCAGTATGTAGACCACCAATCACATATTTCAGGATGTCTGAGGGTTTTTCACATCAAATTTCTTATTTGCCTCTGGATTTATTTAAATAAATCCCAATTAGAATTCCTAGGATCTCACACTCCTAATCTCCAGATGTTATTATCAATACAGAAGATTTTAAAAAGATAATAAAGCACCCTTTATCAACCAAGTTATAAAGGGAAAACAGGAAATAGCTTTTCTAAAATTAGGCACCTCTTTGGATTGCTGCTGTTCTTCCCCAGATGGGCATGTGTGTTTAGCTCTCACTTTATACTTCCTAGAGTTATTTGCAGCCTAACAGTTCGTGGTTTAATATAAAAATAATTACATTAGCACCTTTCATCCTTAAGTGCTATATAAAGTCACGCATTTTCTGATACCACAGGAAGCCTTCTGTGAAGGAGCGCCACATGCTGACCATCTGTGAGGGAGGGGGAACATTGACGAGGGAGGCCAAATAACCCTCCTTCTTCTTGAAAATAGTATATTAACACCATTAACCTCCTTATACATAGATGTTCTATTTTCCCCATTTTACAAAACTTGGCTTTCTAGGATGCCTCAGATAAAATGAAGGAACCAATCTCCTTATAAAATGTTACTTGTAGCTGAACTTCTGGAAAATACATTTTATGTTTAACATTTCCTTTTTCTAACAGACCATGAAAACAATAAGGGAGGCATGTATCACTGCTTTGCATTCCATTTTGTGTTCAAAGCAGTTCTGTGAAGAATAACATGTTGGGGATGAGAAGCGTCTGTGTTGGTAGGTAGGCACATGGCCACTCTACATCTTACTGGGCAGCCCAGCCCCGCTGACCTGGCACCCCAACCAAGCACAGGCCTTTCTCTCCCAGATTGAGGTGACTTTATAAATACCACTGGGGAACTGGGGAAAAAATACATCTTAATTTTCACATCTTTTGTTAGGATGTGGAAATGTGAAAAAAAGAAAGAAAAGGAATTCCATAATCTAGTGCCTATGGGGTGATCTTATTCTTTAATTAAAGAAGTCTTAAAATATGCCACGGTGGTTACGAATTTTTGCAGAGCCTAACACAACATCTCTAGTAGGTGTCTATTGGTAAACTTCATTTCTTTTTACTCACACTACCCAAAGTTAGCAATTAAGCATAAGCCATTGGTTTTCAACAAATATCATTTGATGATGATGGAGAAGTACAAAGCTAAGAAAAGACTGTATAAATGAGAGTGGGTTCTAGTAAACCTGTGGTTTAACTCAATGGCCTGCCTCCTTTAACTGTGTCATCAAATAACTGTGAGACTGCAGAGCGATTTAATGCCCCCTGCACAAGTGGCTAAAATACCAAGACATCTGTTTTCTAAATCTGGCATTTATCCTGGCTTTTGAAGACCTTTGGGAGAAATTCTAATCTAATCTATTATCAGTTTAGGATTATAGTTTCCTCTACTATTCAGGTACTCCCAGAGTACCTCATTAGTATTTACAAAAATGCATACCAAACAAGACTAGCAATCGGGAGTAATCTATCCTTTTTCCGAGGCTGAACCTAGGATATCAAGATATCTTAGCTGAGCAAACTGAAAACGATTCATTAACTATAGGGGATCCCTGCTATGTGGTCCCCGTTCTGTCCTTAGGCACCAAGAAAATGGCACCGAAAGTAAGTGCTGTTAGGAATCCTTGTGGGTCCCCTCCGTTGTGGGAGAACTCATAGGAAAGTTTTCTTTGGGCTGTTGTAGCGTGACTCTTGTCAACAACAGGACTGCACAGTCCAGCCACAATTCCAAATAGCTTTAAGCAACTTGAGGTCTGAGATGGGTTTTAATGAACTTTGCATTGACGACAGCAATACCACTTCTGTCACTTAGCATGGTGGAGATGATTATCCAGAAGTGATGGGGGATGGGCGCTGAGATGGCTTTACTTCTGCGATGTCTTTGTTGAGAGACCAAGTTGCAGAAGGGAAGAAATGAAGTTTTAAGTGTGCATTAGATTGAAAATTATTCTACTCCTGGCTTATTCAATAGTCATTTGGAAACTATTTACCGTCTTTAAAAAAAATTTTTTTTTTATTGAAACTGATTTATCCTGTTACCGTTCATACGGCCTGAGCTGCCAAGCCTGGTGCAATTCTGTGTTGTAAAGCTAATTGGACAATTAACTTGGAAGAAGCACACTTTTTTAGCCTTTGAATTAACAACAGTGCCAACACATTAGAAAACTCCAAGGGTGAGAACTGTTGCAAAACAGGCACTTGATTATATATCAGAAACTGTGCACTGAGCACAAATAGAGACTTGGGAAGCTCTTTTCTGTTGTGCGAATTAGTTGAATCCGCTCAGATTTCAGACTCTGATAGGGATCATCAACCCACTTTGGATAAAGGGCTGAGAGTAGAATGGCTACTCCTCACAAATTCTAACAATTTCCAACAGAACAAGTTCTAGTCTTGTTTTAAAAGAAAACCTTTGAGTACCTTGAATATAGAATGAATAAGGAGAATGTTTATCACCCTGGAGAAGTGGGGGTGGTGGTGGGGAATAACAGGTATTTGTTTTCTCTCTGAGAATAAATGGGGTAACTAGCATTTACAGTGCTTTTTAGGACAAATCTATGTTTGTGGTCTTAATGAGGAATGGAATGTAACTTACAAGTAAAAGTAGCCAATTGAAGAACTTTTCGTCTACCCCTTTTTCTCTCTTTGTATGCCAGGCTGCCTAGTTTTTATAATGTCTCAGTTTACCCATCTATAAAATGGGAATTGTATTAGTTTTCTTTTTTTCTTTTAAATTTGGTTTTTAATGGTCTCAGGAATAGAACCTAGTGATTCATCACTTACATATAACACCCAGTGCTCATCCCAACAAGTGCCCCCAAAGCCCATTTGTTTAGCCCATCCCCCCAACACCCTCCCAGCAACCCTGTTTGTCTCTGTATTTGAGTCTCTTATGGTTTGCCTCCCTGTTTTTATCTTATTTTTACTTCCCTTCCCTTATGTTCATCTGTTGAGTTTCTTCAATTCCACCTATGAGTGAAATAATATGATCTTCACCTTTCTCTGACTTGTATTAGCTTTTTATTGGGCACAGATTTAGCAGCTTAACACAGCACCCATTTATTTGTTCATGGTTCTGTAGGTCTGAAGACCCAGAAGGCATGGCTGGGTTCTCTGCTTGGGTCTCAGGAGGCTGAAATCAAGGTGTCTGCAATGGCTGTGATCTCATCCGAGGCTTGGGGTCTCTTCCATGTTCATGTGGTTGTAGCAGATTTCATTTCCTTGTGGTCGTAGGATTGAGGTCCCAGTTCTTTGCTGGCTATTAGCCAAGGGCTGCTCTCAGCATCTAGAAGCTGCTTACATTCCTTACCATGTGGCCCCCTCCATCTTTAAAATCACCGAGAATCTCTCTCATATCAAATCCCTCTCATGTTTCAAATCCCCTTTTCCAGGAATAGCCTAGATCCTTTTAAGGGTTGACCTGATTAAGTGACGTCCACTGAGGATAATTTCCTTTTCTTAAAGTCAACTGATTTAGGTCTTAATTACAGCGGCAAAATCCTTTTCTAGCAGTAATTATATTAGTATTTGGTGGACTATCTGGAAGACGGTATAGACATCAAGGGATGAGAATGGGGAGGGTCTTCTTAGAATTCTGCCTAACACAGGGATGATGATGATGATGATGATGATGATGATACCTTAGAATATTGTTAAATGGATTAAATGAGATATGTGTGTACAGCTCTTCTCAAAATATCCAGGATAATGTTTCATTAAATGGGATCCAATAATCACTAATGTTTATATATATTTTCTTGCCTACATGGATTTTTTAATTATATTATTATAAGCACATTAGAACGATGATGGAATATTTTGCTCATGATTTGGGTATTCCACAGAAAACAGAGGTGCAGGGGCGATAGTCAACAAATTCAAAAAACCCAATGCTGAATCTATTTGCTGGAAGTTGATGTATTAATTCAAATTATTTAAAAACATTGCAGTTAAAAAAAAAAAGAGAGATACCAAGATATAATTTATGTTGGAACTCATGCTCATGTATAATGTAGCATAAAATGAATCACGGGTCTCTGCATTGTTCATTTTTTGCATTTTAATAAAAAAATGCATCACAGAATCCATGCCTTAAACACTGACATTTTCCAGAAAGAATTGTTTTGTTTCTACTCATGCTCTGAATATAAAATGAATACTTCAAATGCTCCATTCATACAAAGGCCTTTATGCCCCCTTTCTCCCTTCAATAGTTTCTGTCTAGAATAGGCAACATTATGCAATTCGGTGATCCAGCTACAACAATGAGAATGCTTCTCACTGGCTGTGGGAAGAAAGACACCTAAGGGGTTAACAGTAATATTTTGCAAATTGAGGCAAGTGAAGAAAAAATACATTAGCATAAGAAAAGGTAGCCTTAGGGAATTTTCCACTCAAATGTTTGGTACTAAGAGCTCTATGTTACCAAGGAAGAGGCTAGAGAAGAGAAACCCTAGTGTCTATGCATTCTTGAAATTCATTGCCATTGTATTCATTCTGCTGGTAAGAAAGACCTCATAGTTATAGAGATGGGGAATAGTTCTTTCTAGTAAAAATAAGTAAATAAATAAAAATTAGATATATTAAGAAAATCACGTTGACCCAAGGATAGCAAAAAAAGCAAAAGGATTCCTCAATGATCAATCCCAGAAAGATTTCTTAAGTATGTCAGGACCAGACTAGAGGTAGTTTGAGATTAAAAGTTAAAGTAGTAAGCAGTGATTTCAGTTGTTAACTAGAATGGGCTCCAAATGTCTGCAATTAAAGTATCTCACATTGAAGTTTTTAACTCATTTCAGAAATTGTATCTAATTCACCGTACCTCAATACTGTTAGCAGATATTTCCCATTTATTAATGTCTTATTTAATAAAGCTTATTTAAAGATTGCTTGATAGAAAATACCCACGTTTGAGTTATGATTATTTTTGCTAGTTGAAAAGATGCAAATTAACTAATTTCCTTAAAACAGAGACTGTACTGGGCTGCCTGGGTGGCTCAGTTGATTAAGTGTCTGACTCTTGATTTTGGCTCAGGTCGTAATCTCACAATTTGTAAGATGGAGCCCTGAGACAGTCTTTGAGCTGACAGTGCAGAGCCTGCTTGAGATTCTCTCTCTTCTCTCTCTGCCCACCCCCACTCATTCTCATTTTTAAATAAACATTAAGGAGAGAGAGAGAGACTATACTAATCAGTTGTTACCTGTTTCTATGGAAATGCTGAATTAGTTTTTGATTCAGTCTTTCTTTTACTCTTATGAATCACCAATAAAACAAAAAAAATATTTCTTCTTGATTCTGAATTTCTCTAGATTTAACACCACAGGGAGCATGACTGTCCAAGTAAATTGTAATGGATTTCATTAATAAATTAAGATGAGAAGAGTCAGTTTATTTTAGGTAAATATTTTATGACATTATATGTACACTAATAGCTCTAGGAGAAAAAGGTGGCAAAAGAATCTGTTGCTTCTTTCTCTTTCTTCCTTTCTTTCTCTCACCCTCCCCTTCCTTCCTTTCTTTTGATTTTAAGTAAACTCCACACCCAACGTGGGGCTCAAACTTACAACCCTGAGATCAAGAGTCACATGCTCTACTGGCTGAGCCGGCCAGGTGCCCCTGTTGCCTGCTTCTAATAAAAGTCTTTCCAGATTAAGATGAGACAGTTTTTGATTACTCAAAATGAGAACAAAGATCAGAGAAGATTGTCCATTCCTGGAAATGTCAAAATGCTGATGATAAAGTTATTTATAAGTTAATAGATAAGGTCAAGTTTTAGGGTCTCACATGTCAGGAATCAACTGAGAGACAAAGTTCTACCATGATCTTACCACTCTATACAGATGACCGCTTTTCACATTTTCTCTGGAATAATGGGATAACCATGCATTTAAATCTTGTTTTTCTTGTCCTTTCCTTTGTTTTTGTATTTCACACATGAATATTAAAGAGCTAGAAGTGACCAAGGTTTCATTTTCACCCCTGAGAAGATGACTTACGTAAATAGATCTGCTTTGTCAACACAAATAACTCTGAAGGACTTGATCAGCAAAGTCCTAAAGTAAGCTTGAAGGAAAAGGAAGAAAGGGGGAAGATTTAAAAAAAAAAAAAAAAAGGACTAAGTAATGCCTCCAACGTCGAAATTATAATATAATTTTGCTTCTCGTTGAGATGTTATGAACATAGCATCCCATATCAACATAAGTGAAAACTGCATTCCAAAACTAAAGCGAAAAACTTTTGATAATCCATAGCATGGTCGCCTAACCCAAGGATGGAAAATTCAGCCACGATTATAGACGGAAACGCTTTTCAGTATAAATTTGTCACTTCTATTCCCCATGCTTATTCATTAGATGTGCCATCCGTTGGCTAGTTCCTGGGGCAAAGTAGCCCATATTGAGAAGTCATTTTTTCAGTGATAATAGATCGTTTCAGTGTACAGGAGAGAGTGTGGGGATTATTGGGTTATTGTTTTATGTGGAACTGGTTCTATGCTACAAAATATTTTATCAACATTCTAAATTAGGCTTTCTGAAAGGAGTTTTCAGATCTACACTTTACACAGGCTGTATATAAACCAGCTCTTTCCTACATGATTGTCACCACACTTGCTAAATCTATGAAGAGAAGGTGAAATAAAAAGAGCTAGACTTTCGAGTCTGAACCGGGGTTTAAAATGCCTGCTTATTTAGAGACAGAATCGTAAAAACAGAAAGGAGCTTAGAGACTATGGACTATACTCTTCCTGCTGCTAAGATCTGCCCTTTTACAGACGGGGAAAGTAAGCACACAGGATCATATTTATTGTGCTTCTTGTATTTTTTCCCCTCAATTCACGAATCAAAAGGCTATGTTGTTTTAATTGTATTTACCATTTCTATTTAACTTCCCAGACCGACTTCCTTTTTGACTAGGAATATAGACTGTTAGGCATGTTGGTATCAATTTGCCCTGGAATCAGGTTACATTAGTTTTCTTTCTTTTACAGTGTGGAGAAATAAATCAAGCCGCTATTGATAAAATAGGACACAGATACCAAAATCCATGGTAAGCACATGCTACTCCATTTTAAATTAGTTAATTAGCTAATTAATTGATGTGTTTCTTCCCAAACTAGTAACAAGGTTAATTTTTTTTTTTAACTTTTAAGTATATTGCTGCTTTATTTCTTTTTATTTCAGGTACATTTCTTTGTAAAGCTATGAAGTTTTATTCCTAACAAAAACACAATTCTCATGGTCTATTAAGTTTAATCAAGGGGCAGAAAGAGGGGCAGAACAGGCAGAGAGTAAGCAACTGTTAGAATCTAGTGGAGAAAAAGGGAACCAGCCTGCAGCTATTAAGAGTAGCAAGTGGATGATAAGGTAGAATTAACTATATAAATAATGCTTTCTGTGAAATAGCAACAATATAATCTTTTTTGGTTTAAAGAAAACCCTCATTGCATGCTGTTGGCCTAGAAACCATAATCATGGGTAACCCTGGTTAATAAATGTAATTCTCCTCAAGTCACACATCCGCTTGAATTCATGCTATCTTAAGGCAACTTGAATTAAACATGTCCACCTCAAGGTATGTTAAATTACAGGAAAAGAGCAAAACCTAGGCTTGTCACATATAATTCAGCCTCCTAAGAGGGAAGGGATCAATCCGCATTGCTCTTATAAGACTGCAGATTCAATATGTCTTTGTTATCCTTAGATTTTTGGAGGTGAGAGTTTCTGGAGCCTATTTCACTCATTTTTATTTGTTGAGGGACACAGCTATTATCATGTGCAAAATTAATGAGTTCCAGACTCTTTTGCTCTACAATAGCATACATCACCAAAAAGAGAAAAGCACCTCAAACCCCATGTCAAAAACCTACTAGTTACTACAACACAATCCCAAGACAACAAAAGATCTCATTGGGCAATTCCTGTAACTTACAAAGCAAAGCTTATGTTTAAAGCAATAGAAAAATAGTTTTAATTTATTGCTTGCAAAGCACATGTTCTCATTAAAATATCCACCTTATTTGTTCAGATGACATTGCCAGCGTCTATCAACAAATGCTCTGTCAAATATTTCTAAGCCAAAAACCTCATTAGAGGCCACTGAAAATCAAAGAAACTTCAACAAACTTTGGTGATAGAAGTATGAAAATCTGCTGTATGTATTTAAACATATAAAACTAGTTAGAAAGTATCTGAGAGGGGCACCTGGGCTTGGTTGGTTGGGCATTCGACTCTTGATTTTGGCTCAGGTCATGATCCCAGGGTCATGGGATCAAACCCCATGCTGGGCTCTATGCTCAGCATGGATTCAGCTTAAGATTTTCTCTCTCCCTCTCTCTCTATGCCCTTCTTCTTTACTTGTACACACACTCTCTCTTCTAAAATAATAGTAATAATAAAAAGAAAGTATCTGAGAAATATTGAAGCTTTGACTACTTTCCTTGGATGAAAGAATGTTGGCTATATTCATTTTTAGGGAACATGATATGGATTATGCCAGGTCATGACATGCAAATGTTTATAAGAAAAGACTGTACTTAAGGAATTGTGGATTCAATTGAGAAATTGGAGATTATATATATACTTGTATAAATTACAAAACCAATCTGCATATGTTAAATACCAACTGCATAATGAAGACAATTATAAAATGATAACTAGAAAAGTTTAAAAGTTTTCAAAGTTTATTTTTATCTGAGAGGGAGAGAGAAAGAAGGGGAGGCAGGGGCATGGAGAGAGAGAGTGAGAAAGAGAGAGAGAGAGAGAGAGAGAGAGACTCCTAAGTAGGCTCCATGCTGTCAGCATAGAGCCCTATGTGGGGCTCAATCCCACAAACCATGAGATCACGACCTGAGCCAAAATCAAAAGTCAGATGTTCAACCAACAGAACCTACCCAGGCACCCCTCTCATGCTCCTTAGTAGCTTTTAAACATTACAAATATAATTCATGTTTGTGGCAACAAATCAAACAATACAGAGGTTTACTAAGAAAAAGTTAATATCTGCTCTATTCCATCCAGTTCATGATAAAATACTTCATTACAAAGGATAATTATGGGATATAAACAGAAGATTTGGTTTTTCCAGGAACACTACTGGGACTGAAGGTCACAGAAATATTCACCAAGTAGGTAATTAGTAAGGTGACTTTGGAAAGGTGAGCCTAAGATATTCCTGGCAGAGTGAACAGCAAGAGTAGACTCCAAAGTGGGAAAGAGTAGATCAGATTAGAACCAGTGGGGCTGGACTATGGAGACCAGTGGGGGAGAAGCAAGGTAAGGGTCAGATTTCACAGAGCCTTGTAACTAGGTTAGGGACTTTGGATTATAACTTAAGAACAAAGAGAATTCATTGGACGATTTAAAGTAGAAAGCAACGTTGGGGCACCTGGGTGGCTTAGTCGGTTAAGCGTCCGACTTTTGCTTAGGTCATGATCTCGCGGTTCGTGGGTTCGAGCCCCGTGTCAGGCTCTGTGCTGACTGCCAGCTCAGAGCCTGGAGCCTGTTTCAGAGTCTGTGACTCCCTCTCTCTCTGACCCTCCCCTGCCCACGCTGTCTCTCTCTCTCTCTCTCCTAGAAATAAATAAAAATAAAACATTTAAAATAAAAAATTTAAAAAAAAGTAGAAAGCAACGCAATCTCATTTTTAAGATCACTCTGGAATGTTGTACTGCTGTACAGAGAAAGAATTGAAAGGTGACAATAACTTGTAGGAGGATCAGCAAGGAGACTATTTCATTTTTTACAGGCACATCCTGAGTTTTCAGTATGACTCACAAACAAACCAAAATAAATAGTGGTTATGGAGGCTATGGGGGGAGAGGAAGGATTTGAGTTGAGTTTTCAAGGAAGCGCAGGCTTTAAATAAATGAAAAAAAAGAAGAGGAATAGACGTTATTTGCTATCATCATGGAGAATAAGAATGCATTCAGCACTCTGATGAAGCAGGTTTTAACATTATCTTAATTTTACAAGTGACGAAATTGAACTTCAGAGGTTAAGATCCATGACCAAGGGTCACAGCACAAAATATTTCAGCCAAGTTGACTGGTCCCATTGATCTGGGTTGGGATCTGGGCTTGGACATTTTAAAAGGGCTCTCTGAGTGATTGCAATGTGCAGCCAGGGTTGAGAACTGCTAGTGAAAACTGAAGAAAGAGGGGACTGAGCCTTGGGGAGTTGGGGGGAGCAGGGGGGTGTGCCCACACTGGGGACAAGATGAATGAAAGCTACAGTAAGAGAAAGGGGCCCTGGAGGAAAGGCCGTTGAGACAATACAAGGCTCTAAAGCCAGTGAAGAATTATAAACAGAGGTGTTTAATACAAGGAAATGGAAATCCAAGAAAACAATACCAGACAAATGTTTGGAAGTTATCAGTGGTCTCAGAAAGAGCACTGAAGGAAGGGTAGGATGATTTGAGTCAATACAACCAGCACTAAAGCATTTTTGTCCAAAAAAAAAAAAAAAGAAGAAGAAGAAGGGGAAGAATTTTTGTCTGCTGACATAATGGAGGCAAGTCCACTCTGTTTTTAAGGCCAGAAGTCCAGTAAAGGACAATTAAAGGATTTCCTCCATTCTGAGGCATACTTTTTAAACTTTGGCTTTTTCAAAATCAGGATGTGTTTTATAATAGCTGTTTACAAATGTAGTATACAGATGCGGTGCCTTTTTTTCCCCCTTCCCACATAAAGCTATTATTAAATCAATGGTGTTATACAATTTATTGCATCCTAAAGACCAATAAAGATATACTTTGACAAACATGAAATGAAAACTTGCTCTGTGCCAGGTGCTCAGGATTAAAGAATTAATAAGCAGCATCCTTACTTTCCAAGTCACAAAGAGAGAGAGAGAGAAAGAGAAAGATGTAAACAGAAGATTTTTAAACAATATACATTGATGGAGAACAATTGTAGTAACTGGGTGTGGTTTACCTCTTTTTACCCTTCTGAATTAAAGAAAACATTCTCTTGTTTCAAATATCTTGTTTCTACAGAAACAAGATAATATGACCCAATTGGTTCACTCATTTTCATATGGTCTCTTCTATTTGCAATTGGTGTTTTCCATTATATACAGACAGTATTTCTAATTTCAACAAGAAGGATAAAAAGCACAGATAGGAAACAGAAGAATAGTTTACAATCAAATTAAGAGGTCATAAGAGAATGCCCTGTAAACAGTGAACCAGCAGGGCTTTTCATTTTAAGAAGTTAAGTGAGTTCTGCAGAAGCTGCATGCTGTTACTGAAGATTGTGGGGCAATCTGTTTTCTTCTTCTTTTCCTTACGTTTCACACAGTGCTTGGCATGTATGGGCACTCCATACATATTTGCTGAGTCAGATACAAAAGACAAATCCCAGTTCTTATACTCATAATGGTACAAATTGGTATAGACCAGGTCCAAGAAGCCGGGGGAATTCAAGCCATGAGGGCTTCTTGAGAGATGAAATTTAACCTGGGTTCAGAAGAAAGATTTTAGGAAAATCTCTGGCTGCCTCCTTGGGTGGATTTTTTTATTCATGCAAATGAAAAGACTTGCTGAGGTGATTGTATCAAAAGAATTATTCACAGGTAAATCATTCCAGAAAGGAGCTGCTGACCTGTCTCTGATCTAATGTTGCCTCTTTGCCAACCAGGGCCCATGATATTGGCCACTTATTTGCTAATTTATAGATTTATCTTAGGGATAATGCCATAAGGAACACTTCAGATTCCTGTGGACAGTAGATGGGGGTGGAGGGCGGTTGTCAAGAAGGCTGTAAATTCCAAGGTAAAGCCCGGCAAACATGCTGTTCACCATGAAAAGAAGAGCAGCATGAGTTTTAAAGGATCAGAAATAACGACAACCTTCTCTATCTTTTCAATTACTTGAGAGTCACAGAGACACAACTCTTTTCAGAATGTTGACTCTCCCGATCTGTTTTCTTATTGTCTGCCTTTTCGTAATGACAGGATTTGCTAGTCAGCACCATCCTCAAGAGGTACACAGCATGGCATCATGGAAAGAGTGCTGAGTTGAAATTCAAGAAAGCTGGTCTTGCTAGGAATTTATCCCTCCCAAGGAAATAATAAAGGAGACCACAAAGGTTTAGCTAAAAGGAAGTCCAACAGTGTTTGCAGTAATACAAAGTCAGAAATAACCTAACATCTTCCAGATAGGGGATTGTGAACAGTTATAAAGCAGCAACACAGTGATTAAAAGCCTGGGCTCTGAAGACAGACTTCCTAAGTTCAAGTCTTAGCTTTAACACCTATTAGCTGTGATACCTTGGAAAAATTATTTAAATTATTTATGCCTCAATTTCCTAATTTACATAATGATGGTAGCAGAATCTACTCCATTGGGTTACTGTATAGATATGATGTTACATACAGAGCACTTACAATAACACTTGTGGGGGTGCCTGGCTAACTCAGTTGGTAGAGCATGAGACTCTTGTTCTCAGGGTTGTGAGTTTGAGCCCACATTGTGTGCAGAGATTACTTAAAAATAAAATCTGAAAAATATAAAATAACACTTCATACATGCCAAGTACTCAGTAAATAGTGTGACCATGTAACTTATCACTCAAAACAGGATACTTTTGAGAGTAAAACAGAAAACTAATCAAATGGGTCACCTGAACAAATCTGGCCACTCTATTAATAAATGACATGAATAAATAAATTAAATAAATTAAATAAATGAAGTACATTGAATTAATGTAGCAAATGCATTTATTAGAATTCCTATTGTATATATTGTCAGCTAAAAACAAACAGGATAGAGATTTAGTATGTATATAAAATTCCATCCTGTATAGCTCAGTTAATCTCCTGAAAGTAGAACAAAAAGTCCAAGAGATGGAAAAGAAAAAATGGAAATATATGAAAATAAGAAATAAATTAAAAGCAAATTAGTTGAATAACTGCCCAATAAGAGATCTAGAAAGAGACCAGAAAAAAAAACAGAAAGAAATCAATAATACAAGAAAATTTCTCCGAAGAGAATAATATGAATTTCCAAATTGAAAGTTTCCATCAAAGCCAAATTTAAAAAATCCAGAACAAAACAAAATATATCAAGTCATGTCACGTGAAACTTGGTTATCATTGTAGGGATGAAGAGACCATTTTAAACCCGTGGAGAGGACAAACAGGATATATACAAATGATCAGGAGTCAATAAGTTATCAGACTTCTTGACAGCGATACCAAACTCTAAAAGACAATGGGATAATGCCTTCCACATCTGACAGGAAGTGACTTTCAAGCTAGAATACTATACCCAGCCAAACAATCAAGAAGGAAGGTAGAAAAAAGATATTCTCGAGCACCTGGGTGGCTCAGTCAGTTAAGCTTCTGACTCTTGATTGTGGCTCAGGTCATGATCTCCTGGTTCTGGGTTCCAGCCCCCCACCTCAACCCCCCCGTCGGGCTCTGCGATGACAGGGTGGAGCATACTTGGGATTCTGTCTCCCTCTCTCTCTTTGCCCCTTCCCTGCTCTTGCACTCTCTCTCTCAAAATAAATAAATAAACATTAAAAAAGAAAAAAAAAAACACTTTCAGGCAAATATGTACTAAAAATAAATGCACCTCAAAGCATTCTGGACCAGGAAGCAACTGGAAAATATTATCTAGCAAGACAATGGGGGTGTAAGTCAAGAAAAGACAAAAGAAGACAATGCAAGAAACAGAAGACTCAATGCAAGAAACAAATTTCCTTTGATAGGCAAAGAGAATTCTCAAGGTGGTGTTAAAGGAACATACCAGGAATATGGCTATATGGGGCACAGGGATCTATGAAATCAGATAGGAATAAAACAAATGGGGGCTTCAGAGAGAGCATTTATTGTATACAAATATTGTGTTAAGTTCCAAAAGAACTAAATGAGCTAAAGAGTGGTTGCTTTTAGAGAAGAGAACATTGGGTAAGGAAGCAGGGAGAGAAAAGGAGCTTTGTTTTTACTATGAGCTTTTCAGTACTATTTATATGTATGATGTACCTATACCTAAATTACTTCTTTAAAATTGAAAAAACTTAGCACCGCATTATGTACAGTGTACAAACATTTTATTTTGATAAAAATAACAGTTAATCAGTATAGTCGACTAGAATTTTAGTAGTTTGGGCTCCTAAGTTGAAAAACTTTCTGTCTAAAACTAGAACTTTTGGTATTAAACAAATATTCACTGACCTGAATAAACAGGGCTTTCTGTTGATTCAGAAAGGTGTAACATGTGCTTGTATCTGGCATTAGTGAGAGGGTGTGTAGAAAATTGCTTGTTTTATTCCATAATCAAATACTGCCAAAACCAGATGTTAAACTAGCACAGACTTAATGACAGCCACTATTTTAAAATATATTGGAATATAAATGTGTGCCTTTTTTCTTGGAGCTGTTTTCCTCAAAACAGCCATAAATCTTGACAGCTTTCTATTTTTAAGGCTGTCAGTGCTTGGCCCATTGGAGGATTTCCATTGAGTGTTAAGTAGCAATATTCGGCAACTTTTGAGATAGATCATCAGCACCTGCTTCTATTTCGGCCTTTTTGATCCATTACCTAAAAGCTGCCTTTGCACTTCCTTCCACCAAGCCTCCTCCCCTTCAGCCTCTTCTTCAGTTGGGGTGGGGGGGGGGAGGCTCTCATTGAAGCTGCAGGTGTTGTTAGGTCAGCACAGAACCCCCACAGCTGTCACCGCTATAGCGCCACATAAATAGCAGGTCCCATTTACGTATTCAATAAATGTCCAACGGCCAGCCGTGTGCCAGGCACAGTGCTGGGTCTGGGGGTTCCGTATGAACACAACATATTTCTTGCCGTCTCTACATTCTATCAGGAAGGCAGGGCAGAAACAACCTAATACACTACAGATAATTTAATTGCAGGATGTGCCATAGGGAGAATTGCAGGATGCATGTAAATGTTTCTTGTGGAATGAATTAATATTCCTCATCACAGGACGGAGCACTCACAGCAAAAGGGCAAAATGCAACCATTTTGGAAAATCTAGTGTTTTTGCAAGAAAAGTGAGCCAAAGAAAGGAAGGTGCTGTTACTCTTAAGAGGAAACTTACTAGGCTATCACTTGATGCCCAGGTGTTCATTTCAGAACGTGGCTCTTCACCACGCATTATTCTCCATATAATTTATGAAAGATATGGGTGTCTGAAGTGTGTAAGAAAGAGGCACTGTCAATTCCCTGACCTATCATCTAGAATTTCTCAGCATTTCAGATATCAGAACTGTAGCTCTTAGAGTCTGGTCAGAAGACCACGGTTACTGAGAGAGCAGCTGCTAAGTCTAACAACATGGTTTATGGCAATGAAATTCAAGCATGGCTTGCAAACTAATAGTAAACAGATGAGCTAAAATTTTAGGCCCAGGCAAATAGGTTTATGTACTGAAAAGAGTACAGAAAAACAAGGATGAGTTGTTACAAGTGTTCGGCATGTTTTTATTTCACTATTACCTACTCAGTTTGGTAAAGCCGCAAACATACCATGATTGTGGTAATTACAAGCATTCTTACATCACCAACATTTATATAAATGCTTTACAAGAGATCAGTAGTATAACTTAGCTAATATCTGTATCACCCGGATGAAGAAACAGAATAATAATCACTCAGCCCATTTAATGTGCATTACTATCATTTCTGCTTATCATTATTTCCTTTACTTTTTTATAAGCCCACTCATAATTTTAGGCTTCTGTAACTGGAAGAGCAAGATTTTGAAAATGGACAGGGTTGGGATTAATTCTCTCATCTCACACAATAAGATTGTGGATCTTATATTGTCATAAATGTAGATGCTCTCTGAACCTCAGTTTCAAGGAAAAAGGGGATTGATAATCTATCTCATAAGGTTGTCCTGAGGATGAAGAGTATTACAGTGTGTGTAAAGTACCCAGCATGGATACGACACACAAAAGGTTAGTTCCCTTCCCTTTTAACAAAGTCTCAAAATGACCACAGGATTAGTCACTTTAAGCCTTTCTATTCATTTTTGAAAACTATCACCTCAAAATTAGTTCTTTCATTTTAGTTTTTTTTTTAATGTTTATTTTTGAGAGAGAGAGAGAGATAGAGAGAGACAGAGCATGAGCGGGGGAGGGACCGAGAGAGAGGGAAACACGGAATCCAAGGCAGGCTCCAGGCTCTGAGCTGTCAGCACAGAGCCCGACATGGGACTCAATTCACAAACTTCGAGATCATGCCCGAGCCTAAATCTGATACTTAACTGACTGAGCCACCTAGGCACCCAAAATTGATTAATTCTAATTTTATTCTCTTCCATAAAATCTGTCAATGAGTACTAGACTGTTTTAAGAGATATTTGCTTTCTGCTTTAAAAAAAAAAAAAAAAGTGATCATTGGGGCGAATTGGTGGCTCAGTCACTTAAGCATCCAACTCTTGGTTTTGACTCAGGCCATGATTTTGTGGTTCATGGGTTCCAGCCCCACGTTGGATTCTGTGCTGTAAAGAGCCTGCTTGGGATCCCCTCTTTCCTTTGCTCTCTGCCCCTTCCCTGCTTGTGCTCTCTTTCTCTCAAAATAAATAAATAAACTTAACTTTTTAAATAAAAAAAGGATCATTAAAATTTTCTTCCATCTTCCTGGGAGGAGATCAAACAGTTTCAAAGAATTTGATTTTGGAAAAACTTCAGCTTTTTGTAGTGGTTAATTTAGTATCTGTGGCATATCATTTCTCATCAATGTCAGCACTAGGCCTATGACTGGTGCATGTCCCCAAACATTTATTGAGCACAGTGATGGGGAAGTCACCTACAGTACTCAGATGTGCTATTTAAAGACCAAAAGCAAAACCAAAAAAAAAAAAAAAAAAAGTGATAAAAATCCACAAGAGTCCTTGTAGCGGGGATGTTTTGAAATTATTCATAATCAGAAGAATAGCTCTTGCTCAACATGAATTTTATTCCAAATTAAATAGTCTCCTTGATATTCAAAGAGGAAATACCCTTTTCTGACTACTTTGTTTTACAGCCTTTAATTGGACCACTCATTTATTGAGTAAATAAATCAATAAATATGTTTGGGGCGCTGTTCCTTTCCATCAAACAGCTCACAGTGTAGTGTGGGAAATAGACATACAGATAATTTGGAAACATGGCCAGAACAATGCTATAGCCACACAGGGGTATTGTGCATATATCCCAGCACAGGGGTGAGGAGAGGCATTACAGAAGGCTTTCTGTGGAAGAGTGTGAAAAGGTGAGGTTAGGTAAAAGAGGATGAGTAGCGATGCAGGGAAGGAGTGTTTTCAGAAGAGCAGACATCAGTAATAGACATTCAGCAGTCATAAATAACATCGATGGAGGCATAAATGCTTCAGTGTTCTTGGGTCCCACAGTGTAATGAATGGGGGGGGGGACAGGGAAACCCAGAATTGTAGTCAGGAGTTAGACTATGAAGAGTTCATTTTTTTAAGTTTGTATTTAAATTCCAGTTAGTTAAGATACAGTATATTAGTTTCAAGAGTTCACTCTTGAGTTCTGACTTTTAGAGGCTGGAGAACTTCAAGAAGAAACTTAAATTTTATCCATCTATCCTTTCTACAACAGTACTCGAAGTGGTAAAGTCATGTTTAGATTTTGGATAGGGGATGGATATGAGGGGGCATTACTGGAGACAGGGAAGAATGGTCAAGAGTCTGTTAGGCCCAGGAGAATGATGGCAATCTGCAGGGATGGGAGTCAAGATGGAGAGTAGGGAACCAATTCCAGAATTAAAAAGGATGAAAATTGTCAAGACTTAGGTATCAGGTGAAGAAGATAAAAATAATGCTAGAGGCAGTGACCACTCCCAATTTCTAGTTTGAGTGAATAATTTTTATTTGAGAGAGAGAGACAGAGAGAGAGAAGTAATCTTAAGCAGGCTCCATGCTCAGTGTGGAGCCTATCGCCGGGCTTGATCCCATGACCCTGAGCTGAAACCAAGAGTCAGACACTCAGCCAACTAAGCCACCTACAGGAACCTCATGAATGATTCGATAGTGGACCAACTCAGAATAGGCACAGAAGGAGCATCTCCATTAACGGGAAGAAGGTGAGGAGATGCTAAGTTCAGGTGACTGAGAAGTTCCAGTGGGACATCCAGTAAGAGGCAGATGGATAAATATATGAAACTAGTTGAAAGAACTGTGCTGAGGAGTTCTTTCTGTCATCATAATTATGTTGTATCTGAAAATACATGGGTGGATGAGAGGAGAGAAAACCAGAGGAATAAAGACAGAATTGTAGGGAATTCAAACTCTGTTTGAAAAAGGAGAGGAACCATGAAAGAAGACCTGAAAGAAACAAAGCACAACCAGGAGAATCAGATGTCCAAAGTGAAATAAGATGTGGATTGAACAATGTCCGCTGAAGAAAGTAGACAGGAAGTCGTCAGAGACCATGGTGAGACCAGAACAAATAAAACAATTTGGGAGAATGGCAAGAAGACAGGGAGGGAAGCTCAAATAGTTGTGAGGGGGGGTGAGGTATGAATGGGAGATGAAATGGAGTCAACAAGTACAAGGCACAGTTTTGGAGAATTCAGATGAGAAAAGAAGAAAATATTAAATAGTAACTAGAGGAGGTGAGGGGCCAAGTGTAGGCTTTTTTAGGACAGGAGAAATGTTATCCTAGAGAAGGCTTCAGTGCTTCGGAGCAATATTCTTGGGTGAGTGGTGATGCAACTGTGGGTTTAAAATGGCCCAGGTCAGTGTGGAGACCTCAGATGAGGAGAAAAACTCCCCCAATCCCAGAGACTGATAGGAAGGAGATAGGATTTCCTCAACTGTATAGGTGGGGATGTTCTTGTACATGTAAATGTGGTGGCAGTGGCTGAATGAGTGTAGAACTGATGGCCTCAGTGTTCTCCATGGAGTCTTCTTTGTGTGTAGATTTTTTTTATGGTGATTAAATATACATAATGTAAAATACTATTTTAATCATCCTTAAGTGTACAGTTCAATGGTCCATGAAGTGTTGTGCAAACCCCTGTCCTCAAGGACCAATGAAAGTAGTGGGAATGAGATATGAGCAGGAGTCTTGAGGAAATAAGGAAGGTCTAGGACAGCTGTTGAAGACGTCCACTAAGGAGAAGTAAAAAGCTTGCTGTTCTGTAGAGTAGTGAAGGCTCACCAGAGGTTGGGCACCACACATCTATGTGAGCAAGGATATCCAGTGTCCCATGGAAGACTAATCTGCCTTGACGTAGGAGCCAAGAAAAACTGGAGTTGGGGCAACTACTCACATTTTGGAAAAGGCAAATTATATCTATACCTCATAACATACAATAAGATAAATTCTAGATGGACCAAACAATTAACTACTTTAAAAGTGAAATGATGTAGAACAAAGTATACAGGAATGTTCATATTATGTTTACATTGTCAGAGGGTACAGACATCAGGCTGTAGCGTTAAGCCACAGTCAAGAGTTTAAGAGCGTACTGTTCATTACTTTACCTTTGAATGTTGCCTCATACTTATAATAGGATCCTCAAGAGCATCTTGTGGTTATACTAAAATATTAGAATTCAATTTTCAATAGTATCATGCCTGTTTCTTATTCCATCCAAACTGCGGACAAGTAGAGTGCTAAGGAA
Organism: Hyaena hyaena; assembly: GCF_003009895.1. Taxonomy (NCBI): domain Eukaryota; kingdom Metazoa; phylum Chordata; class Mammalia; order Carnivora; family Hyaenidae; genus Hyaena; species Hyaena hyaena. The sequence continues at coordinate 902,682 of NW_024081322.1, forward strand.
ATAGAATTCCTGCCCTCAAAAAATTCTCATATAGGGTGAAGAGATCCATAAGCAGATAATTATACTAGAGTATATTAGGATACAGTGATAGAATATCAAGTCAGTCGATATTTATTGATTACCTATTTGTGCCTGACTAGGTCTGGTACTGTGTTATACTGTGTTTATACATTAACAAAGTGAAAAAATGATGTGCAATGGCTTTTACAATAGGGAGTATTTTAGAGGGTGTGACAAAAACATGTATCTGGGGTATGAGACTTTGAGGGAGGATCAGGAAGTCTCCCTAAGGTCCCCTGAGCTTGAAGGATGGGTTGAAATTAGCTTCCAGAACTGCTGTTTTAAGATCCCAAGATGCTATCACTTTAGAGACGGCACTTCTCATGTTCAGATACATTACCTTGAAGCACATTCCCACATATTTGACAAAAACTTTTCACTTCTGGCCTCCAGAGCAATGTGTAAAGATGGTAGGGTTTTTACAGAAAGCTGCAGCTTGCTTTCTGTCTCGCAGCCTAAAGGCTACCTCATTAAAATTCAAAGATGAATTATGTGGTGGGTGGCAGAACAAATGTTTTCTTCACTGAGCAGAGCTAAGGCCTTCAAGACGATTTCCCCCTGAATCGAAGGCACTCTTCACAGCTGCTCAGTAGGACATGATTCAGGCTTCACCTCCTCCTTCAAATCGATCAAAGACACAGCCAACCCTGATTTTTTTGTTTTTGTTTTCTTGAGGGTTTTTTTGTTTTGTTTTTTTGGTTTTTTTTTTTTTTTTGGTTATTAGATGCGTATGGTAAGAAGAAAGAATAAGAAAGAATAGGAAAACAATACTGGTTCCACACTTGGTTTGACTTTGGAACCATGTACATATCTTACAGGTAAGACATGTATGTTACCTTATATCTTCCCTTTAACATATAAAATAATTTAAATATAAAATTAAAAAAAAAACTGGATGTGTACCCAGGTGATGATTAACCTACAGGAAGGAAATATCCCAAGGGACTTGAAAGCGTCCTAGTTTCAATACAAATCCCTGGCGGGCTATACCCTAAGAACAAAAAGAACTGCAATAAGCTTGGGAGAAGTGTTGGTCGTGTCGCTCAGACTCTGTTGTGGGTGTATTGTGGGATAAAGCAAATGAGGAAGAATGTGATGTTCTTATTCAGTCATTCCTGGTTTGGTTAATTACCAGGATGCATGGAGTGGGAGAAAGGAAATACAGATGTTAAGATAAAAGAGCTGAAAATCAAACCCAGAATGGGATTGGAAGCTATATATGTGCACATATGTACGACTGTATGTGTTTATATTTACATGGCTCGATTTGCTATGATGTCCTAGACATAGGAACCAACTCAGTAGCTGTGAGCTCTCCTACTACCCAGATTCTACTCTTCGTTTATTTATTTACTTATTTTTAAGTAAGATCCACACCTAACATAGGGCTTGAACTCCTAATGCTAAGATAAAGAGTCGCATGTTCTACCAAATGAGCCAGCAAGGTACCCCCAGATTCTATTCTTCAAATACTTCTTCCACTAAAAGGAAGGGCTTTTGGAGAAATGGTTGATTTTGGATCTGGAGAAGGAAATGGAAAACACAGGTGTGGTACATCATGCCATACCAGATGAGGAAGCTACCCAAAACTGCTACAGTTGTGTCTAACGGACCTTGGACCAAACTTGAAGAGAATTCCATAAGCCAAAAATAGGATAATTTTAAGAAAATGGTAATAACCACAATGGATTAATTTATATTATATGTACATATACATACACATGAACATCTATGAGTTTCTAATGGCTACTTTAAAAGCCACAACAGAGACACTTGGATGGCTCAATGGGTTAAGCATTTGACTCTTGATTTTGGCTCAGGTCATAATCTCACGGTTTGTGGGACTGAGCCCCAAGTCACACTCTGTGCTAACACAGAGTCTGCTTGGGATTCTCTCTTACACTCTTTCTCTGTCCCTCTCCCCATTGAAAACATTTTTGTTTGGAGAGAGAGAGAAACAGAGTATGAGCAGGGGAGGGGCAGAGAGAGAGGAAGACACAGAACCTGAAGCAGGCTCCAGGCTCTGAGCTGTCAGCATGGAGCCTGACATGGGTCTCAAACTCACAAGCCACGAGATCATGACCTCACCCAAAGTCAGACACTCAATTGACTGTGCCTCCCCCCAATGTTTTTTAAAAAACATATGATAAACTGGCCACATTGGAGGATTCCAAAAAATCAACTTATTATTTTTAAAATGGGTAAATAAAAGGAAATAATCAAATATTAATCTTGACTTTCTAATATTAACTGTACCACTGCAAACCAAATAGAAGATGAGATAATTTTTAAATAAGCAATGTAATCTAGCTAATAAAGAAGGAATAACAGAATTAGGACATCATGACTTTGCAAACTCTAATAAATTAATGAATCTAGGCACTGATTATCAATGGCTACCAAAACTACAAAAGAGAAACAGTCAGATATTAAGTACCTCTTCATGGAAGAGCATACCACCACCTAGAAAGTTATTATGCTGAACTGGGTCCCCCCCGTCAAAAAAATTCATATGTTGAAGACTTAACCACTAGTACCTCAGAATGTGACTGTATTTGGAGACAGGGCCTTCAAAGAGGGGTTTGTTTGTTTATTTATTTATTTTAATGTTTATTTATTAATTTTGAAAGGAAAAAAGAGAGCATGTGGGGGAGGGACAAAGAGAGGAAAAGAGAGAATCCCAAGCAGACTCCATGCTGTCAGCACAGAGCTCAACATGGAGCTCAATCCCACCAACTGGGAGATCATGACCTGAGACAAAATCAAGATTTGGGTGTTTAACTGACTGAGCCACACAGGCATCCCTTAAAGAGGTATTTAAATTAAAATAAGGCCATTGGGTTAGTCCCTAATCCAATATGACAGATGTCCTTATAGGAGGCGATTTGAACACAAACACATACACACACAGGGAAGATCACATGAAGACACAGGGAGATGACAGCCATCAACAAGTCAAGGAGAGAGGCCTTAGAAGACAAACTGCCAACACCATGATCTTAGACGTCTAGCCTCCAGAATAGTGAGAAAATATATTTCTATTGTTTTAGCCACCCAGTCTGTGGTACTTTGTGATAGAAGTTTGTTTTAGCAAATTAATACAGTAGTCTTGCCCCTAAAACCCAACATAACTTAGATCAAACCTCTAAATTCAACCAACAATGTACAGGAAATAAGCTGGCAGCAGAAAATATTGAATGACATCATGAAGATGTCAGAAAAATGTATTGTGAGAAGTTTCATAGGACATGTGGCCCAGTCTCTTCAACAAATTAATACCAAAAAAGAGAGGAGAAGAGATAGAAGAAGGTGAGGAGAAGTCTAGAAGGAGGAAGAAAAAAGAGATGAAACAGAACCTATGGATTAAAAGAAACTTAAAAGATTTATCAACCAATTGAAGGTGTCAAGCTTATTCAGATTCTGTTAAAAACATAGAAACAGAGGCAACTAAAACTATGAATGCTGAATATATGGTGAAATTGTTTTTAAAAAAGAAACTTAAAAAAAATTTAAAACTTATTTATTTTTGAGAGAGAGAAACGTGAGTTGGGGAGGGACAGAGAGACAGGGAGACACAGAATCTGAAGCAGGTTCCAGGCTCTGAGCTGTCAGCACAGAGCCCCACACAGGTCTTACACTCACAAGCCATGTATGCTTAACCAACTGAGCTTCCCAGGCACTCAAGAAAAAGAGTGTTTACATTGTTGAGAGTCATACCAGAAAGATATGATGTCTTGGAGGGGGACGACTAGTAAGTAGGATAGAAAGGAAATAAGATTGGCTATAAATTAAAGTGTTTAAAGCTGGGTGATGGGTACCTAGGGATCCTCCAACTATTTTGTCTACTTTTATGTGTATAATATTCAAATCTCCAAGGTAACTAAAATGAAATTGTCTCAACTTTATCCTTAGTTAATGAAGGTCAAGATTCACCATCTGGATAGATAAACTTGTCCAAAACTAAATTGAGTCAATACTGTTACAGTCTTCCAACTACCCTTCATTTGGATTGCTGCCAAGCAGCTGAAATAAATGCTGCTCTCCTTCCTTCCCCTTGTGATTCTCTAATACTCACATGAAAAAGTAAGTGGTGGCCAGGAAGCACCACCATGAAGAGAAGCTCAGGACTTGATATTTCAGAAGTCCTTAGCTCCCGAAATTGGCAGAACTTCCTGAGTGTCATATGTAAAATCTGCCGTCTCTCTGGCAACATTAGGAATTATGTTCCACTTTCCTAATAGGTGACCCCAGTCAATCCAACATGCTGTCATTTCTGGTAAGATTTTGGACAGCTGCCTCTGAGGCTTTGTGCTCGAGAGATAGTCACTTCATATAAATCATTTTAAAATGCTGAATAAGAGTCAGTAAACACCTCTGTGTACTTCTTCACTGTGGATGCACTCTCGGCAGCAGGAGCCTTGTGGAGTATGCTGTTCTGCACAGGAAGACAACGTGTTTGATTTCGATTGCATAACCCTTGGAGCTAGAAGCCCAGCTGGCACCCAGAAGGGCAACCAGCAACGTGCTGGTGACATCACTGTGGCAAGGACAGCATTTTTCACATTCTGGAGCTCGAAGAAGGCAATCTGGCAAAGTAATGAAAAAGTGTTCACTTAGGGTAATGTGAAATCTTTCTCGTTTAAATTAATTCTTTACTTCCACATAGTGGTAGAATATTTAACAAGCCTTTTGAATAAAGTGGCTTTGTTTCCTATGAAATAACACAATAAATCAAACCAAAACAATCGCAATCCGAGGCCTGAAGCATATGGTGTGTGTAATTTTACAGAATTGCACAAGCCTTTGATGCTCTCCTTCTAGAAGAAAGCCTGAGAGTGGGCTTTTTCTACTTAAAAGAAAAATATTCTTACCGTTTGCGATCTCTGTCTTTTAAAAATAGCTTTTAAGCAATATTCTTATGTTGGAAATATGCTGGCAGTTTGGGGAGACTTCTCTTGTGTTTCCCCAAACACTTCTTTGGGAAGCAATTTCATTTTTATCCTTGAGACAGTATATGTTTCATACTAATGTGAATTACACAGTTCTGTTTATACATTTAAATAATCCTATCTGCTTTAGCAAAATAGTTCGTGCCCATAGATATGGAAACCCGTTTAATAAATTTGTTTTCGAATTTTTAATGACATACAACTGGTCATAGGCATTTTTGTTACTTGGGGAAGAAGGGCACTATTAAAGATGAATAAAAGATTCGGGGCGCCTGGGTGGTTTAGTCGGTTAAGCTTCTGACTTCGGCTCAGGTCATGATCTCACGATTCGTGGGCTCAAGCCCTGTGTCGGACTCTGTGCTGACAGCCAGCTCAGAGCCTGGAACCTGTTTCAGTCTGTGACTCCCTCTCTCTCTGACCCTCCCCTGTTCACGCTGCCTCTCTCTCTCTCTCAGAAATAAATAAAATATTTAAAAATTTAAAAAAAAGAATAAAAGATTCAAACAAATATAAAAACTTATCACCTACATTTCATCATGAATGATGAACTTTATCACCAAGTGTATTGTAGTCAAATAACCTCTTAGTAACCATTTCATTCATTCAGGTACAGCAGTTAATAAGCAATTGTTTATTCATATACTAAAGTCTTTGCCCTTTTCTCAGGTGTCCCTTTTACATGGACTGTCAGCTTTCTGTACAGTCTCCCAGGGGACCTGCTACAGTACCAAACACATACGAGGTGTTTGGTCAATAAACTCTAGCTAAGAAAATTAATAACTAATAAACTCTAGTTGTCGGGTTGTCTAAAGACAGGATCAGCATATAGATAGCTCTGGACCTTTGATGCTATAAATTACTCCAAATTGTCCTAATCATTCAGCTGAATATTACTTTTGACATTTACCTTAAATAGGTTAAGACACGACTCAGAGGTAGCACCTCAATTTTCCCAGTATCCTGAAGACAGAACGTTAAACAAGTTAGCATGACATATGCCTTCCAGATAAATCTTGATAAGCTCCTTTGGATATGAATTACTACAAATTAGCTTCTTTTTCAAGCCTCTTTCTCTTTCCACTCAGTAGGAATCTCCTGGGCAACAACGAACCTCAGATAAATTCTATTGACATTAAATTCTTCTCTATGAATAATTGCTAAGTATAATTGCACACTCATTTTGTTTGTCCAAATAGGAAATATCCAGAAAATATGTTTTTAATCATCTCTGTGACAGCTGTTGATCTAGGATCAAGTATTATCCAAGAGGATTAAGATTATGTCTTTTGAAAACAAGACACAACATCATCTTGCATGATTCTATAGCAGCAGGGAAAGAAGGAAGAGCAATGTATAAGCAATAAAGTTGAACTTAACTAAGCGAGGACATGGCTAAGGCTGACATGCAGGACCCTAGTTTCCTCAGTTCTTCCTTTGTGGTACCGCCCCTTCAAGATGTATTCTCTCAGGAAGGGCCAGGTAATAACGCTTTATAGTACTTCTCCCTGACTGGGTGCACTGGAAGTCTGGTCTCTGGGTGTGGAATAAAAGGAAAGAAACAGCCAGGGAGAGTCTAAGGGAGCATTTTCTCGGGCAGCTGGTGTCTCTGGAATCATACGACATATGTGACTGCCTATGTCAGCAGCAACACCCACTCCATCTATGGAGGAGGCCAATTAAACAGGAAAAATACAATGAAAAACATCTTTAATGCTCTACTGGTAATTCCTTGGCAGATTCTGACTTGAGGTGGAGACCACACCAGAAATTCAGAAAGATCTTTAAAAAACAGGGGTCTTATTTTCTTGCAAATGTTCCAAAGAGAAAATAAGAGAGAGAGAAATCCTGTTCTCCCAGAAAGCACAGATCCTGCCAAATGATTTCTAAATGTGTTTCTCAAAAATTTCCATGTGCCCTCAATGGCTGTTGAGTACTTCTGGAAATGGAAAGAGCAGAAATCAATGACCCTGTGAAAAAGCAAACATTTAAGGGAAGTAGCCTGTGGAGAAAATAGGTAGTCACGCTTTTCAGTCACCATACAGATACAGCACCAGTCTCTCCACAGGCCAGATATACACAGTTACATCATTTTATGATGCTGCAGGGAAAATGCTGAGGCCCGAAGGGGAAGTTTCCATATATTTCGCTATTTGAAACTCAAGTGAATAACTGTTTCTGGGTCTATATTAGACAACCAGACTGACTCACTGGAACCGAAACAGTTAGTATTTTGTTTCTTTAACCGTGAAATCCAGAAGACCGTAATTTTACCACTTATTAGGACTATTTTTAGCCAACCAGAGGGAATCCAAAAGATGTCCAAATAGTGGAAAAAGCTTTGCTCCTGGGAAAGACTGATGCTGGGTGGTCAAGCTCTGGAATAACCAGCTACTTTGATCGGTTTAAGGAAACATATTAATTCAAGCTGGTTATTTCGCCAGCATACTGAGAGTTCATTGAATCGTTGGGTCATGAATCAAAGCGGCTGCCCCAGAGTCTCCTATGGGTCCAACTCTAGTTATAAAAGGTGGGAACCCCAAAGACCTAGCAGAGCACCACCTCCAGCAGAGTCCTGTTCTCAGCTACCCAGAGTGTTTTCTCTGGCGGAGGCGTCTCAATGAAAGTTGTTTGTCCCATCGGTTTTAGACAGTTACATAAGCGAGGCCCAGCCAGTCACTTCTTAACTTAGCACTGAAATCTATTTTATCTTCTCAGCCCCTTTCTCTGCTGTCCAGGCTGCTAGGAAATTTTTGGTCATTTCCCAAGTAACCAACAATTTTTAAGGCAAACTCAGACGTGTGTTATTATGAAAATAATACATGCTCCCGTTTTTAAAAATTCAAATAGCAAAAGAGAGAGTATGAATTTAAAAAGAATTCCATGTAACTCCAAACCCTCCATCATGGACCGTCACAGACCTTTTCATTGGAGGTAACTACAAGGCAATTTTTTTTTTTTTGGTATCTTTTTAGAAGCAAGCGAAGTGGACTAAAATCATGTTCTGGGTCAGGAACTCTGTTAGACATTGGAAACACAAAAAAGTAAGAAACGGTTCCTTCCCTTTACTGACAGATTTACTGAGAGTGAGAGTCACCATGACGACACCAGTATAATAGGCATACAACATAGTATGGGGAACAATCATGGAGGGCATGATTGTGGCCCACTGTTGAAGGTCAGGCAGCTACTCAGGAATGCTTTGTAGGAGACGTAACACGAGTGTGTTATGAAGGCCGCATGGGAAATCAAAAGGAGAACGTGGAAGTGGAGCGAGGAAAGGAACCCCAACCGTAAGGAACTGCATAAGCAAAGGCATGATGTGTTGAGGAAATGACTGGTAGTCTGGGGTGGCTAAAGCAGGGTACTGGTTTAGGGATGTGGGGGGAAGCAGGCGAGACTGGAACTGCAGGATGGAGGCCAGATTGTGTACTGTTTCACACGTCACACTAAAGATTTTGTGCTTAATTCTGGAGGCAACAAACTGTTGTTTTTATGTTTTTAAGTAAGAAAGTGATATAATCAAATCTGTGTGTTAGAACGAATACCTGGCACATACTGGGTGTAGAAAACTGTTTGTTGAATGGATGGAGCAGAGAAAGGGGAGACTGAAGGAAGGCAGTGATATTGCAATCATCACAATGAAGGGAGCCAGAATTATGGAGCTGGGCATGGCGAGATGGTTTAGAGAAAGACTCAGTGAGACGTGGCAACCATTAAATGTGGAAGAATGGAAGTGATGTAAAAGTCAAAGGTGATTCTGATGGTCTCTTGTGGGTGGCTGTGTATACGGGTATGTCATTGATCAAAATTGGGAACATGGGAAGGAGAGGGTATTTGAGGGAGGAGAGGAAGTGGGGAAATGGGGAAATGAGGTGAGAGGCAATCAATGGCCAACACTTCATTGAATTTTTACCACTGGCCAGATACTGTTAGGAGTACTTTGTAAGTATTAACTCATGTAACTCTCATAAAGAGTAGTACCATAATATTATCCCCATTTTACAGATGAGATCACCTAAGTTTAGAATCCAACAACTCTGAGTTCACATCCCAGCTCTACTGCTTTTTACTGTTTGATCTTGGATAAATTGCTGAATCAACCTAACCTCAGATGTAAAAAGCAGAAAATGATATCTACCATATGGAATTATTATAAAAATTAGAGGTAATACATATCAAGCAACTAGCATAATGTCTGGAAGCTCATGTATCTTAATGAATGCTAGAAATTATTACTAGTGATGAAATATCCTGGTACTGTGATCAGTAAGAAGCTTGGAATTTGTGTTTAAAGTATAGAGGTGAAATTAGAAATTTTAGACATCAGTATATTGATGCTGTTTGGATCACTGGATGTAAATGCTATTTCCTGGTTTGGAGATGGGTGGTAGCCCACCAAGAGATGAGAATCAAGGACAGAATTCTGGGGGATACCAATGGTATAGAAGCAAAAAGAGTAAGAGATTCTTCTAAAAGAATGTAGATGAACTAATATAAGAGGAGAAGCCTAAAGCGAAGAGCTTTGGAAGCCCAAGTGGAAAAGAGGGAGGAGGACAATGTCAACAACTGCAAATGCTTCTGGGAAATCATACTAGAAAGACTGAAAAGAGATGGTTTGCTCTGGCAGATGGAAAGGAGGCTGCTGTTGGCTGAGGTAAGAATCAGCACAATGAAGTAATGGCAACAGAAAGCAGAAGGCAGTATATGGAGGAGGTGCAAATGAAGAAGTGGAAACAGAAGACACAGAGAATTTCTCCTTAAACAGGAAGTCTCCATGACACTTTAAAATAATTCCATTTGGGAAGCACTTTAGGAATAGTGCATTAGGGACCTCCAAAAATATGCTCCTCCAAAAAGAAATAAAAGTACTGGCAAAAATTGTCAAAATTACTTTTTTTCAAATGATCCATGAAGTATTTATTTAAGAAAAAAGCACTGAGTCTCAGAAAGAACAATGATATTTGGGTATTTTATTTTTTATTTTTTTTAACATTTATGTATTTTTGAGAGAGAGACAGAGCACGAGTAGGGGAGGGGCAGAGAGAGGCAGACACAGAATCTGAAGCAGGCTCCAGGTTCTGAGCTGTCAGCACAGAGCCCCATGCAGGGCTTGAACACATGGGCTGTGAGATCATGACCTGAGCCAAAGTCAGACACTTAACTGACTGAGCCACCCAGGCCCCCTGATCTTGGAGTATTTTAAACTTAAATTGCTCTATTCCCCAGAGACAAACCAAGAAACAGACTCCTAACAGAGAACAAGCTGATGGTTACCAGAGGGAAGGTGGGGGTGAGGGGTGGGGAAGGGTGAAATAGGAGAGGAGGATTAAAGAGTACACTTATGATGAGCACTGAGTAACGTACAGAATTGTTGAATCACTACATTGTATACCTAAAACTAACAGAAAATTGTATACCTAAAACTAACAGAAAATTGTATGTTAACTATACTTGAGTTAAAATAAAAACCCTAATAAAGACATTTAAAACAAAATAAATTGCTCTATTCCCAAACTCCCTTCTCAGCTCCATGGTTGCCTTGAAAAAACGAATAGCCTCACAACCATGGTAGCTGTGAAAACTAGCAGCCTACCAGTCACTGGAGGGGAAACACGGGTTTGAAGCTGCTTGGAAAAAACTCATACTCAGAGAAATGTCGCATTTGATCCATCTTGAAAATCCCTGGAAAAGTTCCATTCTCAGGGCTTGTCGTTATTTGACCTGACTCTATGTGAAGAAGCTGTGTCTCAGGGGCATTCGTCACAAACCATTAGTAGCAGCTGTTTAATACCACAGCTGCCTGAGGGACAATACCAGTGGGGCACACAGGGAGCGGACTACAAGTCTTAAGATGGAAAACTGAGAAATGAGATGTTCACAGGGGATGTTTGAAAGGCTCCAACATATTCCGAGAAATCTAGGAGGCTCTGCACACGTGCGGTGCTGTGCACCTGCTGAGGAAAAACCCCATAAGGTCCTAATCTCTCACCTTTGGCTAACCTTGAAGCTGGGTTCAAGCAGGAAATGAAGGCTAAGGCGGAGTTGTAAGCCGCCTGCCAAAGCACTGAAGGCACACCCCACACACAGAAAGGCGAGAAGGCATATGATTTGAGACATTTAAGGAAATTTCTATCCAATCAGTAGATGACCATTGAGCTAACCAGGCAGGAAGTTCAGGAGGCACACATGACAAAACTTAGACAATTAGTCCAGGAAAGTCACTTAAACAACCACCTAAAACAGCAATAATAACAAGCCCTAAGGAGGGGAAAGAAATCTCATTTCTAGAATTGGCACATTATAGTATTTGAAATGTGGATTTTTCAACAAAAACACAGAAGACAACGTCTGGTGGTTCAGAGTAGGGTGAAAAAGACTGTAAGAGGGCATCCTAGGGTGGGGTGTTGAATCCCAGACGGGGTGAGGAGAACATGTACAAGGCGGGGGTAGCAATGAGACATTGGTTACTGACAGGAAGACTGACCAAATAAATAAATACATGAAGAGAATGGGAATCGGGTTTCCCATTGTAGGAGAAGTGAGTTACACATATGTAAAGGGAGAAAACGAGAATAAACCCTCTAATGAACCCTGTGTCCTGTTGTCTCAGAAGGTTGTGTGACAGTGATACCTCAACACTAAGAGCAATACCTAACACTTGGATCTTGGTTTCTAAATATCATTTTCCATTAAAGGGAACCAGAGCTCCTTTAAGAAATGGATTGTTCCAGATGTGGGGAAGGGAAAGATGAGCCTGGAATATCTTTTTTGGCTAAACAGTAAGGAAGTACTCAAAGAATGGTGGGAGCAGTCATAAGGACACAAGCCAGATTGAAAGAGTTCTCTCTAGCCAAATCTGGGACAACCTGAGCATGAAAATGAATGTTATGAATGGATTGTAACCCAATGAATAAATTAGGAAATCATGAGTCCATAGTGATGTTAATTAATTGGACATTTGACACGGAATGAGGTTTTTACATAACGTCAAAGCTTTTTCTCACAAAATACTAACAACAAAAGAGGAAAGTAATTTTACAAAAGAGAACCATGGTAGATACCACCTCAATCAAGTGACCTTAGTGAACCTCACCAATAATAGGATGTCACACCATCGCCATTTTGTGTTATTCCTGCCCAAAGATGCATAGCCTGAATCTAATCAAGAGAAAACAGAAGATAAACCCAAATTAAGGAATATCTACAAAATAACTGGCCCGTGTTCTTCCAAAGTATCAAGGTGGTGTGAAAGCCACAGGAATATTGGGAAAGTGTTCCAGATTTAAGACTAAAGAGATGAGAAAACTAAATGCAACGTGTGGTTCTTAAATGGATCCTTTTGCAAAACGAACATTATTGGAAAACTTGAATGGTGTCTGAGGATTAGGTAGTAGCAATACAAATATGTTAATTTTCTGATTTACCCTGATTTTTCCTGCAGTTTTACTGGGGAATAATGGACATATATCACCGCATAAGTTTAAGATACAGAGCATGATAGTTTGATTTACCTACACTTTGAAATGATTACCAAGTAGCCTTAGGTAAAATCTGTCATCTCATGTAGGTACAAAAAAAAAGAAAAACAAATTTCTTTGTGATGAGAACTCGTAGAATTTACTCTCTTAATAACCGTCCTTATACATCACACTGTAGTGTTAGCTACAGCCATCATGGTGCACAATACCTCCCTAGTGCTTGTGTACCTTGTGACAAGCTTAAAACTTTGGACTACTTTCTTCTAATTTTTCCTCCCCCCACCTCACACCTCTGCTTCCAAATCTGATTTCTTCTTTTTCCCCCTATGAGGTTGGTAGTTTTGCAGGGCCCACTCATGTTGTCGCAAATGGGAGGATTTCCTCATTTTTTATGGCTGAAGAATATTCCATTATGTATGTATACCACAACTTCTTTGTTCTTCCATCCATCAATGGACATTAAGGTTGTTTCCACGTCTTGGCTACTGCAAGCAATGCTTCTGTAAATATGGGAGAGCAGTTATCTTTTTCAGTTAATGTTTTCATTTCCTTTGGATATGCTCCCAGAAGTAGAATAGCTGGACCATATGGTAGTTCTATTTTTAATTTCTTGATGAACTTCCATACTCTTTTCCATAGTGGCTGTCCCAGTTTACATTCCCACCGAGAGAGCACAAGGATTCCCTGTTCTCCACATCCACACTAACATTTGTTGTCTATGTCTTTTTGATGATGATCATTCTATCAGGTGTGAGGTGATATCTCATTGTGGTTTTAACTTGCATTTTCCCTAATGATTATGTTATGTCCCTAATGGTAATGTTTACCATCTTCTTATGTGCCTGTAGGCCATTTGTGTATCTTTGGAAAAAATGTCTTTTCAGGCCCTTTGCCCATTTTTTAATTGGATTATTGGTTGTTGTTGTTCTTTGCTCTTGGGTTGTATGAATTATATATTTTGGATATTGACACGTTAGCAGATATAGGGTCTGCAAATAAATTTTCCCATTCTGTAGGTTGTCTTTTCACTTTGTTGATCATTTCTTTTGTTGTGCAGAAGCTTTTTAGTTTGGTGTGGTCCCACTTGTTTATTTTTGCTTTTATTGCTTGTGCTGATTTCCTTCTGACATTGACAATTACACTGCAGTTATGTAGAATGTCCTTCTTTGTAGGAATTAACACACTCAAGTATTTTGGGAATGATGGGTATCATGTCAATTACGTACTTCTAAATTGTTCGGGGGGGAAAGCTTTTTTACTGTGCTTCCACTTTCCTTCAAGCTTGAAATTATTTCAAAAAGAAAAAAATCTGACCCTTAGGAGGCTACTTAACGTAAGAATTAATAGTAAGATGGTTACACTAAGAATATTTTGCTTTATTGATTTTGGGGTGTATGTGTATGTGTGTTGGCAGCTGTGGGTTTGTATACCATGGAATCGTTGCTGATGGCCTACCATTCATCCTCCAAACCATTCTGGAGCCAAACCTTCTTCTGCTCCTTGGCTGACCTCTTTTGACTTTTGTGGCTCAGTTGTAAGTTCAACATAATGCATGTAAATCTCCATAGTTGATGTAGCTATTGTTTTTATAAGATCTTCAAAATCTTTGAATGACAACTAATTTTTAGCTTTCCATTGCTCCTGGGGATTCAAGATGCAGGGACGAAGGATATTCTGAATTTAAAATAGAAGATTATAAAATATTTTAGCACTTAAATGAAGACCTCCTGCATGCAAGGATTTTCCTTTTCTATTTGGTATAATTACTTTTAGAATACATTTTGACTTAAAATTTTTCAAGATTTTATTTAAATTCCAGTTTGTTGACACAGAGTATAATATTAGTTTCAGGTTATAGTGTATTATTTTTAATGAAAATGTGGCACGTCTGGATGAAAGCGTTCTCCTGTGAATCCTTAATCAAGCTAATAGAAGAAACTATGAACAATACCTGTTCCATACATTCTACCCACTAGCAGTTCTTGTCCTTTAAACTTTCTTGAAATTACTTCCAACTAGTAATCTGTGTTTGTAAATAACAAAACTCAGACAAAACAGACTATAAGGATCCACTTCTGTGTACCCGCTGGTGGCACGAGGGGGAAGAGGCTGGCAGGCAGATGGAGGGGAGTGGGCAGGAAAGAACCTTTGTAGCAACTCAGCTCTGATCTTCTCCCCTCGTCCTCATTACTCCATCCACGACAGACTAGTGGAGTGTCAACTATGAGTCGGTCCAGGTAATGAGCACCAGGGGCCCAATGATGAATGAGAAATATTCAGGGCTCTCCAAGGAGCAGTGAGTTGAGAGGGAGACAAAGGGCTGCACTAGACATTTAGGTATATTCTAATCATTTCTACAAAAGAATCCAAATACTATGTGCTATCAAAGGAGAAAAATGGCTGCCTGAGAGGAATAGGGAAAGTCTTTACAGAAAAGGTGATGTTTAAAGTCTTGGCTGCAGTTTGCCAGGAGAGGAGGAGGGAGGGAATTACAAGCAAAAGGGGAAACTGAAGCAGAAGGCTGAAAGTCTGAAAGCGTGACTTCTGCAGAGTTCCCAGAGGAAAGGGTGAGTGCACAATGGAGCACTATGTGGGTGTTTGGGAGGAGGGATGGGCTGAGCACAGACCAGAAAGGCTCATGTGGGCAGACCATTTAAAAAAAGAAAACAGACAAAAACCAAACAGCAACAACACACACCCCTGTGTGCTGTGCTAAGGAATTTGGACTTTATCCTGAAGGCTATGGGGGCGGGGGGGGGGGGCGGAGGGTTGCTGGAGAATGACATGGTCAGGTCCCTCCCCACGCAGGGATCTGTGACTCTACGGAGTGGGAGGGAGTGTCTGACCCCTATGCGCTGTGAGAATTGCTGGCTCTCTCCCTGCAGTGAGCTCTCTGCAGGAATGATACCTCCCACTCTTCAGCCCACCCCACAAAAACAGCATGCCTGGCATTTTCTATCTGGCTTTGCTGTCTTCATGATACTTCCTAAATATCTGACTTACCTATTTGTTGTCTGCCTCCCATTCTGGCAGATAAGCTTAATGATAACAGAGACTTTGTTCTATTATTGCCGTGTCCCCAGCACCTCCTTCTGGTTCTGGGCAGAGAGTAAGCGTACACATGTTCTTGAAAGAGTGAAGAAGGATAATGCGAACCTGACACAGATCTTGGTCCAAAGAACTTGGGAACCCATAAAGCTCAAATTCCAGGAGGGGAAATTTGCAGTGGCTGAGGGGCTCTGAGCCTCGAGGTAGAGGGATGGTCAGGTAAGAGGCTCCAAAAGACTCTCCAGAACCACACATTTCCAAATGAGAAGGCAAATCCTATCCTAGGATCCTTTTTGCCTTTTCCCCAGAGCTGGCCCTTTTGTTTTTTTCAATGTTTTTTTTTGAAAAGACATTTTTTATTTTTCATTTGAGAGAGAGAGAGAGAGAGAGAGAGAGAGAGAACACACGCCAGAGAGAAGCAGAAAGGGAGACACAGAATCTGAAGCAGGCTCTTGGGCTTGAACTCACAGACTGTGGGATCATGACTTGAGCCAAAGTTGGATGATTAACTGACTAAGCCACCCAGGTGCCCCAGAGCTGGCCCTTTATAACAGGAAGGCAGGACTTAGAGAGTATTCTAATTTAGAGATGTTGAAACCTAGACCAGGATTTCAATTGGGAAAGAGAATGAAGACTAGATCTTTCCTTTAACATGCTGTCCAACACCAGACTCTGGAATCATGAAGTTAGAGTTTTTCTGAATTCCCCTGAGATCTCAAAGTGGAGAGACCAGGTCCTGCAGAACTCATAGGTCTCCTGAGGTCTCAGCTGGAACATGCCACCCTGAGCATCCTGTATGCATGGCTCTGAAGGACATGAGGAGCAGTCATGGTACAGTGTTCTAGGTAAGTATCTATCCCAGGAGGTGGTTTCCTGGGCCTCCAGCAGCTGGACATCCAGTAGCCTAGGCAGAGTCTAGAAACTTCTCAGAACACGGGCCGATGTTTCCGGTCCTTAGGTTTCTCGAGCCACATGGCTAGAAGTTGTCTCAAATCACAAGAGAAACAGACACAAATCTCAACTCTCTGAAAACTAGTGGCCTGGTTTCTAGATCTTTCCAATTTGAGAACCAGCTAATTTGTTCCTGTTTCAGGCAACCGAAACCTAGTATTATGGATACGCAAGGAAGATACAGCCGCGGTAGTATTGCCTGGCATATGGGTGATTATGAGAACACTGATCAAAGAAATTCCAAAGGGGCTCTCCTTGTCAAGCAGAGCATGGCAGAATTGCCAAGAGCTTCCAAACCACCTAAGCTGCCAAAGCTACCAAGAAAGGAGGTATGATCATTTGCTTTGCCGAATCATCATCGAAAACATCAAATTATTTTAACATGAATTAGAGAATGCTATTTAACAGTAATACTGATAGCAATCAGTTTTGTGGCTCTTTTTAAATCTGTGAGAACATTTATGAAATTTATATTGGATTTCTACAGTAACGCCCATACTGTGGGTAGGTGACTATCATTCCCATTTTATAGCTAAATAAAACAAGAGGTTGTAGAGTGCAGTCCTTACAAGTGCTTATTTAACATACGGGTGAACCTGAAGAGAATGGCCTTCTTGATTTGCAAAAGCTGAGAAAGTTCTCAGCGTGTGAAATGGAGGTAAATCTGTAACTCCTGTCAAAACTCTTGCAGGCTGGTTAGCAGAGTAAATCAGTTCAAATTCAAGTTTTGCCCATTACTATCTAGGAAATCTTGAGCCGGTTGCATCATTTCCCTATATGGGTTTTTCTGTAAGTAAAATGGGAAATTAGTATTTGTACTGAATATTTGATAAGAACGATCATGAGAATCAAAGAATGTGTAAGGATATACAAATCAGTAATTATTTCCTAGGGTCTTTTTGCATAATTCCACAGCAAAATGCACTTTATAGTCATCCAGGATTTCAATATTGAGTCTGACTCATTTCCACGAAAGAAAGCAAATGGGATAGCTCGGATTAATCCAGATATTCCTATTTCCTACATGAAAACAGTCTCTTTACTCCATCGAAGAATCTTCCCCAACTGCTTGCCCTGTCACCAGAGATCTGATTTATTAGCAATTAATTACATCTATTTGAAACATTCTGTGAAGGAGCCATGGAAGTCCTCCTTGGTAGATCCTGACCCCAGGTGTACTTTGTATTAAAAAAGGGAGCAGTTCAGCTGCTAACATTCCTCTGTGGTCTTCTTTTTGGGCTGGTTCCAAATGAAACGATTTATTGCAGTGTGTGTGGATAAGTTTGGGTTACTTTCCGTCACCGAACTAATTTTGTGTAGGATTAGAGCAATCATGGATTAAATGATCCCAAATGCCTCTATCATTCACTAAATCTAACTGAGATATTGTTATGCATTAAAAAAAATCTGTTCAGATTTTTTATTTTGAAATGATTTCAAATGTGCAGAAGATTTGCAAGAACAGTACAGAGTGAACTCTGATATTCTTTATTGAGAACAGTCAGTTGCTTATTCGCTTTAATGCTTTTCTTTCTAAATGTGTGTGTGTGTACGTTTGTTTTTCCAAATCATTTGAGGGTAAGTTGCAGACATGATTCTTCTTTACCCCTAAGCATTTCAGGGTATATTCCTTTTTTTATATATATATAAATTTTTTAAGATGTTTTATTTCTGAGAGGGAGAAAGAGAGACACAGCGTGAGCAGGGGAAGGTCAGAGAGAGAGGGAGATACAGAATCTGAAACAGGCTCCAGGCTCTGAGCTGGCTGTCAGCACAGGGCCTGACGCGGGGCTCGAACCCACGAACTGAGAGATCATGACCTGAGCTGAAGTCGGCCGCTTAACAACTGAGCCACCCAGGCGTCCCTCAGGGTGTATTCCTAAGAACAAAGATGTTCTCTCATATAACCACAGTACAATTCTAAGATTCAGGGAGTTTAACATTGATACGATTTAATTGTCTATAGTTCATAATGTCTTTTGTAGTTTTTCCTCATCCAGGATCCAATCTAGAACTATATATTACATTTAGTCGCCATGTCTCCTTCAATTCAGAACAGTTCCCTTAGTCTTGGTCTTTTATAGCACTGACATTTTGAAGAGTCTAGACCAGTTCTATAAAATATCTCTTAACTTGGGTTTATCTGATGTTTTCTCATGAATAGATTTCGGTTATCTGTTTTGGGCAGGAATCTCAGCTAAGTGACATCATGTTCTCAATGCATCACATCAAAGAGGGACCTGATGTCAGTTTAACTCATTGCTAGTAAGGTTTATTGACCACTTGCTCACATCTTTTCCCTTCCAGGGATCAACAAAATACTCTGTCACCCCAAATAAGCTCTCTTTTTATAAACTAGTCTTTCTTCTAAATTTCTAGATATACATTAGAGACTTTGTTCCCTGTGTCCATGTTTTGGACTATCCCACAGGATTCTTGTAGATGATACTTCAAGTATTCAAGCCTGCCCCCTGGAATATAAATCCTTTTCAGTGAAAATGACTTTAAACAAGTGTTCTACATTCAAAAGCCAGTAATGAATGGAACATGTGTAAAGTCTCCAACATAATGCTTTACACCAGCCACCAATGAGTGGCTCCCACTCCTACACTTACCTGGGATGCCAGCACATTTTCCATTTTATGCTGCAAGAATCAAAACCACGTACTGAAAGCAGCCTCAATGAAGCTGAAGGAGATGCCTGGCTCTAGAAGTTAACACACCACGGCAGGGGTTAATCCTTACAGGAAGGGGGCATTTTGCTCCCACTGTGAATGAAGTGTTACTTCCTTCCTTGCCATCTCAGAGGATTTTTTCTTTTTCTTTTTTTTTAAGTTTATTCATTTTGAGAGAGACAGAGACAGCGCAAGTGTGGTTGGGGCAGAGAGAGAATCCCAAGCAGGTTCTACACTATCAGCACAGAACCAAGATGCAGGGCTCGAACCCACTGAGAAGCCGTGAGATCACTGCCCGAGCCAAAACCAAGGGCCGGGCCCTTAACGGACTGAGCCACCCAGGTGCCCCTCAGAGGCTTATTTCTAACTTCCACTTTTCCTATTCTCCCACGTCTCCTTTGCTGCATATATCCAAAGACTATATAGGGCTTGTATCTCTGCCTTTGCAGGATAACTCTGCTGCCTGGACTCTTTACGGTGTTAAAGACCTATGCTTCAAAGCCTGCTTACAAGCTGGTATGACAATATTCTGACTACCCAGCTGCTTTCTGGGGGTTCATAATATACATCATCCTACATCATCTCAAGTACCTGTATCAGCCAAGATTCTCCAGAGAAATAGTGCCAAAAAGATGGACAGACTGATTGATTTTAAGGAATTAGGAATATGGCTCACGTGATTCTGGAGGCTGGCAGATCCAAAATGGGCAGGGTTAGGCCAACAGACTGGAGACGTAGGCAAGAATGACATTGCAGCTCATGTCCAAAGGCAGGCTGGAGGCAGATTTCCTCTTCAGTGGGGAATTCAATCTCTTAAATCCTTCAACTGACTGGATGAGGCCCACCCACATCATGGTGGGTGATCTGCTTTACTGAAAATCTACCCATTTAAATGTTAATCTCTTCAGAGAGCTAGCCTCAGCCCCTCCCCCACCCCACCCCAGGCTCTGGCCCAACATAAGAGGACTGCAGTTGGGGGGCAGGATGCGGTCTGGCATGGGGGAGCTTCGGGATGAGAGTGGTCTGCGTGCTCAAAGCCCCATGTGCGAGAGGAGCTTTGGTACCCGCCAGGCAGAGCCCGACTGGGG
Organism: Hyaena hyaena; assembly: GCF_003009895.1. Classification (NCBI taxonomy): domain Eukaryota; kingdom Metazoa; phylum Chordata; class Mammalia; order Carnivora; family Hyaenidae; genus Hyaena; species Hyaena hyaena. Next base: position 922,931 of record NW_024081322.1, read on the forward strand.
CAGGGAGCAAACTACTTAGAGCAGGGGCGGGAACCTCTGTGACGGTGCTTGGGTCTCTGCCCCACCCACCTCCCCTCCAGTCTCACTGAGACCCTCCCCCTTTCCCTGACGTTACCTGCTGGGCGTAGATTTCTTTCCTCGCTGGTTTGCCCCAAAGCCTGTAGTTAGCTGTGAAGACTGAGACTAGAACGAGGAGTCCCAACCTAATGGCCTCTTCAGGTCTGTCCCTCTGCGGGGAAAGACCCTGCTCACGCAGCAGCCCAGCCAGGTGCACTGTGTGGTAGTCATTAGTATCTGTCTGGAGCCTCAGGATCCTAGAGCAGGTTGAACCTATTAACACCCACACTATCACAGCTGTGATAATCGAGGCCAGAGAGGTTGAGAAACTTGTCCAGTGTCACATAGCTAGTAGGCAGCCGACTCAGGATTTGAACCCAGACAGCCGACCTTCACCCTGTCCAAAGACACCACCTGCATGTGGAGCACAGGCTAGGCTAACTGATGGCGTCTACTAGAAGGAAGCCATAAGAACAGGATGTGGGCCTTGGAGGGGAGAAGGGTTGTGGATCAGACACACGGGCCTGCAGGTGCGAAACCGGTAACACAACAGTTTTGCTAAAGGTAGAAGACATCTGTGGTCAAGTCCCCTGCCTTGGCTCTTGGCTCTGTGACTCAGTTGTTCTTGGGGAAGTATGAAGTTTAGTGGGACCCTGTTAGTCACCTTCCTGACTGGTAGCTTGGGACCTTCTGTGGAAATGCCCTGCAGAGAGTCAGCCCTCAGGCAGCAAACACTTGGGGAGAAACAGCATTTTTGTCAGTCACCGGCTTGAACCTTTATCTCCTTGCTGAAAACCAGGTCCTACCTAATACAACCCAACGTGGGGCATGTTTTAAACAACCTCCCTTTCCCACCCCCTCCAGAGGCAGCCCCCTCTGCCTCCCAACCTGGTTTCCAGATTCTCGGGTAGCTGGCACGGCTGGATCTCCGATCGATCGGTTACTATAGGCGCTCAGTCTATAACTCAGAACCCCACCCCCCTTGGCTACCAGGAAGATTTCCCTTGGACTGCTTTCTCCACCTCCCTCTGTCCTGCGTACTTCGACCAGCGACCAGCGCCTAGCACCAAAACATTTGTTGAACGGATGAGTGAATTAATAAGGATTAAAGGATATATCAACCAAGCTTAAAAAGTAAATAATAAATCTTAATCTCATCGAAAAAATACCTTCACAGAAACTTCCACACTGGTGTTTCACCCAAATTTCTGGATACCATGGGCTAACCGAGGTTGACACATAAAACTGACTGTCACAGTACCTATCTCATTCAGGTGACAATTAAGCATATATAAAGCACCTGACAGAACAGTCTAGCTACCAGGGAACCGAAAAGCAAGGCGGCGTGTGTGTACGTGTTTACGTTCTTCACCAATGGCAAAATTTTTAAAGTTGCTTGAGGGATATGGAAAACACTTTTGAAATTTTCATTTAATCCAAAAGGGAGTTTGAAATACCTAACGTTCATTCTCCCCACGATCTTTAAGACGACATGATTCAGGATGGTATTATGTATGTTACAAAAGTTATACTTAAAAGCATTTTTTCCCTGAGACTATACATATGAATGATCTCATCTTTTACATAGCAAATATTACATAATGTCCTTTACTTTCCTAAAATAAAATTCATATAGAGTATAACCTACTTCCACACATAATTTGTAACAAACCAGTAAAATGCCCTAGATGTCCTATTTAAAAAGTAACCTATTAAAATAGATTTTAATACACAGACACTGAAACACTAGATAAGAATAGGAAATATAAGGGAGCAGGCAGATCTTTCATCTATATGCGGTCTGCAGGAATGCTACAATTACAATAACGAAGACTGAAGCGGATGCACAGATGACTCAAATTCATGAATACAGTAGTGGTTGGTAAGGTTGCTTTCCCAATTTATGTTAATTCTTGTAAAAATTCTGAATCTTGCAAAGTAAAATCTTCTCTCGATGTATACAACACTGGCATTCCTGGAAACTTCAGCATGTGTTAAACTCATGTGAGAAACACATTGTGCTTTTATGTAAAGCAGAATTAAATTCTTAGCCTAGATAATTATAAACAGGTTTTTCACCCACATGACCGTCCGGCGGAACATTTAAAAGTCATGCAGGCGGTGGGACAAATCCTCATTGGGTGGGGTGTCCCCTGCATTTCAAGACCTTTCTCTTACCGTCCTTGGCCCCCATCCACCGGCAGTTAACTCTCACGCACCATTTCATGCTAACCAAAACGTCCCTACATTTCCCAAACACCCCTGTTGAAAATCGCTGACATATACAACCAAGTGAACTAATGGAAATGATGCCTCTAGGTTTTCAAGTTCTGAGATTAAAAATAACAAATCACATGCAGTACCAGGAAATTGTTCAAGATAATTTCAAAAGGTTTATTGCACCAAATGCCACAGAAAAATGGATCAAAATAATACATGAACAAGTTTTAAGAAAAGATTTCTATACATTGCCATTGATATCTATTTACCTGATCAAAAATATAAAGTCCTATCAATTTGTCTTACTGGAGCTTCAATAATAACAAATCCCAGAATCTTCTCCTTTTTTAAACACCACTTAAATTTAAGCATATTGCAGTCTTGCTGCTCCCAAGATATATGGTCACCAAAATTTTGACACTTAAAAATTAACACTCAGAGGGGGCTGCTTGATTTAGGTAAATATTGTATTAAAATATCCCCTCCCCCACAGCACAATAAAAAAAAAAAAATGGTTCACATTTACCAAGAGAAGCTAAAGGCGTTTTCAATTTAATGGTGAAAGTCTGCATCAACAAAATACTTTCAAAAGTATAGATTAGTGTGGAAATCCAGGCATTTAAAAGAATTTTAGGGTCACTTTATATTCTTGATTTTTATGTACAACCAACTCTAGCGAAGAACCTAAAAAGCTACAGGCTAACTTTTTATAAAATCTCAGGACCTAATTATAAGAGCCGAAACGACAGTTTAGTATCACTTAGCAAGCGGGGACTTTTCCTCCCTCCAAAAAAGTTACTTTTGAAAAATATGGTTAAGTTTAAAAAGTTGCGATGTGTAAACGGCAGTTCCATGGGATGTGAAAAGATTATAGTTACTTTTATTAAAAAACAGCACACTTCAGAAAAATGGATTGAAGCCTGTACAAAAAGCTATTTAACACTGATAAAAAATAAAATACTTTGGAATTATGCACAAGTATGGAAGCTACATTTTAAATTTTCATTGTCATGTTTAAACGTACACAATTACCTTTACATTCATATCACTCGTCGATTAAAAATAAAACTGCAACATGCTAGAAAGAGGCCCATCACAGTAACATGGACACAGGCTGCTCTGTCATGCCTCACTAGCTTGCTTCAAAAAGCAAGATGCTACAAAAGTTACACTCAACAGGTAAGACTTAAAAGTTGAAGAAACCCTAAAGGTGGAATCCTGTCAACTGAGGTAGTTTTCTTTTCTTTTTTTTTTTTAATTTTAATTTTTTCTTCAAGTGGGCATGGGGTGGGGGAGGGTCCCTTTCTTGCCTCTTCAGCTAAGACAGAATGAAGCCACTGGGTGGTGTGAGTGGGTGTATCTCAACGCAATTCCATGAGATTTTTTTTTTTCTTTTCCACTTTTGGGAAGAGGTTGAATTTAAGACAAAGAAAACTTGAATGTTATTTAGAGGAGGATTATAAAAGAGCAGCAACATTCTTGGTCTGTTTTTGTAGGCAATCGATGTGAGGATTAGGTTCTGACTGGAATCCTGAGTGTCACGGAGGCAACCCCCCCATGTGACCCACCTGTAGTTTCCAACAGACATTTTCCAAGAGAGAATTTTAGAACAGTAGATTAAGAGGCAAATTAAATGTTCTCAGGCTTTGAGAGGACTGGGCTAAATTTTTATGTATGGAGTTTAGAATCAGCTATTTAAAGCTCAATTTCCCCCTATGTGGGTCTAATTTTCAACATGTCGCTACAAACACATTTTGAATGAAACTGGTTCTGTATCCAGTTACTTTCTATGAAACCCTGGAAGGCGGTGAATGAGGGAAAGTGCTCAAAACGTGTAAACAAGAAAAAGGGAAATAGAAATGAGGGGAATGCTCTAAACTGGTACAGATGGAAATGACATAACGTCAGCTATTATAATTTATTCACACATAATGAGAAACAAATGATGACCAAGCTGAGCCACAGGTGAGGTTCATTCTCTGAGTAACAGAACAACAAGCAGTGACGTCACAAAACTAGAGACTTAAGAACACCAAGCTCAGATGTTAGCGGAAGGGGATGAGAAAAACATAAAGCTGGAAAGCTTCAATCTTACGAAAGACACAAAATAAAAATTAAATATATTATTTAGAGCCTTAATGCACCCGCCTACATTTCACATCATAAAACAGAGACAGAAGAAAAGGTAGCAGTTCTGACCTATCCCTAAAGAATTATTACACCTAATTTTCTCCATTGGTACTTGCATAACGAACTTGCATTTGTAAAAGAAGAACAAATTTATGTAACTTGGTGTTCAGAATCCAGATTGTAGCAAATAAAAAATCTGAAGTCATTCTAAAAGCCCTAAAAGGAAAGTTACTTCGTAATCTTGGGTACAAACAGATGCATGAAAAGGAATGGGATTAATTCATAAAATAGTGTTAGAGAAATGAGAGCCTGGTTGTAATCAATTGTACTCAAGACCTGCAAGGTGCTAACAATGTTCTGATTGGCTAGATTAGCGCCGACCTTTTAACAATCAATATTTTTAAACTCTTTACCCGGGATGTCGGGACATACTCTGACATGGTCAGACTTCATGACCAGTACACTAAGTAAAGTTCCTTTCACATTAATGAAAAACTAAGGTTTGTTTTGTTTTTTTTTAAAAAGTGAGCTATGCTAATAAACAGTCCTTCATTTTGGCAGATTTTATAATGGGTATATTAATTTCTGGAGAGGTGTTTTGAAAAGGACTTAGGCATTAGAAGGCACAGAGATGATAATGTAAAAATTTAGATCATTTATGGATTGTTTATAAATGTACAAACTAATTACTTTCATTAGTCATCCTGAACTGTTGCAGGTTTCATTTCCCACCAGGCCAGCTGCGCCTTTTAAAGTACAAATAGTCATTTGTATTAACTATTACAGGAAGAAAGTGGCTTCGGCTGGAAGAATTCAGCAACAGAAACACTCTTGAGCTTATAGAAATAACTTTGGTAAATGGCCTCTCTTAAAAAGGCCGCTGAAAGCTCTAAAGTATGCGGATAAAACATATGGTATCAGACTGTGCACTCTGCAGCTATGAACTACATCTTGATGAGATTAAGATGCTACATTGATTCCTGGGTTTATTGCACCAACAATCCATCTCTAACCTACCTGTGGCTGCATCTGCAACAAGGTAAACTCCAAGAAGATGTGAAAACAGTGGGTCCCTAAAGCACTCTCTTCCCAACGGTCGATCCTCTTTCCTGTTTCGCATCAGGTGGTAACTCCTGCGGCTAGCGGACAGGAAGATGGCACAGTGTGGCTTGCTTTCTGTCACCTTTTGTAAACAGCAAACTCTGCCCTGGAATTCAAATCCCTCGTTCTGTCTTAGAACAGCAAATCACACTTTCTCCAGCTTGGAGAGCTCACGCTGAAACTCTGAAACACTCTCCTACTGGAATCCTATGTACACTGCTTACCCCCGCTCCAAAGTCACTTGCCCTTATTCTGCCCAAACACATAGGCGCTCTGTACCGACAGCTTAGTGTTTAGTGTAGTGTTATGTCTCCTCCTGCCCAAAAAGTCACTCTCTGTTGATTCATGGGTAACAAAAGGCCGAAAGTACTCATGAAAAACACAAATGCCATTATGTCAAGTAAACCTAAGTCGTCCAACGAGGCATCCACTTGAAGCAACAAAACAAAACAAAACAAAGCAGTGGAATGACTGTTTCTGTTTGCTCTTCTCATGCTTTTGACGTCACAGAGAGCTTATTCCTTTCGCCTTCGGTTCAGAATCTGATTTTCTTTTTTTCTTCCAAGGAAGAACTGTCCTGAGCTTTAGCTTATAAGAGTATTTGAGCGACGTAAGGAGAATGAGTACTGGCAATAGCAGTCAACAGGGGCAGGTCGTTTGATTCAATCCTAAATATTGAAAAAAGAAAAGAATGTTAAAGTAGCATAATTTCACAGGAAAGTATTATTGCTAGATACCAAGCTTGCCAGAGGATTGCTTAAAACTAATGACAATGTAAGAGATGGAAAGATGATAAACTTGTTCTTTTAATGTGATCTCCCAGTGATGCCGCCCAAGGAAGCGGAGGAAGATGCCAGTGTGCTGTGCCTGTGGACACAAGGCTGTTCTTCCCATGGGCAGGGGTCACCCAATTTTAAGCCCATAACTTTTCTATATTCCCCGACAATTACGGTTTTCTCCAGTGGCTGAGTCATTCTGAGCGCATGCTGAGCCCATGGTGAGGTTCCACACCTGGGCTCAAATCAGTCTTAGGACAATGATGAAGGTGGGAGCTTTTTCAGAACACTTGAGGATTTGTTCAACAGGTTACACAATTTAGATCCTCACTAAGCATCTGAGCCACAGCATTCTGAGAGCAAAGTAACACTAATAGATACTGAGTCAAGAGACATCACAGCATCAAATGGACGTGGCTTTGGCTCCCTCTCTTACAGCAGAGGCGGATACAGTGTGGTCACTGGCTGAATGCTGCCAAATGTCCTGAAAAAAATTAGGACTGCTTCGGTCTATGGAATATGTCCTATTTTTTCCCCCTTGAATTCCAAAAATGAAAAATTAAAAATAAAATTTAAAAAGGTAGCTGCCATTACTTCATGGAATTTTCTATGCCTTCTCCGGTAACGCTCCCTACAGATCTCCCTTCAGGGTGGATGAGAAGTTCTTCAGTACCTTTTGTGCCACTGGCTCTGACTAGAAGAGGAAGGGGCTAGAGAGGCTGGATGTGACCCCCACGAATCATGCACTAAGAAGACCTAGAGATGAGAGAGGTAAATAAACCCTTTTGGTCTTTCTAACAGTGTCTATGGACACCTGCCAGCCAGGGAAAGATCCCAGAAGTACAAGTCACACACCTGGCAGTGGGGAGCCTGGTGAGCAGGACTAACGTGGGAAGCTGGTAAAGAGACCGAAACAAAAACTAGGAATAACAACAGCAACAACAACAAAGAGATATGTGGCAAGTTAACTGCAAAAGCAAATGCCTAAGAAGGGAAAAATATTTTTGGAATAAAGTATGGAAAAAAATCTATGATAGGAAATGCCAAGAGCCATAGTACCCTAAGTCACATCCTGGGTGTGAAAGATGGAAAAGTCTGGCAAGAATGCAAAGACCCGAGCCTTGACATAATACTTTGGTTAGCAGGCTTGATGGAGAATTTCAAGGATGACATCATATATGCAAGATTTGCTTGCTCAAAAATTAGGGGAATCCTCATCATAGTGAAGGCAGTCAATTCCCCATAAACGGGGTCTTTTAGTTAGTTTTCTGTTGAAAAATTAAGCAGAGATGAACAAAAGTCAATTTCTTCTCCGAGAGAAGTTCTGGCAAAGACCCTGTGAGGACGATGTACATTAGCAGTAGCATCAGTATATCTCCTCTTCCAAGGGGCCTGTGATGAGGGAGGGGAAAGTACCGCCCCCCCGCAAACATGCAGGTGGCCCTGAAGGTCCAGGAGCGCGGCCTTCTTTGCCTCCTCCAGGGAGCAAAATGCAATTCTGACAGGCTGCGCCTTTGACGTCTTACTGAAATGACTAGACAGGGGCAGGCCGAGTGGGACTAAATTTTTCACTTTCAAGCATAAAATAATCCGGGGAGAAGACTAACATCAAGTACTACTAGCTTAAAGTTCTGTGCTTGTTTCTCAGTCTGGAACTCCAGCATCAGAGATACGAAGAGGGGAAGGAAGGAAGCCGCAGAGGCACACATCTGATGACTGTTCAGTGGGGCGCCAGGGCCCACAGGTGCCGGGTGACGCAGGCCGCGTGGGTGAGTGGGTGCAGCGCTGGGGTCAGCCCCAGCGTGGGGAGGGATGGCGGTGCGTCACAGAACTCACCCCAGGACGACACCTAATTCTTTCACATGGACTCGTGTGTGACCACGCAGATACTCAGACAGCATCTTACTTTTCAGGTACATCTCCTGTAGTCTGTCTTCAAGATGCATGATGCACTGGGGAGCCAAGAACATTCACAATGAGGGCCGGTATCCAAATCTCTGCCAGAATCTCAATATTCTAAGAGCTGGAATTCTCTTAATTCCTGTCTAAGTACACAGCTATAGCCTCATTCCTTTCAAATACGCGTAAATATTACAGACCATACCAAACCCTACCACTGGTGGGTATAAGAAAAGGTTTTTATAAAACAACAGTTTACTTTTTCTAATGACTAAGATTTTCATACATATCTGCTAGTCTTTTTTAAAAAGCATTTTTAACATAGCTGAAATCATTCTGTAAGTGTATTTATTTCCTGCTTTTAAACAACTTTACAATAATCCTTTCCCCATGTTATTAATAAATCTTTATCAATGTGATTTTTATGGCAAAATGACTTTTGAGAATGCACATTATCATTATTTGCATATCCACATGGCAATCTGAGTTTTGTTACCATAGTTTTTTAAAGAACATCTTTGTTGTTGTTTTCCTGTATCTCAGATTATTTTGGCGAAATACATCCACCAAAGTAGAGCAAATGGAACAAGGTCACTTTAAATTTTTTCTTTTGGGTTTTGCTCTCAAGAGCGCATTTTAACTAGGTCTTTAATAACAATAAAGAAAAGGCAATTATTCTCAGGACATCTCTACCCTTGGAATTGTGTCCAACTTCATTTTTTAGAGAATAGCAACCATCTGTGTCTTTCACCAGAGGCAAATGCTTTTGCATTTGGCAGGCAGAGCCATCCAAGCCTCTTCAGTAAGACACCTGACGGCTTTGGCAAGGGTAATTCCATCATACATAATTTCTTCTAGACCATTACGCCTGTTATCTGCAAGGTAAAAAGATTAACAGATCCATTTGAAAATGTTGATCTTGACCATCTGGGCTGATCAGTGACATGGAAAAAGTATCTCTTCGAGATGCAATCTTACAGTTTTTCATTGGCTTAAAAATCTTTTACATGCATTGTGTTGAGAGGAGGAACAACAACTGGTAAGTGACTAATAATTAAAGCAAGGAGGGTTTCACCAATTCTCACCAGTTACGTGGTAAAAGGAGCTCCTGTTAAGTTTCCGTTTCTTATAGAGTGAACACAAAGTTTTTAATATGAGTGTTATAAAATATTAAAAGGAACATTCACATGATGTTGAATCTTTTGTTTTAAATGGTTAATTTACACTGTTTTCATAGTCCCTATGAAAGCTGTATGTTGTACTGTGGAAATGAAGAGAACACTGGTCTATATGGAATGTATACTAAACTCAAAATCAAATCATTTAGAATTATTTTTATGAAAGGTTTCATTATCAAATAGAACCACTTTGGGCTCCACCCTCCCCTTTTTCTGGGATTTTATTCCCGAGATGAATTTGTTTAATTTTTAGCTTCTGAAATTTTAAATAGCTACTTTCTCTTTTCATAATGAAGTCTCTCATAGTCATTTACTCTTGTGTTTTAGTCAAGCGATTTTTAGGGAGAATTTTAAACTGCAGATGAAGTTTTCTTTGATCTTGGTTTTTGTCAGGTTAAATAAGTCATTCTATTCCTACTGCTGAGTAGCTAAACATGCTTCTGCCAAAAAAACAAAAACAAAAAGCAAAAACAAACCAAAAAACATACTTCTGTCTATATGAAGTAAAAATAATTAATTATAGTGATTTATTGCTTGGATAACTAAGATGTCAAGTGTAATAAGAGCTATGTATTACAGAATAAAATATGAAACATGGCAAATACTTAAAATAGTAAAAAGTAAAAGTATAAAATCTAATATATCTTTCTTTCCTCATAGAAAAGGAAAGTTGAGCCACTAAACCAGCATGATGCAGCTTGCTACTAGAAAGAAAAACTGACCGCAAATACAGAACGAAAGTAAGGCCGTCATAACTCATCAGTACTTCTCACATCACCCCCTGGGACAGAGGTCCTGTGAGAGCATGCTTCAGTCTAAAGCCCGAATAAATATTTTGGTGAAAAGGCACTGTCAGTCTTTACAACCACTAAGATTATTCATGAAACTAATTATTGTCAGCATTCACGCTAACAGTACCTGTTTCCTGCGAGCTGATCACATGTAACACTATCCCGAGTGCTTTGCCTGAATCATCCAATTTCATTTTCATAACCACATGAGATAAGCTCTATTATTTGCTCAGCTTTACAGATGGGGAAATGGAGACCTTGAGAAGTCACACAGTTAGGAAGTAGTGGAGCTTGGTCTAGGATATGACCCTAGACTACTGGACCCTAACGGTCATGCACTGGCCATGGCTGTACCCGGACTGGTAAAGTATCGCATATGGGCACGGTGCTTTAGTAGTTTAAAAAGCAGTATCTCAGACCAAATTTTCAGAGCCTTCTCACAAGATGTGCAAAGGATACTATCTGTTTTACAGCTGAGACAGCTGAGGTTCGGAGATGCTGAGGACTATCCACAGTTACACAACTCGTCAATGGCGAAGCCTAGGCTTTAACCTGGCTGCACTGAGGGGTCCCTCTGTCACGCCACACTGGCACGACAACTACCAGTACCTCAGATCCCCTTCTTTTTAATGTTTGTTTATTTTTGAGAGAGAGAGTGAGAGAGAGGGAGGGAGACAGAGAGAAAGAGAGACAGAGAGAGACAGAATACAAATGGGGAAGGGGCAGAGAGGGAGATACAGGATCTGAAGCAGGGTCCCGGGTCTGAGCTGTCAGCATAGAGCCTGATGTGGGGCTCGAACTCACAAACAGTGAGATCACGATCTGGGCCAAAGTCGTACGCTTAACCGACTGAGCCACCCAGGTGCCCCTCAAATCACCTTCTTGAAGGCCAGGGAAGTCTTAACTTTCTGAGGAATGTGGTGCATCAGTAGGTCACATCTCAGAACAGTTACCAGTCTTTTCACGGTTAGTGTAGGTCCTTCATATTCAGCTTCCTACTTTGGTATTAAGCAGCTCTGTATCTCCTGTGCAGGTAATGGATGGACAGATGGATGCTCTGGTCTGGGAGCATACTGCAGAGGGCAGCCGAGTGTGGGGGGCAGAGCAGAGAAGGTGGGCGCTCTTTCACCTCAGTGCAAATCCCCAAGGTCAGCTCACTTTTGCTCTTCCTCACTATATGCCGTGAAGCCTCTCTTCCGCTTTTGAGACCTTTCTCCCTCCCTCTCAAACTATATTTTCTCTCAGTCTCTCTGCAGATAAACACACATTTTTTTTATATATATTCATTCCAGTGACTGGGGGAGAGCTGTTGATCATTTTCTAGGAGTTTATGGGCTCTATTTATTGTCTTTAATATAATGTTATGAAATCAATTTTAAAATCCCATCTGAAAAGGAACACAACGATACCATCTTCTATGGGTATGGTACTTCAAAATTTTAAATGTTTACACAAACGATATTCCATTTCATCCTTAACAATTTTATGAGAATGGTCCCTGAACAAAAGGAACTAGAATCCCTTCAGTGGCTGGCTTGTTGATGTTGATACAATAAAAGGAAAACAAATGAGTTCTCCAAATGAAGAATTTAAATGTCCTTTTATGCTTATTTCTTTGGCCATATTCCTTTCTCAAAAAGATTTCAGTGTCATTCTGTGTCGTTTCATGGAAATAACTATCACTACTGAAATCTATCCTGTTTGCTGGTTTTACGTTGTGTGTTCAATTTTTACTTATGCTAACGTCCAATTATACTAAAAACAATACATATCAGTATTGTTAAGTGTTTTGTTTTTCCTTAACTGTATTTCTATGGTAAGATGAGAACAAGTACTTACAAAATCCGCAGGGAGGTGAAGCTTGTAAAGCTGTAAGATGGAGTGAAGCAAACTGGACACCTGACTAGAGACCAAGACATCCTGGCCCAGTTTCATGCTGTCCGTCACTTTCCTCTGACTTGTGGCTACCTGGACACTCCACTTATCCGTGTCTGCAATAATACAGACAGCTTCGGCTATCGGCTCATCAAGTACTGGATGCTGGAAGAGAAACACAGTGGGTCAACGTTTCACAACCCTGCCAGGGGCACTCAAAACATCCAGTAGCATTAGTCTAACAGTTCAGAAGCTGCTGGTGGGAGCTGCAGATATTTAGGGTGTCATCATGACTAAAATAGGAACATCATCAAATCATCATTTAAAATTAACATGATCAAAACTGCATTCAATCAATATTTCTTTCTTACACCCAGAAGGTATGCTGTAAGTGTTGTTGACGTTCATAGATAAGTGAAAAAATAGTGCCCTCCCTATATTCCAAGAGACTAAAATTCCTTTCCTTTCTCTTATTTCTTTAAAAAAAATTTTTTTAACACTTATTTATTTTTTTAGAGACAGAGAGAGAGCACAAGCAGGGGAGGGGCAGAGAGAGAGGGAAACACAGAATCTGAAGCAGCTCCAGGCTCTGAGCTGTCAGCACAGAGCCCAATGCAGGGCTCTAACTCACGAACCATGAGATCATGATCTGAGCTGAAGTCAGATGCTTAACCCACTGAGCAACCCAGGTGCCTCAGATTTCTTTCCTTTTGAAAGACTACACTCTCCTTGTAAAATGGAGAAAATCTGAATAAGGTGTAATATTCTATTGCCATTTCTCCAAAAGAAGGTTAGGCAGGGTAACTTAATATTCCCTTAAAGTTATAGATTTAATCATTAAGCAGTATTTATTTAGTGACCATGTGCTACATACATAAATCAACTCTACCAACATCTAGATGAGGCCACAAGGCCAAAGGATGGCTACTGATGAATAACTTAAAATGCAAAATCCTTGGTAACTATGTAGTGATGGAAAAGCAGGCTGGCAACTGGTAAACTGTGCCACAGGGCAAACAGGGTCAGGCAGTCAAGGAAAAAAAAATCTAATGTCTTGAAACTGATCAAAGTATAACTGCTTCATCACCAGCACGTGGTGTCAGGGCAATGTGGCTCATTGGTGGAGGTCATGGATGGAAGATACTCCACGCATGACTTATTTTAGAAGGCTGCAGATCCAGATATGATAACAAAAAGGGACAGAGAAGTTGGCTCAATTATTCTAAAAGGAGATACTTAATGCATATGAGAAACATATAAAACAATCAACCAAACATGAAACATGAGCACGACCCTTATTTATTTATTTGAGCCAAAAATCAAAAGTCTTACACTCCAAAGACTGAGCCACGTAGGCACCTCAGCATGAGTCATTTTTAAATCACTGGATCAAAGAGGCAGAATCTAGGGTGGAAATCAGAGGAAAGACTGAAGACAAAGGATCCAAGGGTTGGGACAAACTGATAGGAATCTGTGAGCCCATTCCTAGGTGGGGGCTGAATCTCTTCTGCCTGTATCCTTAGCCCCTAGCACAGGGCCTGGCATTGGAGAAATGTTACTAAATTAAAATGAGACTGGTTAGGGGTGCCTGGGTGGCTCTATCAGTTGAGTGTCTGACTTCAGCTCAGGTCATGATCTCGTGGTTCATGAGTTTGGGCCCTGCATCAGGTTCTGTGCTAACAGCTCAGAGCCTGGAGCTGCTTCAGATTCTGCGTCTCCCTCTCAACCTGTCCTCCCTTGCTCACGCTCTCCATTCAAGTAAATAAACATTAGAAAAAATTTTTTAAAGAATAAATGAGACACGTTACACAAGCCCATGACAGAGTTAAGGAGCATCCTGCATTCCCTAACACAGCACGGTATTGCTGACTTTTATGTTTACAGGTTCCAGAACAGAGAAGAACCAGCCGAACATTTACAGAAGAATACCTTAGAAGAAATACTGGAAGCATTACATTCTCAGGTTACTAAATGTCTAACATAGAGCTCCCTGAATATAGCCAATGGGCAACCCAATGTCTCCATCTAACTATATCATTTAGTAGCTACTCACTTATTTACTGAACACTTTTTAAAGGAAGATGGAAATGGAGGAAAATGTAAATAGTCAAGAAAAAAAGCAATAAATGCTGAAATGATAAAAAAAAATATCATGAGCAGCTACTTTAGCTACAATTTAAGGGGCTCCAGGGCTACTGGCTGCCCATCCCTGAACTTGTCTACACTTCTGGAGGTCAGAGAGTTGAAGCTTAAGTTTCAGTGATTCTAGAAGTTTCTGATACACATCTTTCCAAAGAAAACACAACCTCACTAAAGAGAAGGCAGTTTAAACATATTATGATTTGGCTTATTAGTCAATCTCTAAGTTTTTAGAATTTAAAGAACTCTAAGATCCAGAAGACCATGTCTGGATTCACTACAGAAATACACACCCACACACACCCTATGTGCTGGTATTCAATTTAAAACTCCTCTTAGAAAACGCTCTACTTTAAAGGCACATATACAACTACAATAAACAAATAAAAAATTACATGTGTGCTTCTTTTCAATACTAACTTATTAGCCATATCTTAATCATAGAAGTAATAGTGAAATCTGTCAGAGAGATTTTTTAAAAAATGTTTATTTTTGAGAAAGAATGAGAGAGCATGAGCCAGGGAGGGGCAGAGAGAGGAGACACAGAATCCAAAACAGGCTCCAGGCTCCAAGCTGTCAGCACAGAGCCCGACACGGGGCTCAAACTCATGGACCATGAGATCATGACCTGAGCAGAGTTAATGCTTAACCAAGTGAGCCACCCAAGTGCCCCCAAACACTTTTTAAAAAATGTTTTATTTTTTGAGAGAAAGAGAGAGAGGAAGAGGGGGTGGGGAGAGAACACATGCTAGAGCAAGCGGGGGAGGGGCGTGGGGGACAGTAATCTGAAGCAGGTTCTGCACTGTCCGGATGACAGCAGCAAGCCTGACACGGGGCTCGAATTCACGAACCATGAGATCATGACCTGAGCCAGAGTCGGACGCTCAACTGATGGATCCACCCAGGTACCTCTGAAAGATCCAAACACTTATTAAAAGCCTGACCCACCCATCTGCTGTCCTTAGGGCTTGAGTTTGGGCATGGAGACTAGAAAAAAAGAAATGGGCAGGAGAGGCAAGGCATGGCTGCATCCTGATGGAGACTGTGGATTCCTATGGATCTTAAGAAAAGGAAGACACGATATGAATAGCTATCAGCAAGTAAGATTACTTCGTAAGATTCCTCTTAGTATTAAAAAAACCCTTTAAGGGTGGGGGCACTTTGTCAGTTTGACTAAATATATCAGAAAACCAAAAAAGCCCCCATCATATATTTACTCTTTTAAAAGATCTCCTCCCCGCCACTGTGTCTGAGATTTAATGAGACCTCCAATTTGAGTTTTGAATGGAAATCTGAAGCAAATATTAATATTAAAAACAGTCATTTCCCCATAAAATGTTTGGTTGAAAACTTCATAAGCCTTAAGGACAGTGTTATATATCAACTTTCCTTTTCTCTCTCAAATTGAAGAGAAGCAAATTCAAAACGAGTTTCTGGACCACAGAGTTGGTTAAATTCTCTTATCAGGATGAGCCGGCCATGTTTCTATTGTCTCCATAATCTGAGCCGTCCAAAACCACTGCCCTATGCCCGCCCCCCTTCCCACCTCAATAGAGTGTCCACGGCCCACTGAGCGCACGTCCACACTCCAGGCGGCACCACAGAGCTGCCGGCCCTCTGGCCCCTGCTGCCCTCCCGCAACCTCTTCCAGGCAGCTGCCAGCCGTTTCTGTGCCTCCTTCAGAAACGTGACCAGACACAGACATTTCAGAAACTTCAGACAGACTGGAGGATGCAAGAGCACGGCCGATCAGTAGGGAGCTGCAGGCGACTGTGAGGGTGGATGGCCAATCTCCATTGCAGGAATGAGGCAGCCCCAATAAGCCATTATCTTTTTTGCCTTCCTCTGCTTTGTGAGTTAGAAACAGTCTTTTATTTAGCTCCACGCTGTCAATATCTCATTTATCCAATCTACTCTCCTGTGAGGATTTCTCAAGATACAGTGACAAATGAAATGCTCATATTATGGATCTTTAAAGGTTTCTCAAATATTCTTTGGCTATTATATTTTGTTTGAATCAACAGGGTTAGGCTAGTTAATTTACAGCCACTAAGGATGCATGCGTCTGTTTCCCAGGAGCGTAGATGGCTGGGACATTCCAATTTCAGGATTCTGGATCAGATCTCTGAGTACACGGATATGCTGCCGTGACTTACACACCCATGACTTCTGCCTAACTTAAACTTGCACAAACAAGAAATGTCTACAAGGTCTGAGTAATCAGAAGAGCCGTGGTTCTGATATTTCAGTGACAGGCAATGATAAGACAACTGCAAAGGCTCTGAAGTAAGGCAGGGTTGGGCTTGAACACCACCTGTCACATACTAGCTGTAGAACCTTAAGCAGCTCATTAACCGGGGCTTCAGTTTCTACATCTGTGAAAGATGACCTGTTTCACGGAGTTTCTGTGAAACTTCTGTGACGTTTAAGTGAGGTTTAACTCATGGAGGTTTTCTGTGAGAAAAACGTGTATGACACTTGTAGCATAGACACTAATTTGCCACATTCGACTTGCTCTCTTACCCTACTCTCTGTCTATATTAGTCATGGCCACTGAACCCTCAAACTTCCTAAAATACCACCTTATCATTTCCCTTACCAACTCAAAAACCTACCCTAGCCTCTATCACCCAAACACCTAACTTCGAACTTTTCTTTTTCCATACTTAAAGCTCTTCACAGTCTGGGCCAGATCTACCCATAAATATTTACGTCCAGAACTTTCTAAGGATATTCTGCTCCAGGCTGAGAGGACTCCTGCCTCTTATCTCAGGTTGTGCCCAGAATGTTTTCCCTGCTACCTTCTAGACTTTTCAACCTTTCAAGGACCCAATTTGGGTCCCATCCCCACGCCTCACCTCACACCACAGCAAGACATCTTTCCCATACCCACTGCTCTTCCTTTGGCTTCTGAGAGCTTTTGCAATCTACATTTTGACATTTAATCACTGTCTCAACTTGTTCTCATCTTCACATCTGTTTGCCTACTCAGTGATTACATAATTAACTCAAAGAAAGAAATCACTTTTTTCTTTTCCTTCTGTAGCCTCTTAAATGAGCATAACAAAATGTTAGGCATGTGCTAAGTATCTAACACATGCTGGCTCTTTGACTAATTCTCTATTCAATTTCTTTTTTTTTAATGTTTATTTATTTTTGAGAGAGAGTAAGAGAGAGTGTGTGTGTATGTGTATATGTGAGCGGTGGAAAGGCAGAAAAGAGAGGGAGAGAGAGAGAGTCCCAAGTAGGCTCCACTCTATCAGCACAGTGTCCGATGTGGGGCTCGATCTCATGGACCATGAGATCATGACCTGAGCCTAAATCAAGAGTCGGACGCTTAACTGACTGAGCCACCCAGGTACTCCCCTCGATTCAGATTTATTTTTGGATTCAGTCCAGTTCCTATTATGTCATCTGCACAATTAATAAATTTCTTTTCCATGTACCACATTTAAATGACTGATGTTTCATGTGATCAATATAAGAGCAGGAAAATACCATTCTCATATATATCCCTCCTATAATTACTTAATTTATCATGCCATTTTTCCTGTGGGGTGGCTAGGAATATAGCACTGCTCTACAGGTAGAAACATTGAGGACAAAAAAATATAAGAGTTTATGAAATATCTTAGTATGTCAGAATTAGAAGCGAGGATCTCATGGAAATGTTTCCAACTTTTAGCTCAATGAGTCTGCCAAGCCCTCTCACTTTGATATCCTAGAACCTTGTCAGGGTGGAAATCCCCTGAAAGATTAGATTACATAAGTGTGAATGACAGTCTGAACTTAATGTCAAAATAGGAAAAAACACGGTTGCCTCTATTATGAATTTCCCATATTTATGCTGTTGGTGCTGCCTAATACATACTCTGAACTGATGCTTTATCAATCCTTAAAGATGTCCAGCCCACTTGTGTATTATGGACATCAGGAGGGTAGACAGACTTCTGTACTTGTAACCAGCTCTAAAATATGCACACTGGTTATAACAGTGCAGATTTAATTACTAGGGACAAACTCCCTGAGCAGCCTCTTACAAAAACAAAAAAGCAAGTGATCTATGATACGGGAAATTGGAAGCAGCGCCTATGTCTTTTCTTTTTCTCTGAAATATTCTGAATAAAACATAAGATTCTTCAGCATCATTTCAGTATCAATTTGTTATTCTATATAATTCCAGCATATTTTATAACTTTATTAAACTGAATTTGAATAAGAGGATGTCACATGACAAAACACCCTTCAAGAAGATTCTCAGCCTTACGTTACAGCAGCATGACTTAGTAATATTAGCCTTTACATAGCTTTAAGTAAGCCCTTTCATTAGTCATGCAAAGACAACGGGATGACTAAGGCAGTGAAGTTGACTTGCTCTTGGTTGGATGTCCTCAGATCCCCCTTTTTATTCTTCTACCTCATTAGGAGTCAAGGCCCACCTGCGTAACCATAGCCTCTCCTGCCTTGGAACCTAAGACTTAAGCAATGGGAGACTCCTTGGCCAACCCACCCCACTTCTAGATGGCTGAGCGCCATGTGTAAGGACTGCAGCTATGCATGGATTGCTGACCAGTGGGTTGTTGTTGGTTTTTTTAATAAGACCAAAAAAAAAAAAAAAAACAAAAAAACAGACCCCCACAAAACAAAACAAAAAATCCTTCAGTGTCACATCTATTCATAGAAGAGGGAACCTATTTATCACTCACCATTCTTAAACACATCATCTGGCCTATAAATCATGCAGAATACTATCTTTTATTAAATGCTAAGCATCTAGACTTTCCTGACAGCAGTTTTACCAAGAAACGGGACAGACAGAACCTCCTGTGGCGGCAAAGCCAGTTTTGCCTGTAGGTTGGGAAGATGATTCTCGACATAATCAGCTAGAAGAATCTTCAGTTTCCTGAAAGAGCCACATGATCCCCCGTACCCCCTGGCCCCGCTTCTCGCCCTTCATTCTGCTCGCTTCCTACGGACTCCCTGGGATAGGCATCACTTCCAGGAAGCCCTTCCACACCTGTCCTGCACCTCCCACTGCAGTAGACTACCACACCGTTTTTATGGCTTATTTACTTCTCTGTGCTCCTGTTGTAGATTTCAAACTCCTATTGTAGATTTCAAACTGCCACATCATCTCTTGTGCTGTTTACAAGAGTTTTCTTTGTCTTCTGTGTCCTATAGCTTAAGACTGGATTTGTTTATATTCACCCTGCTTGGGAGTCAGTGTGCTGCTTTAATCTGAAATATCACAGCCATTCTTTCTTCAAATGCTGTTTTCCCTCACTTTCTCAGTTCTCACCTGAATATGCTATCAAATTTTCTCATTCTAGCTTCCATGTCACAAATTCAAATTCTCTCCAGCAGTATTTAATCTACTTTCCTCTCTAACTTATCCCTTGGAATTGAACTCTTATGGCCTTTAGAAGTTCTTTTTGGTCCTTTTACAAATCTAAATCATCTTTTATCACATCACCCCATCTCTTTAAAGGTTCTGATTCCTTCTTTTTTTATGATTGTAACCATTTTTAAGCACAGTGACTTAATAGTTATTTCAGATTCTTCTAGGAGTGCTAATTCTTCAGCTTGTATTTGCTTACTCTCCCTCATCACATTTTCCTCATACATGGTTTGTAATCTCTGAACATGAGCCCATCTTGCTGGGGTTGTTTATGTCCTATGTGTGTCTCTTGGAAACAGGTTCAAAGGCAGCCACCAACGGTTTAAGAGCTACAGGGGCGCCTGGGTGGCTTAGTCGGTTAAGCGTCCGACTTTCGCTTAGGTCGTGGTCTCACGGTCCGTGGGTTCAAGCCCCGCGTCAGGCTCTGTGCTGACTGCCAGCTCAAGGCCTGGAGCCTGTTTCAGTCTGTGACTCCCTCTCTCTCTGACCCTCCCCTGCTCACCGCTCTCTCTCTCTCTCCTAGAAATAAATAAAACATTAAAATAAAATAAAATAAAAATAAGAGTTACAATAAAGTGGAGAAGAGGAGAAGCAGCTATCCATGTCTTACAAGCTGGTGGTTATGAAAGCACCCAGTGTGCTTCCTTCCGCCAGAGTCCTAGAGGTTTCTGTGCTTCTGGATTTTATATTTATTTCTTGGGCAGGGATTCCCAAATCACTTGGGTACAATAAATCTGGACCTCCAATCCACTCACAGAATAGGACTGGGACTTTGATACCTCATGAGGGACTTGATTTTCTCCCACCCAAGTTTCCAACTTGTTTCTTTGCTGCTTCACTATTTATGGCTGGAAATTTCTAGTCCCCCTTGTCATGGAAGGGTAGTTCTTTGAACCTCTAGGTTTTTAAGGAAGGGTTCAGGTCCATGTCCCAAGCCTTATGTGTGTATAGGACCACATCTTTCACCTGAGTAGATCTTAGAAACTCAGTACCCAATTCCTAGGACATGTTTCCAGCTGAAATCTCACAGGGCCATGGTTATAGCAGCCCAGACTTACTTGTTCTAGCTTTGATTTCAATTTGTTTCTGACACAAAAGGATTTTCTTTTTCTTTTCTTTCTTTCTTTCTTTTTTTTTTTTTCATGCACAGGTATTATAACAATGGGGCTGGATGGGGATGGTAATATTTTATCCATCATTTCTAAAGTTTTAGGGAGGAGGCACACCATTTGTATCAGTGCAACATGGTGCTGGAATCCTCCAACTTTATATCTGGACTGTGCCTATAAATACAGTACCCAGCACATAAAAAGTACTAAGTATTTTCTGATAGACAGTAAATCTCCAAAGCATGACTCTCCTACTCTTCCCCAAAAGCCATCTCCAGCCTCCCTGCCTTGTTTTTGGCCAAACAAGTCAGCCCAATCAGTGACATGCCACCATCAGAGATTTCTAGTTTATACCCAGCACACTGTCAACATATAAAAATAACATAAAAGGTAATAACTATATATTATATATAATAGAAAATATATATTTTATTTTTATCCTTGTTTAGGTAAAGGGCCAAAGGCATCATGTCTAAACATACTACTCTTCCCTTCAATTTTTAAAAGAGTATCTTCCACTTCTCTTTACTTCAGAAGAAAGAGACATGCTATTCATCAGTTTTAACCGTAAACACACACTCCTAAATCCAGTTCTGTAGAGAACAGTCAACTAACATCACTGAGCGTTTCCTATGTACACTGGGTGAGGTGCTGGGAACATGCAAGGAACTAAGTCTCCCTTCTCTTCTCCAGGGGCCTACTGGTAGAAAGATGCTGGAGACCGAACAAAGGTGTGGTGCAATGTGCTAAGGAGCCTACAGGTTCTACCTGGGGGCAATTCCAGCAAAGGATTCAAATAGTGGGAAACTATTAGAGCAGATGAGTAAAAGATCATATTCAGGTGTCTGCAAGAGCCCTCCGTGGCATTGTAGGAGACGACTGGAAGGGGGAGAGACTGGATGCAAGAATTCTAGTTGGGAAGGTTAAGGGGAGCTTAAATAAGATTATACTGCAGTCACTGTGAGAAGGAGAGAGAATCACGAAGATTTCAGATTGGAGGTGGCAATACCCAGAGATCAACAGATTTTTCAAATATTAAAAAAAACCACACAATCCACAAAATACATTTTGCCATCACAGCCCTACATGCTTATCCATGTGTGAACATGTGTCCATACACAGATGTATGTGCATGTGTACATACACACATATATATACATATATAAAGATTTCTTGAAATAGTAAGACAGCGCTGTAGGCCCCAGACACTGTCATTCTCATTATCCAACTTAGGAAAATGGAAGCAACAAGAGGTATTCTCAAATAGCAGATCTGTCCTACATGGATGTTTCTTTTGCAACACTATTGATTTTAAGGTTGTTGTTGACTTGAGGCACCGTAATGCTGTCTGTATTACTTAGGGAATGATTTACCATTTGATGTGACTTGCTGTTCTTTTGTAGTCTCCCTGGCTGATTACACGGCATGGCATAATTAGGTATTCATGAGCATATATCACAGTCAAGCTCTTAGCAAAGCTCCTTATCTGTGTTACTGATTTCTGCATGGTATTTCTGGAGTCAATCTGTTGCCGCTCTCAAAATTAAATGAAAGAGGCTGCAATATCCAACTGTTAATTTTGTTTTCTAGATTATTCCTGTAAAATGCCTGAAGCACTGGAACATAGTTTTTAAAAAGGCATTACAATGTGATGTTGATTTTGGTCTTGATTACCCTACCCTGCAGTTAGCTGCTTGGCCTGCTCCTTGTGATGTCATGGGCAAAGAGAAGAGGACGCTGTTAGCGCAGAATGAGTGCGCCTGTGTTCTGTTCCGTTATCTCCAGTAGGAGTTTCCTGGGAAACTCATTTACAAAGCGCTTCCACATATATTATTTTAATAGCTAACATTTATTGGGCATTAGTAATGTGCCAGGCCCTGCGCTAAACGCTTGATATGCATTATCTCAGAGTCTTCAAACCAGACCTGTAAGTACTATTCATTTTTCAGAAGCTGAAACTGATGCTTAGAAGAGTAAGGAA
The DNA here is from genome assembly GCF_003009895.1 of Hyaena hyaena. Classification (NCBI taxonomy): domain Eukaryota; kingdom Metazoa; phylum Chordata; class Mammalia; order Carnivora; family Hyaenidae; genus Hyaena; species Hyaena hyaena. The sequence goes on from NW_024081322.1 coordinate 945,585, forward strand.
ACTTGCCCGAGGCCACAAAGCCACTAAGTGGCAAGCCAGGATTCAAATTCAGGTTTGTCTGTCTCTAGAAGCCAAACTTTTAACCACTGGGTTTTATTTCATCCGTTCCTCCAAATACATTTTTTTCTTCCCTGAGGCTTAGTGATGCCAACTCATTTACCTATCAGCAAATGAGTGGTAACACTAAAACTTGAATCCAGCATCAATGTTAAGTCAGTGCTCCTCCCCTACTATCCCATAATTTAATATCCCTAACATTGCCCCGGACAGCAGTATTCACAGGCAGACAAACACACTAGAGGAAAAAAGGAGAGAGAAAAAGCTACTTGAGGGTCATAGGTACAGTGGGAAGCTGGCTTTCCCACTCTCTCTCTCTCCCACTTTAACATTTAAAGTCAAAAGGAAAACACAGAAAGAATGCACATTTAGATATGGCAGGAAAAAAATGAAACTAAATATTACTTTAGCCTAATTTAAGGCAGCTGTATAATCTACATGCTAGGAGACAGAGAAACAGTTCAAATAACAGAAAAGAGGTAGTGTACGGATTAAACAAAAACATGTGTTTAAATATTTAAAGACCATCACAAGCTTGATATGGAAAAGCCAATAATAAAAATGGAAATAAAATAAAGTTAATATGTCTTTCTTTACTAAGACCAGACTAAGGAAGCACATAAAAAGAAATTCGTAGTATTGGAAGCTCTAGAATGTAATCCCTCGATGAGAGAAGAAATTCCACGAACTAGTTCGCCATAGTTATAAAAGTGCGCATTTACATAAGACAGATTTTACAATCCACTCATGCATTCGTCTAGAAAATAGATCAATAACTTAAATCAATTGCTTGCAAATAGTTAATAAAAATCCTTCGCTAAACACGATTATGAATATCAAAGCCCAATGAAGTCTTACATGAACACTAAAAATTATTAACGTCCAAAAAATAGGTTTTTGAAAGCAAGTTAAATAAAGCAATTTATCCCAATCTTTTCTTCCTAAACAAATTATTATTTCAGCTCTAACTGTGGTCATGTACATTTGCTCTTGGATCTTTGCTTCCTTCTCTGGCAACATACCCAAGAATTTAAATAATTACTAGGCTTATAGAGCAGTAAATTCAATATAATGTTAAAACCCTAATTTATTTTTCAACAAATATTTGTAAATGGCAGTTGAAAGTAAGGTTATTTTTATTTAAACACCATCATAGAATGGAGTCCCCATTTGAGAGGCAGTTTAAATGGAACACTACTTCAAAAACAAAATTCATTATGATGAATGTGCCAAGTGAAATTAGAAATCTACTAATGCTAATTGGATGCACTCTGAATGTATTAAACTTCCGAAGATATTTTTATGAACCCTTTGCAATTTCCTATTAACACCCATGCATGGCTGCACTTTGGATGTACCCACAATTTGACACAATATAGGTTATTATGCTTAATAACTTTCGATCTCTCAGGGTGATTGCATAGTCTGAAGAAATGAGAAAAGCTACAGTGTGAAAACACTGTGTCTGAAAGGAAGGGGAAATGATATATGAAAAATCTTTAAGAGTCCAAATAGAGAAAACATGGATTTGTTTTTTTTTTTTTTTCAAATGTAAGAATTATAGAGCTCAATGGTCCCCATTAGCACCTAATACACAAAACATTGGAACTTGTCAGTCTATGGGGGGAAAAAAGTCATGAATGGTTTTGCAGATAAGTTCAAGGAGGGGTATCAATCAATTATATTTCCACAGTGGTTAAGTGAGCAAGTCCAGGGCTTTTGCCCACACCCCTCCCCCCACCGGTAAGATCAATGGCACTGAAGATGACCCAGCCAGGTCACACTCGCTGTCTTGGCGCCTCTGTCAGAAGCAGGACACTGGGCTTCATGCAAGAAGGGTCCAGGATGCAGAACAGAAAGGAAACCCACCACAGATTTTGCATATACGGATACAAACACACAGGCAGCTGACAGAAAAGGGAAGGAGGGCCTCTACTCCCCTGTCTTCACGCTACCGATGCTACCCAAGTGTCTACAATCACGGAGGCTTCCGTGGTTTGACACAACCTGGACAGACAGGATCACACAATGAGGGCACTATTCTTACCCTAATGTCACTGACATAGGGACCACTGACATGATAAACACGTAGACAGCGCTCGTTACACTTGGAAAATAAAATGTTATGACATTTTTTTTACAGGGGACTGAAAGCAACCTCATAGCTTCATTCCTGGAATATTCTGGTGTGGGGTGGCGTCCGACCACAGAGCAGGGTGGGGTTAGGAATGTGTGGGTGTAAGTGTGTATGCTGGGCTGGCCTTCCCAGCTTCCGATGACCCCCTCCCCACCTCTTCTCCCGCCCCATTCAGGGGGGTTAGGAGGACATCTGTTTCACTACTGAGCTCTTCTTCCCATTCCACACAAATATCTCCAGCCTGTTTAGCCTGTGTCTGATGTATGTTTAGTCTTCACAGAGGAGATGCTCAAGGCCAGAGATAACACACAGTGCCTTCTGTTCCACCTTTCAAAAACGACTTGTTGGGCGAGGAGGTAGGTAAGAAGCCAAATTCCAATTTTCTTAATGCAGTGAGGACTTTCCCTATTGCACAAGATACATTATGTTTCCAGTGTGAAACATCTATTTTTGCACATCTGCCCAATAGCAGCTCAATTAAAAACAGGCCCATCAGACTGACACAGTTTCTTTAACTGCTCAGTCCCTGTCACACTGCAGATAGCAGAAAAGCACTTAACGGCAGCCACGAGGCAATTTTCCAGTAAGACTTGTTAATCTTTATACAGTCATCCTCATGCAGTCATCAAAGTGAACTTAATGACAAATCAGTTAAAATAAATTACTTTTAGGAACTTGTAAAGATCGGATAAAAAGCAAACCATATGTGACATCTCTTCGGTCCTCCCCCTGATGACATATAATTGTCACCATCTGTGCTGTTTGTTCTATTTGCCCGGCCCGGCCACCCTCCAGATCCACTCTTTGCCCTTCTCTGTCCTGTGCAGGTCCCAGGAGGCTGACCTCTACGGACCTCGGGACTGTATCTGCAGAGGCTTTGACCTTGCTCTCTGGCTTCCAGCTGGGGTCAGCCAATGAGAGGTACAGAAGAGCTCAGAGGCTGAAGGGAAGGGGTGTCAGAGAGTTATCCTTCCCCCTCCCCAGGCCTCGTGCAGCTCCAGCTCTCCACAGCTCTGGTGTCGCTGCCCCCCGCTTATCCCTCAGGCCCGCATGTGCCCGTAGCTTCCAGCTCTGGCTAATCCCCGGGCGCTTCCCCAGCCCTTGTGGGTTGCTGTAACCGCACCCGCATCTCTATAAACAATCCTGTAACCGCACCCCTGTCAGTCTGGACACCTGTTGCTGGCCCAGACCCTGGCGGACATACTGTCAGCAGTCAGAGGCTCCAAGTTGGGGTCACTTACGTGGACTGTGTGGATCAGATCAGCCACCAGACACTGCTTCAGCTTCTCATCGCTGCTGGTCCCGTGAAGCACCAGATCAGGCATGTACGTGGGGCAATAACCTGCCAGAAGTGAGCGGCCAAAGTTTCTTACATTTGGATTGCTGATGCTCTGAGACCTATAACAAGATTGGCCCATTAGAATACACAATTAAAAATGCAGCCCTTCTTGGGGTACCATTACTTCTTGCATTAGCATTGGAACAAAACCCCCAGTAACACAGTTACAAAAAATAGACTCAGGGTGGTCCATTTCACCAATCCTCCAGTAAAGCAGATCATTGACGTGGGAAAAGGAAAGGGGTGGGAAGAGAAAAGTCATTTTTTTTGATGGAAAGGTAGAAGAAACAGTGTTTTCTGGTACCTATTGATATGATGTACCTCATATCAAACATCCACCGGACAGTCTGTGTCAAGAGAATGAAGAAAGAGAAAGTCTACTGGGGGCGGGGGTGGGGGGCACTTGCCAAAAACCTGGCTTTAGGAACTCGACACATCTGCACAGGGTGGCACCCCCGCCAGTGCAGAAGAACAGAAGAACTCTCTAATTACTGCTTTCAGTCATCGCAGACCAAATAATCGACCTGATGGAGTGTTAAGGAAGAGGTGTTGTTTCCCAACTACGTCATGCTGCTCTGAGCTGCAGGAGAGAAGCCACACGGTGAGGGCAATCCACCGCCTCCGAAGCAAGGCATCTGCTGCCAGCCCTGCAACTTCCATTCAGATGACAGAAAACTAAAATCCCTGCTCACCTCTGCCATATCCTTGAGCTTCCCCAAATGTCACAAGAGCTGCAAAGGCAGCGACTTGCCTCCTCGCTCAGAGAGCTCAGATGCACTAAGCCACTGTCATCCCCCTTGGAGAAGGGGCGGGCTCAAAACCGTGTGCATCGGTGGGATTCACACCAACGCTCTGAGAAAAATGCTATTATGTGTAAAACAGCCAAGAGCAGCTAATGTGATCACGCGTGTTAAGTCAGAAAAGCAGTATTTGAACACAGTTTCTCCTGCTTCCCAGCCTGCCCGGTGTTACCTGGGCAGAGGCAGCTCCACTTCCAGGGATCCGTCAGTCCGGTCATCGCTGTGCTCTAGGTTCAGCGAGGCTGAAGCACACGCTTCCTCGTCACTGTCTCCAAGAGCGCTATCTGAGCTTTCATTTCTGGGAATGTCTCCTTCCATCCTGAAGCTGGCCTTCCTGTCAGCATCCCCACAGGGGACATCTGTAGTGCCTGAGAAGCCAGAGTCCTGCTGTGCACACCTGCCTGGAACAGGCTGGATCAAAGGTCCCTCCGCATCCTTCAGATACAAACCTCTTGTTTTCTCCAGAAGACTTGTTCCAGCTCCTGCCGCACAGCCATCAGGCGCCAGCGCGTCAGCGGACTGGCTGGGCTGCCCAGCGGCATCTGCCACAGCCTCGCTCCCGACGCCTCTGTCCTCAGCAAAACCCCTCTCGAGGTCACCTTCGTCCCTCTCAGAAGACAGGTTCTGAGAACAGGGGACGTTCTTTTGGAAGCCAGGTGTGAAGGAGCACCGAGAAGCCTGCTGATCCTGAGCCAGGTCAGTGGCCATCCCGGACTCCGCCGAGGAATGGCAGGCTAACTCTGGATATTGTCTACAGGCCATTAGCCGCTTCTCCATTTTCTGTGTGCGGCTTTCAAAGTCAGACTCTGGAGATATGGAGCTTCCAATTTGGAAGGTGACCTTTTCTAAGGGAGGCTTCTCCCAGGAATGTCTGTCAGGGCAAGGCCAGGCTGCTGAGCGGTCTGAGAGTTTCCTGGGCATCTCCCCTTTCAACTCTTCACTGACAGGCCGCTGGCCGATCTTCACTGCTGCCCCCAACCCTTCACAGCTGGAGAGCCTTGAAGAGCCCTCTCGTGGTGCCTCTGTCTCACTTTCTTCCTCCCCACAAAATGTACCCTGAGATTTCCAAGAGCTGTCCAATGCCGGCTCTTGGAATTCCATGTCGCAGTCTTGGGAACTCTGCTCTGCCCTTTTGTTTCCTTCTTTGTCAGGTCTGGGACACAGGTCTCTAGTGTCAGTGCCCTCTGGGGACACACCCAGCCCCTCAGGCCTGGGGCTCCTTCCCTCAGCCATTGTGGGTGGCAGGATGGGGGGAAGCAGAGCAGGCTCACTCCTCACCGTGACAACCACATACTCAGAATCCTCTACCTCTCCCCTCTCCAAGGCTGTGGTGATGTTGCTCCCATTTAACACTTGTTCTCCTTCACTGTGACTCCCACTCCAGGTCAGCTGATTCTCTTGCAGCTCAGAGCAACGGAGAAAGTAGGTCAGGACATAAAGTATGCGTTGGACCAAATCCTTCTGCTTCCCCACCACCACGGTGCGAGTCAGCCTCACCGGAGAGCCAATGGCTCCATAAAGATCGCCTGGAGAGCAAAACAGACAGAGTTGTTTGCGGCAAGCATGTCATGGATACGTCAGCCTTTACAAGAGAGTAAAACAGAGGACTTATACTCCCAAATTTGGGTTGCTTCTTCACACACCTGACTGGGGCCAAGAGGCAATTCCTAGTAATGGCCATGTTTTAGTTGTGCCTCTGTAAGGGAAAGTGTAAGGCCGTGGCCCACCACTCCTGGTGCATGGGTACAGTGCTGGTGTACACAGGCCTCCCCAGGCTTATTAGGTCTTCCCACACAGCTCGCTGGGCAGGCCAGCTCCCACCAGAGCCAGTTCCCTCAGCACGTGACCAAATCATATACTGTATCTTGGAAACAAGAATGATGCGATCTTTTTCCCCCCAGAAGAATCCCAGGATAATAGACCTTGGGGTAAAATCCAAATCCAAATTCTGTTCTCTGAACAGAAGTGTAGTGAATCAATTCAAAATGCTTAATGAAATGGCCTGCTCAGAATTCCTTCAATACATGCGTGTGTGCGCACACACACACACACACACACCAAGTAGAATCAATGTGATTAACAAGAAGAAATCACTTAGTCATGACTAATGAATCTGAATATTTTCCATTACTTCACATGAAAATCCTACTGGAAGAAAATATGTCTCATAAGTTATATCCTGACAAGTTGATTAAAAACTATCTAATGAACCACAAGAATTTAGCTTAACGGTGGAAAAAGGGCTAATAAGAGCAAATATGTCAATGAGCGCCGCAGTATAAGCTTTCCATCAAAAGTATTTGTTAAATGCCTATTAAAAGGATTGCCATTTGACACCCTGACTACTGTTTGAGATGCTTTGATAATAATAATACTGAAAATTACAACAAAAAGCCAACATTTACAGAGTGTGCAGGCACAGTGCTAAGTGTTTCGCATGGATTTATCCTGTTTATATCCCTGGATAACCAACCCTGAGTTAGAAACCATAATTATGAAAACAATCAGAATGATGAAATAAATCAAAACTCTGAAAAGATACTAAATAAAGGAGAGGAGGTACATGGTAATAGTTATAAATAAGAACCCAGGAAGTTAGAACTCATCTGAGGAATGCATCTAGAGAAAGAGGGGAATGCATTTTTATTAGGACACATACTAGATAAAACTAATTAAACTAACAGATTCAGACAGGAAAAAGTTATAGAGATCATCAGGAAGTACTTGCCCCTGGGAGCCATCAGGAAGTATCCCCTCTGGAGAGTATTCTCGAGTATAAAGCTACTGCTCCTGAGAACATTTAAAGGGCAGGACACAGATGACTTTAAAGAATCCTTTCTATAAAAAGACTACAGGCTAATCAAGCTTTATCTTTGAGACTTCTGCAACCGACAGATCATTCAGGAATTCAAAAGACTAACTCAGGACTGTAGTCTGATGCTAGGACAAGTACTTCTGTTTGAGAAAACTTTCTTGACTGATCGTTGCTGCAAGGGGATCAGTCATTTCAGGAATTCAAGGGTTCTTTTTGTTAAATCAGTCTCAATGTTAATAAAGAGGATAACTATTACATATCTTAAATCTGGTACAAAAAAAAAAAAACAGAAGAAAGAAAGGCCACTCAGAATGATAATATTTGTTAGCAATGCATTTAACATTTGGTATTGCACATTTTAATAATAAACAGGGAAAAAGGAAAACATGGAAGGCTCTTAAAAATACAGTTTATGATACCTCCCACTTTGGTGTTCTTCTTCAATATTACTTTGGCTATTCAGGGTCTTTCGTGGTTCCATAGCCTCTACTACAAAGCTGTAACCATCAAGACAGTATGGTATTGGCACAAAGACAGACACATAGACCAATGCAATAGAATAGAGAACCCAGAATTGGACCCACAAATGTATGGCCAACTAATCTTTGACAAAGCGGGAAAAAGCGTCCAATGGAAAAAAGACAGCCTCTTTAACACATGGTGCTGGGAGACCTGGACAGCAACATGCAGAAGAATGAAACTAGATCATTTTCTCACACCATACACAAAAATAAACTCAAAATGGATAAAGGACCTGAATGTGAGACAGAAAACCATCAAAACCGTAGAGGAGAAAGCAGGCAACAGCCTCTTTGACCTCAGCTGCAGCAATTTCTTACTTGACACACCTCCAAAAGCAAAAATGAACTATTGGGACCTTATCAAGATAAAAAGCTTCTGCACTACAATGGAAACAAACAACAAAACCAAAAGGCAACAGAATTGGAAAAGACAGTTTCAAATAACCTATCAGATAAAGGGCTAGCATCCAAAATCTATAAAGAACTCACCAAACTCAACACCTGAAAAACAAATAATCCACTGAAGGAATGGGCAGAAGATATGAATAGACACTTTTCCAAAGAGGACATCCAGATGGCCAACAGACACATGAAACGATGCTCAATGTCATTGACCATTGGGGAAATACAAATCAAAACTACACTGAGACATCACCTCCACCAGTCAGAGTGGCTAAAATAAACAAATCAGAAAACTATAGATGCTGGCGAGGATGTGGAGAAATGGGCACCCTCCTACACTGTTGGTGGGAATGCAAACTGGTGCAGCCACTCTGGAAAACAGTGTGGAGGTTCCTCAAAAACTTAACGATAGAACTCCCCTATGACCCAGCAATAGCACTGCTAGGAATTTACCCAAGGGATACAGGAGTGCTGATGCATAGGGGCACATGTACCCCAATGTTCATAGCAGTGCTTTCAACAAAAGCCGAATTTTGGAAAGAGCCTAAATGTCTATCCACTGATGAATGGATAAAGAAGATGTGGCCTATATATACAATGGAATACTACTTGGCAATGAGAAAGGACAAAATCATGCCATTTGCAGCAACGTGTATGGAACTGGAGGGTATTATGCTAAGTGAAATCAGTCAGTCAGTGAAGGACACATACCATATGTTTCCACTCATATGTGGATCTTGAGAAACTTAACAGAAGACCACAGGGGAAGGGAAGGGGAAAAAAAAAACAGTTACAAACAGAGAGGGAGGAAGGCAAACCACAAAAGACTCTTAAATACAGAGAACAATCTGAGGGTGAATGGGAGGGTGGAAGGAAAGTGGGTGATGGGCATTGAGGAGGGTACTTGTTGGGATGAGCATTGGGTGTTGTATGTAAGCCAATTTGACAATAAATTATATTAATAAAAAATTTTTAATATAAATATAAATAAAATAAAAATACAACTTATGGGGTGCCTGGGTGGCTCAGTCAGTTAAGCATCCAACTCTTGGTTTTGGATAAGGTCATGATCTCACAGTTCATGGGTTTGAGCCCCAAGTCAGGCTGTGCGCTGACAAAGCAGAGCCTGCTTTGAGATTTTTCTTTCTCTCTCTCTGCCCCTCCCCCACTCACTCTTTCTCTCAAACATTTTTTTAAAATCTAAAAAAAATACAATCTGTAATAATTTAACCTATATAAAGTAATGGCAGGAATGTGTGTAGAAACAGTGCCTTTAAGGTCAAGCTTCATAAAATAACGCATCATTAATATAAGAGACCTGTACTATTACAGATTTACTGGATCTTCAACTGGAAGACAAGTTTTTGAGTCCTAGACTGACAAAGCCACTAATTTTAGAGTAGATGCCTTTGTTTTCATGAGTAGAATTTTATAAAATGAAGAAGTTTCACAACAATGTGAATAGACTTAACACTACCTAACTGTACACTTAGAAATGGTTGAGACAGCAAATGCAGCATTCTGGGCTTTTTTTTTTTTCCCCTGGGCTTTTTTTAAAACCAGAATTTAAAATACAAATTTAGAGGTGCCTGGGTGGCTCAGTCAGTTGAGCATCCAACTCTTCATTTTGGCTCAGATCATGATCCCACGGTATATGGGTTCAAGCCCCATTTCAGGCTCTGCACTGACAAGACGGAGCCTGCTTGATAGTCTCTCTCAAAATAAATATTTAAATATATAAATATTAATATTTAATTAACATTAAATATTAATATTTAATATTAATGTTTAAATATAAAAATATATATTAAATATATATAATATATAGTATATATATAATGTTAACTTTAAAAGAGCGAAAAAATGAGAGAAAGACAGGGGTAAGAAAGTGTCTGAAAGTGAAGGAGAGAGATGAAAGGCAGAGAGTGCACAAGGCAGGAAGGCGCCAGCTGCAGGGAGAGGAGAGACCCAAAGGGAAGGAGACAACCAGCAGGGAGGAAGTGAGAAGAACAGGCGGAGGGAAGAGAGTGTTAGCCCGGAGAACAGAAAGAGGGGAGTCCAGGAGGAGAGGACGACAGAGCAAAGGGTAAAAGGAAAGGAGAAAGAAAGGTTGGAGGTGAAGAGGTACAAACAGGAGAGAATCTGAGAGAAGCAAAAGAGGTGAGGAAAGCAGTAAGGGTGATGCCCACAGAGGGGTCGAGACAAAGTACCGGGGGGACAGTGAAAAGACAGAAACTGGAAAGCTAGAAAGTGAGAATGCAGGAGCGCTATTAGGGGACGACAGTAAACAGAGAGAGTGTGGGGAAGGCGGGGGGGGGGGGGGGGGGATATGGAGGGAGACACCGAAACAGACGAAAGAGAAAGAGACGGAGGGAGCAACTGAAAGAGAGACCAGTGGAGAAGCCAAGGATCTTAAAGGGCCACTTACTCCTAGATTACATTCTAATAAATGTGTATGCTATGAAGTTCCCCTTCACACAGTTCCCGAATCCCACGCATTGTAATTTATTCTATCTTTATTATCATTTCGTTCAAACTATTTTCTAATTTCTCTTGTTAAGTATCATTTGCCTTTTGGGTTATTTAAAATGGGTTGTTTAATTTCTGAAGCAGCTGAGAATTTTCTCCGTATCATTTTTTTAGATTATCTTCATTCTTTTTAGTCTATATCCACTGCATTCGGAGAAAAATAATTTAAACTTGAAGAGAAAAAAAATGAGGAAGAAATTTCAGACTTTTTAAACTTATATTATTTTAAACCAATTATCCCAAACGTTTTATGAGGAGAAAAGCTGCTTTTCATTTCCACAAATTCTTGAAGTCATTAGTGTCAAAAAGAGAGCCACATGGAACTCCTTCAATCAGCGGTGAAAGAAATTGCCTTTCAAAGTATGCATACCCATCCCACGACAGAAATACATTGTATGCTGCAACCCCACTCACCCCCGAAACAAACGTTTTACAAAACAGTATATGCGTCACTCCGGTATTTTCTATTGTACGGACCTTTTAAATGCTTTCTTGACCCACTAAAGTGCTTCCACAACCCACTAATGGCTGCTGATCCAGCTATGGAGAGTCCTTGTGTGGAGTGCTTGTGTTAGCAGGGTGAGGACTGCAGAGCTCCTAGAGAGGAGGCCGGTGGGGGTGTGAAAGAGCCCGAGGGCTGGCTGCTTCCAGCTTCCCTCCCCTGTCTCCTGGGGGTGCCAAGGAGCCAGGCAGGGGAGGGCACAGCAGTGGTACCTGTTCTGGCAAGCATTCGAATAAGGCTTTGAAATAATTCAAGACAGAGTCTTTTCTATTACTTGGGACCTGGAATAAAATTACTTCTGCACCATTGCATATTCCCAGAAATTTATATTTTCCTATTTACTGTGACTTGATAAATATTCAATAAAAATAATAAGTGGAAGTGGCTCCCCTGTCAAGTTTCTGAAGCCGCTTGATTTTTTGTAATGATGGAAACGCAACCACCACTTACACTTGGCTTTACAGAGCTATTACATGACCCTGCTAGGGCCTCAGCTCCTCTCACAGGGCTCTGTCAACAGCCAGACCCCTGCGGATTGCCTGGGGGAGGGAAGGATTGGACACTTTCAGTGATACATGACCTGCCACATGACTATGAGCTCACAGGAAGGGACTTTGCCTTGGAATGCTGAACACAGGCTCTCAATTAGTTAAATTTCAAATGAGAAGCATGTCTAATTATAAATACATTCATCTAATTAAATGCACACTGGCTAATTAGCATTGTTTTTAAATGGGTGACCCAGCAGCATGACACACCATGTTTCCTTAATATCTAGCCCCCTTCCCTATGCCGCTAAAAGATACTGCATTTTTTCAAGACTATTGTTCCATAACAAGAACAATAATGTCCTGTCCTCTCCAGACCGTATGACCCAGAGTGAGGCATGCTCGGAGTTCTTTTCTGAGCTCGGTACTGACTGGTTGTATAAGCCCATTTTTAACATCCATAAATTCTTTAATTAATTCATTTAACATGTACCTATTATCCCCTTAACTGTGAGACATATATTCTCTTTCTTAAATCCGGGTCACAAGGGCAAGACATCTTTATTATCTATAATGTGAGGGAAACAGTAATCGGTTTGGAATGAGAGTCTAATTAATTAATACACGTAAAAAGCACTTAAAACAATGCTTGGTTCATAGTGTCAGCTTTCATTACTGTTATTATAACATGTCGTTTTCTAAGATTAGAGTGCATTTCCCTAGTCTGTACTTCTGGAAAATGCCATTTTAACATTTCCTCAAGCAAGCCTTCCCTGAAGATCCCCTCCATTCCCTCATTTTATCTCCCAGTGCCCCTCTAACGTTAATATTTTCATCAGCAACATAAATAACAAAAGTGCTTTATATAGAACTAAATCCCACAGCAGCCATGAACTAGTATCATCCCATTTTACAGGTAAAGAAACTGAGGCACAGAGAGGTTAAGTCACTTAACCCAAGAGATAGGATTTGATCTATGCAGCCTGGCTCTGGCACCTACACCTTTAACTTTCACACTACACTGTCTCTGTCTTGCATCCTTCTCCTATCAAAGGAGTAATCAAGATGTTCTGAGATCATCTGAATACAAATCTGCCACCTCCAGTAGGTGGCTAGCTTCCCCAAGCTAAGCAGCGTGTGTTAACTCCACATCGCTGGCATCTAACATAGGATCTGGATCAGAGTGAGGAGCAAGTTTAACTTTGTCAGTCTACATGATCGATGAGTGAGAGGTCCAAGAGTAGACTTCTTGTCCTCATGAACCCAGATATGCCACTGTGATCTCACAAGTATAACCAACTATGCCAAAGCACTAGATTTCTACACCATGCCTATGTACAAAGCTTTGAGGAAATAAATGCCACCAACTAACTGCAGGGAAGTGGTGTAGAGAAAGCCAAGGTTCCTAACTCAAGCTAAAGTTATAAAGGTAGTAAAATTATAGTATATTACTTTCTTTTTCTCTTATTTTTTTTTCCCTACCGAGTCCATCCTTGAGGGCAGTGGCTCTCAGCTGGAGTCTTCCTACCCAGGAACATTGTTTGGAGTGGCACAACTCTGAAGGGGTTTTCACGGGTGGCTAGTGAACAGAGGCCTGTGGTGCTGCTAACACCCAAAGTGTACAAGACAGCCCTCCCAGCCCCCACCCCACAGAGAATTATCTGGTCCAAATGTCAATAATGCTGAGGTTAAGAAACGCTGCTCTGGGGTGAACTGCCACTGTGGTATGGGAGAGCGATTTACCTGTACCTCCTCAGAAGACCACAACAGAGCTGCCAGCAGAGGAAGGGGCTGCCTTACAGACAGACCCTGTGGGCCAGTCTCCTACTGTCTGCCTGCCCAGTGACAACTCCTGAACTGTCGGGATGGAGAGCCAATATCAACAAAGAATTCTAGCATTTTCTCCATTCCATCCCACAGAGTCTCCAAACAGTCAAATTAGGTACTAACCCAGCTGTGCCCAGAGAGGATTATATGGATGTGTTTTGGCCAGCGTGTTCACTGACTGAGAGGTGCGTTTCTCTGAGAAGGCTTTAATGGGAGGGTGATCAACAGGCATGACGGTCGGTACCCAGGCCAGGTGGTAGGTTAACACCGCGGTCAGTAAGGCAGCAAAAAACCTTGGAGAAATGGAAGAAAACACAACCAGATGAGTCAGTGCAGGAAGATTTCACATACGCCACAGGCAAGGGCCATGGAAGTTGCAAAAAAGGCTTCCGAGATTCAAAGCTTACTGATTTTTGTTGATCTGTTCTATCAGAAGCGTAAACTCCTTGAGGAAGCGCTGGCAGAGCTGGGTTTTTTCCAAGGTGCTGGACATCATGGTGAGCCATACGGGTTCAGCTATCCTTGGAACAGAATACAAGTTCCAGATAGTTCCTCTAGAGAAAAGACAAGGGAGACATAGAACTGTCACAAATATTACTTTGGATAATCTCTGTATAAAGGAACAAAGAAGAAAACGATAATCTGGATCTATGTAGCCCTTAAGGGATTCAAGCAGTATATAAAACAGGGATCAGCAATCTATGATCCACAGGCCAAACCTGCCACCTTTTTTGCAAATAACATTTTATTGGAACACTGCCACGGTCCTTCATTTACACATCACCTATTGCTGCTTTTGCATAATGGCAAAGTTGAGGAGCTGTGACAGAGACTCTTTACAGAAAAGGCATACTACCCCTTGATGTAAAATACCCATTTTTAAAATGATTTATTTTCACAATGCCTAGTTTCAAAATCTACATCTGTTTTTATAGTAAAGAAATAAAGGAAGAAAGCAAGCAAGTGCTATTTAAAAAATGTAACCAAAAGCAACTCAGCTCTCCCAACTGCTAGGTAGTGCTTTAGTTCTCCACACCAAAGCACCCTATTCATTTCAGATGAGCAAACAACACAAATGGCTTTCTTCACGATACCATATACCGCGTTTCTGCATGGACTAGCAGAATCAAATTCTTAGAGCTCTAAGCCATTAGCGAAACTGACAGATGTAGCTCTATCACTTTACAGATTTAGAGACTGAGGCCTAGAGAAATTAAGTTACTTACGTAAGACCCTGAATGACAAAGGCAGGATGAGACTGCAGGTCTCGCAACACCTGGTGCCAAGGGCTCTACTCCAAGCTTCATGACTCATATAAGTATTTTTCCAAAGATCATACTAACTCAGCTTAGGACCTCCACTGGAGGACGTATTCACTCCACATAAAGACAGAGAAGACATATTCTGATTTCCTAGCTCTGTGCCTAAACGAACTGAGATACAAGAGAATGCCACCTTGGCCAAAAATCATTTGCTGAGTTAGGTAGCAGTGACAGGTTACAGTCACACAGAACTGGGAATTATTTACTAAAACTAGGTCTCCAGTTGATAACACTGTACTTTGTCACCATTTCTTGAGGGGTAGGCTGCTGAAGGAAGAATAAGACGTGGGCTTTGAATAAGTGAGGCTTTCTGATTCTGTACTTTCAGATTCTTGACCTCTGAAAAGTTAATACATTCATTGAACTAGCACAACTTCACACTATTTCTCAAATATATGACTTAGCTCTTAACGATCACCAGATAATGACAAATGTGCTAGCTGAGTACTTTATACATAGCCCAAGGTTCAAAGACCACTGGAGATTTTATCCCAAGTAGCATTATAGAATTCACCAACATATACCTTAATCATCAAAAAAAAAAAAAAATGTTCTAGGGACACCTGGGTGGCTCAGTCTGTTAAGCGTCCGAACTCGGGTCAGTTTATCATCTCGAGATTCATGGGTTTGAGCCCTGCATGGGGATCTGTGCTGATGGTGTGGAGCCTGCTTGAGATTCTCTCTCTCTTCCTCTCTCTCTGCCCCTTCCCCAAGTGTCTGCTCTCTCTCTTTCTCTCTCAAAATAAATAAACTATAAAAAAGTTCTAAAATTCTAAAAACTATAATTTTTTCACATTTATTTTGAGAGAGAAAGAGAGAGCATGAGTGGGGGAGAGGGAGAGGGAAAGGAAGAGAAAGAATCCCAAGCAGTCTCTACACTGTCAGCACAGAGCCCAATGTGGGGTATCAGTGTGGAGCCCAATGCAGAGCTCAATCTCATGAACTGTGAGAGGACATGGGTGTAAACAAGGACTGTCCTGGTAAGCTAGAAGGTATATCTGCCTGACATATACAAAGCTACGCTTTGCTCTTTTTATTTTTGTTTCTTTTTAATTTTTTTTAAGTGGGTTCCACACCGAGTGTAAAGCTCAACATGGGGCTTGAACTCATGACCCCAACATCAAGAGCCAGCCGCTTAACCAACTGAGCCACCCAGGTGGCCCTCTTGACCTATGCTTTGGAGAAGTGTCCCTGAACTCAAGTTTTCACAACTGTAAAATGGGGTCTGTTAATAGTGCTTACTCCTAGGGCTTTTGTGAGGATAGCATGAAATAATGGACAGGCTTATGAGACACCTAAATATTAGTTTTCTCCATTCATCTCATTAAAAGCAATCACAGACTGTCAGGCAGTAGTGTGGATTACGTGGTGTGTGTGACTTAAACTTTCTGCTCCGTTTGATCGGGGTTTCCATCTTGAAGGAAGGAGCTGCTAAGGTGACCAATAATTGCCAGCCCCTACATTCTTCCAAGTAATGTCCCTATGCATCCCCAGATCCATGGCTGTCACTGCTACTGCCACTTATAAATTTACCCTGCTGGATTTGCCAGACTTTGTCAACATACCTGAATTCTCCCAGAGCTTCCATCAGACGGCTGACATAAAACTGGACACGGAGACTTGATTCTGCTATCTTTCTGCAGGAGATCATGGCCTTCAATGAACAAGAAAAAAGAAAACAAATTACCCTCTGAGAAGAAATTCCTTTATAACTGTCTACCACTGGGCTTTTCTTAATAAAATAATCTTATAAAGAAAACAGTCATTGTAGTAATGACTTAAGTCATTAGAAAGCAGTAATTTCCTTTACTAAGACAATCTAATATCTGATATCTAATATCAATGTACCGAAGGATCTATTACTGTGGCAGGTGATTTAAGTTCTCTGAAAAAGTGATCTGATCATAAACCATGAGATTCTACCATCTTTTTTTTTTTTTTTTTTTAGAGTTAATATATATGTTTAATTCACTTGGTTTATCTGTAAGAGATTCTACCATCTTAAAGCCCCATCACAATCACTTCTCTATTTGACACAAGATTACAGTCTTTTTTCTTTTTAAGATATTATCTTTAAGTAATTTCCACATGCAACATGGGGCTTGAACTCACAACGCTGAGCTCATGAGTTGCATGCTGTATTGACTGAGCCAGCCAGGTGCCCCTAGATGCCATTCTTCTTACCTTTTCAATTGCACTCTTCAGCCTGTTCATGTGAGACTCAAACAGGGGAAAATGAGAAAAAAAGAAGTCCTGGAAATTCCTTTGTGCTTCTTCTTTCTCACACAGGGAGAAGATGATGCTTATGGCAATCTTCTTCCTCCGAACCATGGCCGGATTAGAACTACAGGTTTCTTCGGCCAGGCTGAATGTCTCATCAGTTGACCTGCAGGAACATTAAGTTTGAAAAGTTGCCATGCATCAAAGAGTCACATTGAAGATAAACTGCAATGCCAAGGGATGCCATTCAAGAAGCTAATCCGAACACTCAGAGTCTTAACCAAGAGTTTTATCTATGTGCAATTCATTCTTTCCTCGAATTCTCTGTCATGAAAAATGAAAACCTCAACTTAACACATGGTATTTTTTAACATGAAAAGAAACTTAAATAAAAACTAAAAGTAACCTTAACTATCCTCTTGTTAGACTCTTAGTCTTTATCCCTTGGATTATTTTACATCAGATTGGTGGTATTTAGGAAGGGGTGGGACACACATGGTCACTCAAAACATAGGCCCTTTGTTTTGGTTGATACATAGCAAAAGATAAGAACACTAGAAGGAAAATGATCCTATGGTATTCTGTTTAACCAATGCATCATGTTTGGAAATGTACTGGTAGTTGAGGCTGACTTTCCCAAGGCTATTAAATCCATTACATGAAGTTACTCCAGTAAATGCTCAGATTAAGCCATTCAATTGATTAAGCTCTCTGGGAAACCAATCCCCCAAGCAGAAAGACCTCTCTCTCTTCTGTGTAGTTAAATTCTTAAATAAATAAATAAATACATACATACATACATACATACATACATACATACATACAAAAACAAAAAAAACCGTAAGGTTCTTTTGAGAGACTGCTTCTATGATAAGAGAATCATGAAGCCAAAATATTATGAATATATACTCAATTTGTCTAAAGGGTTAAGACTCACAAATATGGCCTAACCCTTTTACTTAACTATTCTGAACAAAAAGCGTAACCACCACATAGCTATGAACAGCAAAAGTGAAAATACTTTTTTCTACAAAGATATCAAAAGGAAAGGACATAATATATTGCAAACGAAAGCGGCTTGCTTGGCACACGGTAAGTATGCAATTAACTTTCTCTTGCTCACTGACTTCACCATTTAGTCTCATATCTTTGCCGAATATGGGAGAGTATTGCTTCCTCTATTTTCTTTACCACAAATTACAACAAAACAATTACTTATGCTTGGCAGCATTCAAGGCAGTTGGCCTCCATACTCTTGATCTTAAACTTGTTTAGTGCTTCACTCATAGCCTACAATGTTCCTGTGATTTCCAACATATCCATGTCTCTGAAAACATACACATATCAAAAGTTTTTTGGTCAGGAAAGCCATTTTACTTTAAAGGAAAGGGGATAGACATCTTGTTCTAACTTCAGGAAAGATATGCTATTGTTTCTCTCAACTTCAAGCAAGATCCCAGAGACGTAGATGTGGCTGATAAGCCAGCAATAGGCACTCACTAACAGACATGCCACTGGAGGCATGATCTCCAGGCACTGTTGTAAATGCTGTGCATTATAATAACTCATCAACTGTTCTCTCTGAAAAATCCCTAGATCCGAATTGTCTGCTCATTAAAAAAAAGAAAGAAAAAATCTTGAGCCTATCTTAGAATTTTACTTAATTTCATACAAAGAAATTTCATACGGTAAATATTCTCCTTTTCCAAAGTACCTGTACTATCACTTTGGTTTTTGCACCAGTTTATTTCTGTTTTATATAGGAAGTTCTGAGATTATATTCACCAACACTTTCTTGCAACCCTTTCTTCTTCTTCTTCTTTGTTTTGGTCTGGCATCTCCTATTTCTCTTCTTTTCCCAAAGTAAAATGACCATTTCAGTCCATTCATCTTTGGCCGATGTGGTCCTTAATAATGAAATTGTAATAAATACTTAACCCTGTGTGGTTTCATGCATCGTCTTCATCTCTACCTTATAAACAATAGCCAACTCTGTCTTAATATAGCAGAGAGTGCCACCTACTGAATTTCTGAAAAACTTCCACAGCTACAATAGCTTGGGTAGCTCTTACTTGCTTCACTGAATCTCTCTAGTGAATTCTTTTCTGGGGGTGGGTGGGTGAGGTGGGGCTGAAGAATAGAAGTAAAGAGAATTTTAAGCAGGCTCCATGCCCAGTGCAGAGCCCTACTCGGGCTCGATTTCATGACCCTGAGGTCATGACCTGAGCAGAAATCAAGAATCAGATGCTTGGGGCTCCTGGGTGACTCAGTCGGTTAAGTGTCCAACTTGGGCTCAGGTCATGATCTCACAGTTTCAGGAGTTCAAGCTCTGCGTCCGGCTCTGTGCTGACAGCTCAGAACCTGGAGCCTGCTTTGGACTCTGTGTCTCCCTCTATCTCTCTCTCTGTCCTTCCCCCACTCATGTACTCATGCTCTCTCTGAAAAATAAAAACATTTTTTAAAAATGTAAAAAAAATAAAAATAAAAAAGAATCAGATGCTTAACCGACTGAGCCACCCAGCTGTCCCTCTCTCCACTGCATTCCTGGATTCTAAAGCAACAGAGTTTTATTCTGTAGTCTTAGACCAACCATGCGAATCGGGTCACACAGTACTGTATTATATTGGAACATATGAAACTGCCATTTTTGTAAGTCAGAGAACAAACCTGTAGCAACTGTATACGGCTGGTTCAATTTAATGATTCAAATCAAAAGCCCTTCTGGGATATTTAATGCCTTGGTCCTTTAAGGTTTCAGGGCTTCACTAAGGGATGAAATCTCTGCAGTGTCTCTTCTGTCACAGGGTACTTTCCCACCAGCTGGTTAATTCCCCAAGCCCAACTCCCCAACCAGTAACCAAAATCTACCACCTGGCACAGCAGGGTGCCTGGAGACATAAGTATCCAGTGCAGAGCCAACTGGTAAGGATTGTGAAATCATCCTTTCTATCTTTAGCTCTTAGGAAGTTTTTGATTACTGTGAGTATTCTCTCAAAGCCAGAGGCAATCATATTTTTGGTACCCACGGTTCTCCTGTCTAGCATAAAAAACTACTTTTCCTATCCCCGTTCCTGCCCAAAGTAAGAAATCAACTGCAACATCTTAAATGAAGGGCTCCATAGGCACAGTGATCAATTCAAAATGTCAGCCGCATTTACGTTCTCTGGGTACTAGCTTCACGGGCATGAGACCTCACTCACACAGGAGCCCTGTTCCCAGATGGGGCCCAGGCTTGCTTTTAATGTTTTGCGGTTGCCATCTTGAATTCTTAGGAATTTTCTCTTTGAGTGTGTGTTCTGTAGGTAAAGTCTGATGGGACAATGAAGCATGTGAGTGAGCAGTGAAGACACCAGGCTGCAGAGTGCACAGTGGACTCAGGTTTAAGGGCATGCGGCCCAGACACTGAGCAAGTAGCCAGGCAGTCAGGCACACGCCCACACGTCTGGGCAGTCCAGGGCAGGAGGAGGCCCAGGGCAGCAAGCCTGGGATCTCGGCCCAGACTGGTGGCTGTGACAGCAGCAACAGCAGCAGCCACAGCCACAGGGGAGAGGAAGGAGCTGGGTAGTGCCATGACCCACGGTGTGAGGCCAGCTTGGCCATCCATCATCAGGGCCTGTCCCTGGAGAGTCTGCACAAATATTTAACTCTGACCCAAGACCCAAGACAGTGAATTATCACAAAGCACCCATAGTGGACACTGCAATAAAGCACATCTAGGAGTAATCAGGATTCTTTACAGTTTACCAGCTACCGTTTTGAAAACTACTGCAACATTACAAAGTAAGTATCTACAGGCAAAGAAATAGAAATTAAATGTAAAGATATTTGCACCGGACAGAGAAAAAACCCGTTGCCTTTTTTTTTCATATGAAGCTTCAGATAAACAAATTATTAATAAGAAAGCCTATTTAAAATTAATTTTCCTGAAGCGCCTGGGTGGCTCAGTTGGTTAAGCATCCGACTCTGGTTCAGGTCACGATCTTGCAGTTTGTGGGTTTGAGGCCTGTACTGGGCGCTGAGCTGTCAGCTTCGGATTCTGTGTCTCCCTCTCTCTCTGCTCCTCCCCCACTTGTGCTCTGCCACTCACTGGCTCTCAAAAAGAATTAAATGTTAAAAAAAAATTTTTTTTTTTTTAAATTTTCCTTATAACTGAAGATGCAGTGATAGAATGAAAAAAGTCATTTGGAATTACACACAACTCATAAAGATACTTTCAGTTTCTTGTAAGACCTTCATGAGTTACAGAAAATGTCAGAGGAGACATTAAAATAACTTTGTATAAATTTACATTTAAAATTAAATTCAGTCTTGTACAAAATGGATTTGTGTGAAGAATTAAAATCTTTTTAGAAAAACTGTTCCACAAGAATCATCAGATCTGGATGCACTGAAATTTATATTTTGAAAGTTTATCAGAAACTTAATCCAATGTTTTCATAACGCATAAAGTTCCAGTAACAGTTACATCAGAAGAAAGATCTTTCTCAAAATAAAAAATTGTCAAAAATCATTTGCCATCTCGCATTTGCCAAGAGTGACTAATGCTGCTTTCAATTATCAATTGAAAGCAAAGTTGCTAAAAAGTATAAATTTTGGTAACCTGACAAATGAATATAGAAAAGTGAGCCAGAAAAGTCTTACGATGAATCAAGATATAGCATTATGTAAAATTATGATGCCAAAATATTATTTTTGTAATTTATACTTTGTTTCCCTATTATTATATTTTGTTTGTAAGTAAAATAATTTTCAAAACCTTTACATTTTAGTACCTTTTAATAGTATTTTCCCTACTTTTTGAACAAAAGGGCTCTGCATTTTCATTCTTTTTTTTTTTTTTTTTTTTAATTTTGAGAGAGAGAGAGAAGGCGAACAGAGGAGAGGACGGGAGGGAGAGGGAGAGAGAGAATCCCAAGTAAGCTCCAAGCTCAGCACAGAGCCTGATGCAAGGCTTGACCCCATGACCCTGGGATCATGCCCTGAACCAAAATCCAGAGTTGGACACTCAAGCAGCTAAGCCACGCAGGCATCCCTGGGGGTATTTTCATTTTTGAACCAAAAATACTTATTATAGGTATAAGTTCATTAGAGATTCTTTAGTTTCCAAAGCCAGATCTCAGTTCAAATTAGAATGTTGAAGAATTTTCAGAGGAGTGGGTTGGAGAATGCTATTCAACTTTAGATTTAATCCTGAAGGGATGGAAAAACATTTTTAGTAAAGAGATGCAGAGGGGTCCCTGGGCGACTCAGTCAGTTAAGTGTTCGACTTCGGCTCAGGTCATCCTCTCACAGTTTGTGAGTTCAAGTCCTGCAAAAGGCTCTGTGCTGACAGCTGAGAGCCTGGAGCCTGCTTCAGATTCTCTCTCTCTTTCTCTCTCTCTGTCCCCTACCCCCCACTCACAGTTGGTCTCTCTCTCAAAAATAAACATTAAAAATTTTTAAAAAGAGAGAGATGCATAAAGTGGAAGGCTTCTTAAGACCTGTCATTTTCTTCAATCCCAGAAGCTGATGTAATGGTAGTAAGGGCGGTGGGACGCCTTTTCTCAATAACTGTAGTGATAATGACGATGACGGCAATAACTGTAAATAAATCATCCTGACCAGTATTTTCTTTACTGTGTCTTGTCCTAGCTCGGCTTGACTTGCTGTATCTATTTAACTCCCCCAGCAACACTGTGAGGCTGGCACTAGTATAAATAATGCAGATGCCGAAGCAACACTTTGATCCACGCTAATTCATTGTCACATATACCTGGTGAGTGGCAGACCTAGGACTTGTCCTCACACCAAAGTCCACCAACCACAAAACAGTTCCTCAGGGAGTGAAGCAGCCATGTTTCTCTCTTGCTTGAGCTTGCTAGGATAGTGAGAATAACAGAAGAGAAGCAAGCCACCTGGCATGCGCTACACACACACCCTGACCTGATTTCTCAGCTTGTTCTTAAAGCGCCATCTCCTCCATGCATGGCTCACCCATGTCCCTGTGACCACCAGCAAGTGTTCTCTTCCTCCTCCAAGTCCCAAAGTGCTTTATGCCCCGCCCATGACATTTATAGTTTAACATCTTTTTTTATTAAAATTTTTAATGTCTATTTATTTTGAGAGAGAGAGTGCATGTGAGCAGGGTAGGAGTGGAGAGAGAGAGAGAATATGAATCCCAAGCAGGCTCCATGCTGTCAGCACAAAGCCCAATGTGGGGCCCAAACTCAAGAACTGTGAGATCATGACCTAAGTCAAAATTGAGAGTTAGACACTTAACTGACTAAGCCACACAGGCGGCCCTACAGTTTAATATCCTTATGCCATTACTTATATACAAATCATCTCCCCCACCAGTCAGCAAACTATACTAGTAGTGCACAAATGCAGGCATGTAACTGAATCATCTTTACACCCTCACAGGTTCCCACACATGGCAATCACTAGCCAACTCACTAAATCAACTAATTTACATGTGAATTTTTATAGGTACAACCTATGTTAATTCCCTTTAAGGCTTTAGGTTGTAGGAAGAAGAAGGTGGAAGACGTAACGTCATAATGAGCCAAAAATGCATATTTTGCAAAACAACTAAACTGTAGATCTAAACTTCAATTGCAATGAAGGCAGAATATATCTTGCTGCCATCTTTATAATCAAATTCGGGATCATGTAGTACAAGAATTTAAGTTTTATGAAAGGAGTATGTCCCCATCCTTGAGTTCACAGGTTTTCAAAGAGCACACTGGTGTCCCAGGAAGCCAGAGAATCTACTCCACCCCCTAACTCACAAGAGCTACATCTGGAAGGGAGCCAATTCAACGAGGGAGCAGACTCACTTTAAATTAACACCAAGTCCCGCTCATCCATGGCACAATGACCCAGATATGCCCCAGTGTCTTCCAAACCAGACTGTTGTTTGGCTTTTATATTTATTCTCTTTATAAAACTTAATCACTTATAAATTTTCAGCCTAAGCTGGAGCTAATCAGGAAGTCTTAGCTCTTTTTCCACTGACAATAGGTGAGCTCTGCCAGTTTCTCTGAGCTGCCTACAATTAGTACCTTCCTCAGCAAGAGCAAACTTGCAACTTACCTCCTTGGAATGATGCCATTTTCCAAACTTGTGGTCTGACTTCGAAGCCAGCGGCGCTGGTAACTGCTGGAAGAGGATGCGGAGGAGCTTGGAGATGGAAAAGGCGTAATCAAAAGGCTGCTCAGTGAGGCTGTAGGGAAGAAAATTTGAAAGCTGAGAGTCCAGGTAAATGAATCCTCCTGTAGCTACATAAAAACATACGTGCCAAGTGACCTAAATTTTCAGGTTCTACCAGCCATATCCAGCAGGGGGAGACTTATGACTTCCCTCTTAACAAAGAAAACCTCCTTGAAAAAGGAAAATAAATTTAAAACATAGGGATTACAGCCATAGCAAATGCATCAATACCAGGCCCTACATTAAAAAGGCAACATAACTGGGGCACCTGGGTGGCTTAGTCAGTTAAGCGTCCGAGTTTCGCTCAGGTCATGACCTCGCAGTTCGTGGGTTCGAGCCCCGCGTCAGGCTCTGTGCTGACTGCCAGCTCAGAGCCTGGAGCCTATTTCAGAGTCTGTATCTCCCTCTCTCTCTGACCCTCCCTCTCTCTTTCCTCTCTCTCTTCTAGAAATAAAATTTTTTAAAAAGTCAACACAATACTAATTAAGTCAGAATGTAGTTGCAGATTTCTGATACAATGGTCCACACATCACAATTGTTAATATTGTTACCTGATAACTAATGTCATATACATTGTTTACAGACATATATTTTCTCCTCTTAACTACTTCTTGTCTATTTTGAGAGGAAGTCTAGGTAAATAATTATTTAGTCTGCACAGTATCCTCTCTCCCAACCCCCTATCTCCAAACACCCAGAACTTATTTATGCTCCTTCCCTCCAGCAACCAGCTCCCCATCGCCACTTCCTTGGCTGTGAAAAAGCAACCTCTAGTCTTAAATATATTTTCTGCTTGGATTACTTATTTGCTTCAGAGCCTCTCTCTGCTTCTTTTTGCTGCAACGTATTAAATGACTGCACTTAGGCTCTCAGTGTAAGCTGACATGTCAGCCCAGACTTCTTTAAGAGGCAGCGACGGACCCATCCCTTTCAGGGTAGGCAAAGGCATTCTTACAAAGCAGAGCTGCTTGATGCATGTCTACTCGTTTGGAAGAATGAAAGAAGATAGACTTTTTTCCTTTTCCTTTCCCTGGGCTAAGGAATTAGACACTTCAGTCCAGCAGAAAAGAAAATGGGGTGCTATGTTGAAAGTTGGCCAATGTTTTCAGAAGCAAATCACAGGACAAAGGAAATTGATTTCAGGACACATACTATATTATGCTCATGGATATCACTTGATAAGGCATTTCCCCATGTAAAGTTTTACATTTTAATTTACGCTTTTATAGGCTGATGTAAATAACCGGACTCCCTGACCTGATCTCTTAAATACCCCAGGAGTTACTTGGCTGTTAGACAAGAATCAATAAGCAAATGCTGGAGGGTATACAATGTGCCAGGTGCTGTGCCAGGCAGCTGGGAGACACTGGTGGACAAAACAGACACGTATCCGCCTGCACGGAGCTTCAAGTCTATGTGAATAGCAGTGAACTTGCCAGGCTACAACATTAGATGCAAGATGGCTCAAAGCTCTATCCACAGCAGAGGTGCATGACACAGTTTTCTTCTAATCTAGTTAATAGTCATAACAAATATGTTTGGTAGATCGAAATCATCTTTGCATCCCTCATATCCAGGACAGCTCCTTGAACACAGTAGGCAATTAATAAATCATTAGTGAATAAGTATCACCCAGATGTGGCCAGCCCCAACAGGTTGCCTCTGCTCTGCTTGGTTTCACCCCTAAGGTTGGACTTAACTGTCCAAGATCAGATCCATATTTGAAGTACCAGTGGTGGGAAATCTTCCTGAGAATTTTTAAGGGAGACAGAAAAGAGTTTTTCCTCAAAATCACACAAAATTGCTTAATAAAAAATCCCAATTAGACATTTGTGCCCCATCCTCAAGTTCTAAAAGTCCCCTATAAGGCACACAAGCTCTTCGTTCCCTATTCCTAAATCTTTAGGGTCCCCTG
The DNA here is from genome assembly GCF_003009895.1 of Hyaena hyaena. Taxonomy (NCBI): domain Eukaryota; kingdom Metazoa; phylum Chordata; class Mammalia; order Carnivora; family Hyaenidae; genus Hyaena; species Hyaena hyaena. The sequence continues at coordinate 971,650 of NW_024081322.1, forward strand.
TCTCTCCCCCTGACTTATGTGGATCAATTCAACTTCCTGGCAGATGGAAGACAAGGCTGAGGGGTAGTATTTGTTTTATAAACACTTCTTTTCCCTGTCACAGAAGCAAGATGGAGATGATTCTGAGGGCCAAATTTATTCTGGAAATTAAATGTATTGCTTTACAATTCAGTTTAGTAAACTGAGTAAAAGGCCAGGTTCTTGGTTCAAGTCCTACCTCTGCTACTCACCCACTGTAACATGTAACCCTTGGGCAGTTTCCTTAACCTGTTAGCTTTCTCATCTGTGAAATGAGGACAGTAAAGTACCATACCTCAGTATTTTTTCATGAGAACTGCAATCTGCCAGCGAGTTGTGAATTATCTAGTGAATTGACACCAACATTAAAGAAAGAAAGAAAGAAAGAAAGAAAGAAAGAAAGAAAGAAAGAAAGAAAGAAAGCAAGCAAAGCAAAGCAAAGCAAAGCAAAGCAAAGCAAAGCAGAAGGCTGCATGGCTCATTTGGTTAAGTGTCTGACTCTTGATTTCGACTTGATTTCAACTCATGATCTTGCAGTTTGTGAGACTGAGCCTTGCACTGGGCTCTGTGCTGACAGCGCACAGCCTACTTGGGATTCTCTCTCTCTCTCTCTCTCTCTCTCTCTCTCTCTCTCTCTCTCTCTCTCTCTCTCTCTCTTAGAAATAAAAACATTAAAAAATTTTTTTTTAATAAAAAAATAATAAATTAAAAAGAAAAAAACCAAGAGCATATTGCAATGCTAATTATTAACTGACAAAAATTTTATTTGTTATATATAAAGATGTTTGTTACTGGATCATAACATTAAATGCATTAATTAGCATGAACTACAAACAAAAGAAAACTTTGAAAAGCACTGACCTATTTCATAAGGTTCCTGTGAGGATTAAACAAATTGATACATGTAAAATACTTAGCCCCCACAATGAATGCTAGCCATTTACTCCCTCTGATAACTCTTGGAACAGAAAAGCTAAGTATATGACATTTTGGAGTACTACAGCATTATTATCTCTGATTAGTTAATTATGAAAACAACCTAGGACTTGTAATAAACACATGAAAAAGAATGGAAAAATTTAAAATAAAAAACGGAAGAGAATAATCCTTTTCTCATTACAAAATACTGAATAAAAATTTTTATGGTTGACAAGTGAAATATTAAGCCAAAGTGCTGGCTTAGTGCTATCAAGCATCTCCCTTATCAAAATATGTTAATATTACTTAATATGATTTTTATGTTAAAGTACTGTGGTATATCACTGTTGATCACACACAGTAGGAAGCTATAAATTTAGGTAATAACTCTCAAATGGAAGAACAGGCCTAATTTTGGCCTATAACTCACTGCCATTTTCATGAGAAAAGGGTGGATTTAAGTATCTGTTCCACTAACATTTAATGCAATTGATAGTTGGCTAGACTCTTCTGTCTCTTCTGCAGCCTGGACTGACACTGGTCTGTGTGTATTTGGAAACAATCCCATCATAGTAAAAAAAAAAAATGTTAATGTGATTAGGCCCCTTGTTTCCTCTCCAAGTTCATCTTATACCATGCCCTCTTATTACATTCCAGCCCCCTTGCTATTCCTTATACACAAAGCTCCAAAGCCTGTTTCCACTCTCGGTGTCTGTCCTTTGCTGTTCCCATGCCTGAATGCTCTTTGCTCTGATCTTCACGGAGCCTGTGACCACCAGCAACCCAGTCAGCTGTAAACTTCACCTTCCTGGAGAGGCCTCCCATGAGCAGCCCATATGTTTTATTTGTCCTCAGTGTAAGTGCTTACCTACAGGTTACTATCTGTTATCTGTGCTTCCTCTATTGAATATAAACTCCATGAGATCAAGGATCGTATGCTACGAAAATGCCTGGCACATAAGAGGCTCAAGAAATGTTGCTGCATGAAGAGTGAGCAAATGGTTATGGGACGAACAGTGATGTCTGTCTCAATCGATAATTATGACAGAAACAAAGCATTAGAGAAACAAATTGCTATACAGAATTCAAAATCTGAATTTGTTAAAAGTTTCCTGTGGCCAAAGCTGTATACAGAGCATTTGGATTTTCCCTTCTTCCTCCTACCTTCATTTCAAAAAATTCTCTTTGTTGTTGTTGCTGGTTTGTGGTGGTAGTGGCAGTAGTGAGGCGGTGGTGGTGGACAGCAGTAGCAGAGCTCTGACCCTGAACGCTTTTAACACTTGACACAGAGGCTGCTACATCCAAAACACAGTAATCATCTTTTTTTTACTTTAACACTGACAGTACTTCCCGTAGAGTTTTTGCTTGAACACTTGAAAAATACAAGTTTCCTTCCAGTGTAGCCGCTGTATTTCCCATTACAACAGAACAGAAACATTTTTAAAGGTAAATTAATAGAGCTGTAATTGTTGTCTGACAGGAAAATGCCATTTCCAATAAACCAAATACGTTAATTGGCAAACCAAATTTTAGTTAACACACTGTAGTTACCAAACCACAGACTGATTTTAAGACTCTGTGGGGTCCTCAAAAGCATCCCAGGTATTGTAAGTTTTTTTTTTTTAATTTTTTTTTTAATGTTTTATTTATTTCTAGGAGAGAGACAGCATGAGTAGGGGAGGGTCAGAGAGAGAGGGAGTCACAGACTCTGAAACAGGCTCCAGGCTCTGAGCTGGCAGTCAGCACAGAGCCCGACGCGGGGCTCGAACCCACGAACCGTGAGATCATGACCTAAGCGAAAGTCGGACGCTTAACCAACTAAGCCACCCAGGCGCCCCCCAGGTATTGTAAGTTTTAATAAAGTTCCTATCAAGTTCCTTCAGTGAAAAGACAGAATGTCCTCACCATCACGATTTCAAAACACCTTAATTTTGTTTATTTTTTGGGAGAGAGTGTGAGCCCGGGAGGGGCAGAAAGAGAGAGGAACAAAAGACCTGAAGCAGGCTCTGTGCTGACAGCAGTGAGCCTGACAGAGGACTCGAACTCAAGAACCGTGAAATCATGACCTGAGCCAAAGTCCCACGCTCAACCGACTGAGCCACCCAGGTGCCTCCAAACACTTTAATTTTTAAAAATAGACTTTATTTTTTAGGGCAGCTCTAGGTTCATAACAAAACTTAGTGGAAGATACAGAGTTCCTTTCCTATAGCCCCTGCTCTCACATACACAGAGCCTGCCCCATGATCAACATCCTCACCAGAGTGGTAAACTTGATAGAGCTGATGGACTGACACTGAAACATAATCATCACCCAGAGTCCATACTTCACCGCAGAGTTCACTCTTAATGTACTTTCTGTGAGTTGGAACAAATATGTACTCACATATGCCCTCTACTATAGTATCAATCAAAATATTTTCAGTTCCCTAAAAACCCTCTGTGTTCCATCTGCTCATCCCTCCCTGGCCCTGGCCCGTCCTGGAAACAATTGATCCTCTTACTGTCTCTGTGATTTTGCCTTTTCCAGATGTCATCCAGTTGAACTCCTGCAGTCGGCAGCCTTCTCAGATAGGCTTCTTACACTTAGCAATACAATTTAAGTCTCCCTCATATTTTGTCATGGCTTGATATCTCATTCCTTTTTAGCACTGAATAGTATTTCATTGAAAATACCTTAAATTTTAATTCCTTACCCAGGACATAAACTCTAGCCCAGCTTGGTGATCCAGCCTCTACAATTATGCGCCAAGTTATTTAACCTTTCTATGCCTTTTCATAGTCTGCAGTCTAAGAATGAAATGTCTACAAAGACTTTGAGGCAGTATAAAAACTCTCTTGGTTCTTTGCTCTTCCACATAAATAAGAGTTATTTTGTCTGGCTTCACAAGGAATTTTAATCAAAATCACACTGAACTTATATTTATTTGTGAAACTTCATCTCTCTCTCTCCATTCACTTAGGTCTTCTTTTAATAAAGTTTTAAAATCTCCCCACAACTATATCACACATCTTTGTTTAGAATTATTCTAGATCCCTTTATAGTTTGAGATGCAAACTGCATTAGTTTTTTATTCTAATTTTTCTTAAACAGGTAATAAGAATGCAAATGTAGAAAGGGAAAAACTAAAGCGAAAGAGTCAGCAAATCTGTGAGACTGAAGATAAATAAATATTCATTCTCAGAGAATAACCAAAAACTGTGGGAAGAAAAATAAACCAAAAGTGCCAGTCGCTAGTGATCCCTGCCTCACACACCAAAAAGGACATGAAAGGTATCGGCTGCTTGCACCCTGAGTTGTAGGAGGCCTGGTGCCAGGGAGCAGATTGTAGACCACAGCTCAGCAGTTCTCTAGTCTGCACCTCTAGTCTCAGGAGGCCAGGGCAGAAAGCTCCACACCTTATCTGAATCCTGGAGGTGAGGAGACAACGTTTTACGACAACTTCTTGGGGGAGACAGAAAGCGAGTGGGAGATGATGTCCCAGCAGCTCCTGAGGGCCTCCCGTTCTCTTGTATTCCCAGAGGAGCACTAGCAGTGCCGCCAAGACTCACATGAGCTGAGGTCAAACTTTGCCTACATGTATACATGCAAGGTCATCAGGACCCCGTGGCCTTTCCCCTGCACAGATGACAAACAAAGCAGTACCCCCCTTGACTCTTGCCACTCTTTATAAAGCACTCTATCAGTTAAGTCAGTGAAGAATTCAGATCCAAATGGGATGTCAATTGGCATTATTCAATGGTGACCCACGTTGTAATAGAGTCTGACTCCATTTTTTGATGTCTGATACCTTTGAAGCTTCTGCCCCCAAACTCCTTCCTTGTCTGCCCCACATCTGGGCAAGGTGATGAGAAAGCCTAGGGGCTCTCTCCTTTGGAACCAGGAGGAAGTTCAACCCATGTGTGGAAGCCCTCACCTTGGTCCCACCCCTAACCATCATAAAAACCTGAAGATCATCTCCTTTCCCCGTCTCTTAAGGCATTTTCTTTCTTTTTTTTTTTTTTTACGTTTATTTATTTTGAGGGAGAGCGAGAATGTGCACAAATGAGAAGGGGAGGGGAGGAGAGAGAGGGAGACACAGAATCTGAAACAGGCTCCAGGCTCTGAGCTGTCAGCACAGAGCCCAATGTGGGACTCGAACCCATGAACCACGAAATCATGACCTGAGCTGAAGTCGGACGTTTAACTGACTGAGCCACCCAGGCGCCCCTCTCAAGTCATTTTCTGTCTATTTGGGTGCTCTCTCTTTTCTTTTGGATAAGCCTGGCTAGAGGTTTGTCAATTTTGTTTACTTTTTCAAAAAACCAACTCTTGGTTTCATTGATCTGTTCAATAGTTTCTTTGGTCTCTATGTTGTTTATTTCTGCTCTAATTTTTACTATTTCTCTTCTTCTACTGGGTTTAAGACGTTCTTGTTGCTCTGCCTCTAACTCCTTTAGGTGAGCTGTTAGATTTTGGACTTGTGCTTTTTCTAATCTCTTGAAATAGGCCTGGAGAGCAATGTACTTTCCTCTTAGGACTGCCTTCTCAAGTCATTTTCTGACCAGCTTGGGAAGCCCATCCTGCTCTCACCAGAGAGAGAGTGTCATTATGTGAATGATAAATATTTTCATATCCTCTTGCATGTGTGTGGTGTCATCAGTCTTGACATCTGGACCAAATTTTGGGTGCGGTCCACCCTGTACCTGCAGAGTGGCCAAAACACATGTCCTAGTTGAATACTATGATGATGTGTATTCTTACACTGAAGGTTCATTTTAAAACACTTGAATAAAAATGTTTGAAAAAACCTGTTAAAGTTTTTCTCATATCGTTCTTCTGATTATTTTACTACTTTTTAAAAGTCTATATATTTATTTTGAGAGTGAAAGAGAGAGAGCAATTACGTGCGTGAGTGGGGGTGAGGTAGAGAGATGGAGAGAGAGAACCCCAAGTAGGCTCCGCTCTGTTGCTGTCAGCATGGAGACCGAGGCAGGGCTTGAACTCAAGAACTGTGAGATCATGACCTGAGCCAAAGTTGGATGCTTAACCGACTGAGCCACCCAGGTGCCCTGTGAGAAATTTATTTTTAAAAGGAGGCTTCCTTGAGCCAATTTTACTGGGAAGTTGCTTGTTGATAATTGAATATAAAATCAGAGGAAGAAAGTTCTCTGCAGAAGTAAATTAGTCTACCACTGTGGGAGAGCCTACCAGTCACCCTCTCTTCTGTCCCAGAGTCAGGCTGATCTGGCTTTTATCTTGGCTACCCCTTCTCTCATTCCTTCAAGCCTTAAACTTTCCTAATACTGCTTTTAAGATCTCTTGGTTTCTGCCTTTGCATATGATTCTGCTATGATTTTTGATTTGTGCTTTGGATCTGAGGTAGATTCTGCACTTAGAGGAAGGGCAGTGAAGCTGTGATCTAGAAATGGAGACCTTGGAGGCGGGTGGTTTTTTTTTTGCCTGATGAACAGATATAAGACACATAGCCTCTGCCTTCCACTGAAGGCTAAGAGCTCCCCGCTGGTTTTACCAGTGATACACGGCATCTTCACCAAACAGGCCAGCCAGGCAGTGCTTCAGATGCTTTTTGTCCTCGCCTTCCTTTCATTTCTGTGTCCAGCTCTTGCCCTTAGACACAGCTCAAAGGAGTCCTCAAGTTCCTTCTGTGTGGTAACAGGGCCCTTCATCCCACTCAGTACAATTCTGCTCCTGAGTTATTAAATGAAATGTCATTTCTTGCTGGATCCCCTTATTTGGTTTATATATGTCATATATAAAGCACACCACACTTTACTTACGGTTAAATAAAAATAACTGATTGCTTTTCATCTTCATAATCTTTTTTTGTAAACTTGGGCAGTGATCCCTTGATCAAAAATGTAATTCCTGCTGCTTAGACTTGTATCATTTTCATTTATAGCAACTTTTGTACAAACATAAAATCTGAGAGGGTAAAGAGTAACTAATGAAATGCTAAAAGAACTTTTTAAATTTCTATGTGTACTTAATGGTGCTTAGGATAATTTCCCCATTCCTTAGGGGGCGCTGTCAGCATTCTCACCAGAGGAGTAGCTGAGCTTTGAGCTACATCAGTACATCAGTTCCTCAAAGGCTGTGAATGAGCACTGAAGATCTCAGTGTCCCAAAGCTCAGCTCCCTGCCCTGGGCAGGGGGGCACTTGAACTTGGCTGGCATTGGGGCTAGTTTTGTTATGGTTAAATTTCCAGGCAAGAAGAAATGGGTACCAGCATGGAACCAAAATCACTCTCAGTCAAAACTGCTGTCTTCGGGGCACCTGGGTGGCTCAGTCGGTTAAGTGTCAGACTTCAGCTCAGGTCACAATCTCATGGTTTGTGGGTTTGAGCCCTGCGTCAGGCTCTGTGCTGACAGCTCAGAGCCTGGAACCTGCTTCGGATTCTGTGTCTCCCTCTCTCTCTAGCCCTCCCCTGCTCGCACTCTCTCTCTCTCTCTCTCTCAAAAATACATAAATATCAATTAAAAAAAAAAAAAAGAATATGGAAAAGGAAAAACACCCAGAAGATGAGACCTGTCTTCTATTTTCCCACCTACTTCACATTATGGACAGTTCACTCTATCAACTAAACATATAAAAAGAAGTGCAAATACCTGATCTAGCAATGCCGCTGTCCCGGTCTTCATTCTGTCCTCTGCTTGGCATGTCAACTGGAGTGCTATGTGCTAAGATAAAGGCAAAAGGTAACACTGTTACTGAACTTCCAAAGAAGGAGCTGTTTAAAAACCATTACAGTGATTTTTACATTTAAAAGTAGGCTACTGTTATTGATGATTGGCATATGTTTATATATAAAGATTAACCAGAAAGCAAAATTAAATACATAAAAAACAACAGTGAGACTAAAAACAGAACCAAGTAATTACCTGTCTTTAACCTACTGTAGCATAAAAACTTGTTGGAGTGATGCCTGTTTCTAAAACAAACTGAATAATAAACTATTCATGCAGTTGATACAATGAACAAACATTCTCAGGCAGGTACTTCCAGCCATTTTCTTCATCAGTAATATTTAAATAGCACTGTATTTTCAAAATGCTTTATAATCAGTTTTATTAGTAACTATAGGCAACTTAGGGAACAGAAATATTTGAATATCATTTCATAAATTTAAAAAATGTTTCCCTGTTTATTACCCACTCTCTTGGCAGATAAAAAGCACATTCATTTTTTAATATTTCTTCCTCCATTTCTTTTCCATATACACCCAGTGCTATTGCAGAGTTACTGACAAAAACTTATATCCTGGCATGAATTTTAGAAAACACTCTAAAGTATTACAGACTTCTAGGAATGCTTCACATTCATCACACATACTGAGCTGGAGGGTAGAAGACATATTGCTATAGTAAGCTCTACAATGTGTGAGAAGCCCAGGGCCCTGCTTGATTATTATACTTTCCAGATAGTCTTTGAAGAATGTTTATTTTCATCATTTTAAAGAGAGCATATAAACATGTTAGCCTCACTCTAAGTAGGTGGGAGGGTGTCAGTTTCATCTGCGTGTCAGTTAACTAATAGTGCTTAGCATACTTCCAGCTACAAAGAACAGAATGAGGAATACCATTTGCCATAAACATAACCTTTAATGTTAGTAATGAAGATTCCCCACACTTGTTAATCATGCCAGACTTCAACGACATTCAACAGCATCAGCTAGCAAGGCTAGTTAAATTTAAGAATTTACCTACCCACAGAGACCGAGATGATTATACCTGTAAAGAACCTAGAAACTGCATTTAAACAACTTAAATGCTAGGAGAGTAGAGAGAGAGATGAGGCAGCCGAGGAAGAGAAAAGGAGAGAAAGAGAGCGAGAGGTCTTCCATGCTCTTATTAGGGTGACTTTTGGAGAAACTCTGTGCAGGTGGGATGCAGGTGAATAAATGGATAGAAGTATACCATGGGAAAGGAAAACAGTTCAGACCAGCAGAAGAGGCCCAGGAAAAAAAAATAATAATAATCCTCTTAGAAACACTAAGGGCTCATTTCAGATCAAAATCAGCTTATGCTGGTTAGCAAAGACACTTACAATAGAGGTCCATTGGTGGAATTTTCAAAACACTGTGCACTTGGCTGCATTTGAAACTAATATCTCAAGAGCCCCTGGGATTTCTCGAGAGGCACCAAATAGGATTTTTTTTTTCTAAGAAACTGCACAAGAATTATTACTAATATGTGTGTGGGTCACACTGTTCTCAGCATTCCACACAAACCTGCAAAGAAAGAAGCACTCCGGGTGAGCCGGAGAGGTCCTCCTTCAGCTACGCCCTGCAGCAGCTTGCTGCCGCATGCCTGCAGCAGACCTAGACACAGACACACACAGAAGAGGGCCAACACAGTACACACACACAAAAATAAACACAGATTAAAGATAATGCAAAAAAAACAAAACAACACAACAAACTCAAATAAAGCAAAACACACGCCCACAGTAGTGGCATTCAGAAAGAAAGAGCCCAGTTATGCGGCTAAGTTTACCTAGGTTACTTCCAGTACGGCAAGGACCCAAGTTATTCTGATTTGTGTTCAGTTTTCCCAAATTAGGATCCTGGTGGATGTATTCAAAGCTGTCTTGTAAACTACATCCAGAGAAGGAGGGGAAGAGAGAGAGAAGAAAAATATCAAGAGGTGAGTAACACCGTTTTCTTTCTTTTTTTTTAATTTTTTTTTTAAATGTTTTATTTATTTCTAGGAGAGAGAGAGACAGCGTGAGCAGGGGAGGGTCAGAGAGAGAGGGAGTCACAGACTCCGAAACAGGCTCCAGGCTCCGAGCTGGCAGTCAGCACAGAGCCCGACACGGGGCTCGAAGCCACGAACCGCGAGATCATGACCTAAGCGAAAGTCAGACGCTTAACCGACTAAGCCACCCAGGCGCCCCAATAACACCGTTTTCTAACAAACTCTCAAAAGCAGACAACTTACCAGTTGCTCTGACTTTTCTTTATAAATGAATAAAGTTTCATATCTACCAAAGGAAACTAAACTTTAGGGGGATTTGCTGGAGGAAAAGACAAGAAAAGCTTTTTTGGAGGGAGTCCAACCTATAAAACTAAAGAATGCATTCCTAACAATTCCATATTACATAATGTGACATGGAACTCTACACATTTTGCTTTGGTGACTGACACCCAGGATATTGCTATTCATTTCTAAACTGTGTTTTAGCAGCTGACACTCAAGATGTTACCATTCATTTCAAGGGTGATTTTACATAAACCTTCAAAATGAAATTCATCTTAACTCTTAGTTAACACCTATGAGCAATTCACTTGTTCCAGGTGGAGAATATAACAGCAATTATGATTCCCATAGGAGTTTGACTTCACAACATCTAAGACATTAGACTTTTACTCATAAACACAAATGTGAGAGAAGCCAATTTTAATAATTTACTTGATTTATTAACAAGTAAAATAAGTATCAAAACTTCAAGAAGAATATAACATTAATAGGGCCAAAATAATTTTTGGTTAACTCTGAGCTCGATATTCTAGTATAGGGAATTAGTGTATAACTGAAAGGGTCCAAAAAAGAGTATCTCAGAAGAAAAAACACCGATTCCCATACGGACTTAAGTGATGCCAGTCCAATGTTAAATGCTTCAACAAGTTAAATTCACTATTTTTTTAAGAGTAAGCAAAATTACTCAAAGGTACCAAATCTACAAAGAAAAATATTTTTTAATTTCCCAAGATTATAAAAAAAGAACTGCTTTCATTTGACCTCTAAGAATACCCCTTTAATTTATAACAAACTTCTTTCAAATTTACCAAAGTAAAGCAAATGTTTTGTTTTACTCAAAAATGAAGCATATGAAGTATTTGTTTGAAAAGTTCAAAATATATGAACAAATGTACCAGAATTAGAGTTAAAGTTGGACACATCAGTTTTCTTAGTCTACAAAGAAGTATAAAATTAGAGGAGGAAAAACTCAGGAGTGAAGGTCAGGGTATCGCCTGGCCCAGGCACCCAGCAGTCAGAGAGGCGACACTGACAGCTGAATAGACGGTGAGCACATACCGCCCAGCCCGCCATACATGTGCCCGGCAGCCTGGAAGAACACACTATGTACTTCATTTCTTTAGAAATAAATTAACTAACCAACCAGTTGTGGGTTTTTTTGTTTTGTTTTGTTTTGTTTTTTAAGATAAAATAGCATTGGGAAATAAACAGGCATTTGTCTTTAAGGCCAGCTAATAAAGTCAAAAGCCTTTTCATACACATTATATACTGGAAAATGGCCATTTAAAAAATCCTTTTGTTAATGTGGACTCTTAGCACTTCTCATTTCTAAAAAACTTATGGCTCTCAAAGAACGACTCTTTCCAGAAGCAGCCACTTAAAAAAAATGAGGGGGTGGATTGGTACAAAATCCCACACTTACTTATTTGTACTCCCACAGAAGCTGCCCATTCTAGCTGAGAACACCTTACTAATCATCAGTTGTGGAGGAGAACTAGAAGAAAAAAAAAAGGAGGGGGAGAAAGTATTTTTGAATTGAGAAAGCAGCTTCACCATTCCATTTTTCACAATAGTAGAAAAAGAAGCTCAAACTCACCGTATATAGTGTATCTTTAAAGTGGAGCCTTTGTAACTCATTGCCACCGAGCCAAACATCATTTCCCCTAGCATATTGACATCGGAAGCTGGTCTTGTGTACTGCCATACGTTAAAGAAACCAAAATCAAAGTTAATATGTGCCACAACATGATGTGCAATGCAACAGAAAATAACTCTTGGGCCATCTAGGTGGCTCAGTTGGTTAAGCATCCTGCTTTGGATGGATTCAAGCCCCATGTCGGGCTCTGTGCTGACAGCTTGGAGTCTGGAGCCTGCTTCAGATTCTGTGTCTCCTTCTCTTCCTGCCCCTCCCCCACTTGTGAATCGTCTCTCTGTCTCTCAAAAATAAATAAACAAAAAACATTTTTTTAAAGAAAATAACACTTATTGATCTATGTATGGGTCCTTCTTTAGTTTCTTAATGGATAATTAAAACTATTTCTCAAAGCAGAAAGTGATCATTTTATAGTCTTAATCCATAATGGTGACTGCCTATTTTTTCCCCAAATTATTACTTTTGTTCCTGATTTTGTATACACAGTACCTTCATACAGGATCCAAGTGTTTCCTCAGAGATCATTTTAATCTTATTATGGAAAATAAAGATTTTTATTATCTACATTTATAAACTCTAAAGATTAAATTCTGAGAAAAAACAGGGTCTCACTCTTTACTTGGTATTCTGCTAAGCAAAATAAGTCAGTCAGAGAAAGGTATCATTTGATTTCACTCACATGTGAAATTTGAGAAACTCAACAGATGAACATAGGGGAAGGGAAGGAAAAATAAGATAAAAACAGAGAGAAAGGGAAACCATAAGAGACTCTTAAATACAGAGAATAAACTGAGGGGTTGCTGGAAGGGGAGGTAGGTGGGGGTCAGGGCTAAATGGGTGACAGGCAATAAGGAGGGCACTTTTCAGGATGAGCACTGGGGTCATATGTAAGAGATGAACCATTGGGTTCTACTCCTGAAGCCAAGACTACACTGTATGTTAACTGACTTGAAAGTTTAAAAAAATAATTATTTCAAAATATATACATATATATATCCTGAATAGAAATATAGTTCAGCATTATTCACCAAAATAATTAATAGGTTAAATGAAAATGGCAATTGGCACAGGTAGGGATTTGTGAGGGTCCAAAAGATGACAGATGGTCTGATACCTCTGAAGTTTTACAAAAAAATATTTCACAAATATCTGACACCTGTACCTTCTGGTCAGTCTTTCTCATTCCTTTCATCATCCAAAACGGTGGCCTGCGCTACCTCCATTTTCCCAGGTCTCATCTACTTGTTAACCTATTGCAGCCTCATCTATTCAAACTGACCTCTGTCTTTGAGTGATGACCTCTGCCTTTCTGTCAAATTCAATGCATACTTTCCAGTTTCCTTTCTTAAACATCTCTCACTATATCTGATGTTCTTATTTACCCTCCTTATTGAATCTCTTCTTTCTTAGATCTTCCCTTGAACAGGATTGTTTCTCAGAGGGCACTCCTACTCACCGTCTGCATTCTCAACCCCTCTCAGGATTTTAGTTATTCTTTACATAGGAATATCCCCCACATCTTTTATCTCCAGGCACAGACCTCTCCCTGAACTCTAGAATACTACATCCAAGTACATTCATTCATATATCATTATATATATGTAAAGATAATATAACAAATATTATACAATAATGTATTATGATACATGAATGAATGTATTTGGATATAGGTTTCTAGACATCTGATGAACATGACAGATATGAATGTCAACCAAACGAGTCAGCACAGCCTGACCAAGACAAAACAACAGTCTATGATCCAGTCCATCAAGGCCTGCATTCTCTGCTAGTATGCTTTCAATCCAAGCCAAAACATGGGAATCATTCTTAACATTCCCTTCTCAATCTTTTTATTAAACTCCAAATCCACACACACATATTATATACACACATGTACATGCGCACACTAACAAACACATACACAACATACTTATACATGTTTGCAGAGGAGGAAAGAGAAACATAAATCTCTCAGCCTTGTTTTAACTAGGCTCCTCTCTGGTTATAGGCTCACGCCAACCACTTCTCACTACATGCAGACAGAAACCAACTGTCTTTCACATTTTTTATTAATAACTTCCACCCACCACCTCCATTTTATAATCTGCTTTTCCTTGGGGTACAAGGTCTACCCACCAATTGTGATTCTCAACTGGCTGAAAATTTCACTGTATACTTTTTAAATCACAAATTGCCTGGAGACTGAGGAGCACTGTGATATAAGGGCAAACGCATGGCACTGATCCTGAACGTGAAATTAACAACATTCTATAGACCTGTGGTTGCTGGCAATTTACCAGCTTTGCTTTTCCAGCAACATGGAAATTCCACGAGTCAAAAAAGAAAAAGAATTTTGATACATCTTCATCGGTTTACATCCTTCTCCTTTTCAGTATTTATGAAACACGTCTTCCCTTATTTCTAATTAGCCAATATTTCTCAATAACCCAATCCCTAACCTTTACTGCCACACACACACACACACACACACGCTACCAGCCACGTTATCCCTCACACTCAAGTTAGATCTTACTGCTTCTTTCTTCTCCTAAACAAGATTTTCTTCCTCTATGGCAAGTACACAAGTACAGTTTTCTTAGGATGCCCATATACATTTCCAGAATCCTTAGAATTTTTATAACAAAACTGGAAAACTCTGTGTTTTAATCTAGCTCTAACAACAAAAGGAGCAAAACAAAAGCGTTTACCTCATTTGCAATATGTCTTCCTCATTCACTATATATTATACCGGATCACCTCGACTCAATTACAGTTTTTATCAAGAGATAAAAGCCGATGTGAAAAGAGCACTGACAGGAAACATTTAGGAGCACACTTTGGAATACTTATGCTCGTGTTCCTGGAGTAGAAGCCTCCAGCAGCTATTATTCCCTGTGGAGAAATCACAGTAAATGACTTCAGCCCCATGGGGTATCCCGCTCGGCAGGGACGATTGTACCTGGTACTTTGGAAGCTGCTCCTTAGCGTGTTGTAAAGATCCCCCGGAAGAACTATGGGATGAGGTACCGCTGCTGCTGCTGCCGCCGCCACCACCACTTCCTTGACAGCACTTGGCTGACATTTTAATAGGGACATCCTCTGTTTTCTGGGTTGACAGACAGGCAAGATAAGGGATTGCTAAGCATATCAGGCTTCCTCAGCACGCTCTTCATTGGGAACTTCTTTGTCAAGTCATTCTGTTACGTTGTTCCTAAGCTGCACAGAAAACCAGTTTTTTTTCCTTCTCTGTGAGGACAAAAATGTGGTTCCTGGGGGTCTGATGAAGGGTAATTAGACAGATGATGGTGATCATGTAGTAGGACTATTCGTCGTAAGTGATTCAACTACTGTTTATATGTCAATTCATAGATTTGATAGCTTTCAATTCTTGAAATCATCATTGAGATCTGGTCTCTCTGTTTTGGTCATTAGAGGATCCATGACCTCTCTCTCTAAAGGAGAGTCATAATCTATAAAATTCATGTGGAGAAAGACATTGCTTCAAATTTTAAAAATTTACCAGGCAAATGGAAGAAAGTAGGAAAGCAGAATTACTAATTTGGAAAGCCTGAGTTTGTGTTTTTAATGACACACCTCCTCTACACTCCTTTAAAGGTAATAGGAGAGTGTTTGTGAAAGATAAACCAAAACTCTGAAACAGGAGCTCCTGTGAATTATATATCATGTGATGGAAACATGGCCTTTAAAGGTTAGGAGTAAAAGAATATTGTCTACTATATATTCCCTAAGTAGAGTTCACTGCTAATTTTATGACAGTGACATAAAGGTCTAAAGATGCACCTTTATTAATTCTTCCCTTCCTCCTACACCAAAATATATTGCTCCCTACAGAAGCATCCCATGCCATTCATGGTAAGTTGTTTCTATTCTGAGTCTTACTTGCTTTTTTGTGTGCAGCTTTTGCTTGGAAAAACATGAATGCAACTGCAGCTTATCTAATCTCCAATGTGACAGTCACACTCGTGGTCTAATGCAAATGCCTGCAGTCATGTGCCTGATACAAACTCATGACGTTTTGTGCTTGCCAAGGGAGTGGGGGGCTGAAAATGGGAAAAGAATGTACAGAAAACACAAACTGTGCTGGTCCATAACATTAGTCACTCCAGCAGTGATGGCATTCAAAGTCATACTTAGTTAGTTCCGGGTATCGGGCACTACTTCAACACCCTCTTCAGATCTAGCAGTTACTTAATACCACTTCAGCCAGAAACACAGCCCCTCAGAGAGCCCACAGTGACACTAGTCCACAGCTGCCTCCCAGACTGCTAGACCCTCTGGCTGGGGTACAACACACTGAGCAGTCTATAATTGGAGACAGCACCTGGGATGGTGAGTCAAGTGCTTGTTTGTTTGGACTCTTTGTAGCCTTGTGCAAGTTACAAACCTCTCTGGACCTACCTATCTTTCAAATTAAATGAGCAGGTCCAAGAAAGCTTATTTTCCCAGCTCCAGGAATATCACTGCTCTGATATACCAAAATTCCAGTTGCCTTTGAAAACTAGTAAGGGGCACCTGGATGGCTCAGTCGGTTAAGCGTTCCAAGTCTTGATTAAGGCTCAGGTCATGATCTCATGGTTCACAGAATGGAGCCCACATCTAGCTCTGTGCTGCAGAGTCTGCTTGGGATCGTCTCTTTCTCTCTCTCTGCCCCTCCCCCCAGTATGTATGCATGAACTCTCTCTCTAAATAAATAAACTTAAAAAAAAAAAAAAAAAGGAAACCAGAGAGAATTTTTTTCCACCTGTTACCACCATTAGGAGCCCTAGAGATGGTGTGTGGGTGTTCCAACTAAACTATCTGTGCAAGGCCTTCAGGGAAACAGGAAATGATGTGGGAAATTAAGGGGGAAACCATGTCCTGTCAAGTGCTGGCTCACCTAAACTTTGATACAAATCTACCATTAAAGCCTACAGGTGAATCACCTGAGAGATTCCCCACCCCCTCAACCTAACAAGCCCAACAACTACTGTAATGATTAGCTACCTGGCAGACTTCCACTATAAAGCACTATGGAATCTACCCAGCTAAACTGCCTTTAACCAAATACTTCCTTCCTGCAGAAATGATCCTTATCAAAAGCAGGAAAACAGCCCCTTGGCCTTGATGCAACAAAGACTGTGATATAAACTATTCATTTACTTAGCTACACATTCTGTAAACTTCCAGAATTTGGTCCATATAGATAGCAAGCTACTGAACATGAAAAGAATGAAAAGCCTAAAGGCGACTCTGGGCTGATGTCCGGAAGACTCAGGGAGGACCAGACTCTACTCCTCACCTGGACATGTGACCTTAACCTTTCCTGTTCTGGCTCCAAGGGATCAAGGGCTGCTCAGGTCTCACTTTACGGGTTCCAGATACTGCCATGCCGCACCCCACAACACCCCCAGCCCTGCATTCCAAAAAAAAAAAAAAAAAAAAAAAAAAAAGGAAGTAAATACAGCTTCCTTGGTCAGATGGGCTTAAGAAGCACTCCCATTTGAAGAGGACAGTGTATGTTACCATCCTAAAGCCCTATCGTAAGGAAAGCTATTTAATTTTGTTGAACCCAGTGCTATGTAATACCTCTTACTATCTATGAGAAATACCAGACAGAATGATCTATTAACTTCCCATCAGGCTAACACTATGAATTTTAGAGTTCTCAGCTTTTCTATTACATAGCACATGTTTGGTATCAAAATCTTACTCAATAGCAACTCACCAGCAAATTTACCTCTAGTAATATTTACAGTACACTGCTGAACATCTGTTGTGATTCTTTGCTAAAAGTTTCACCTGGCATATTAGTAAGAATACAAATGCAACAGCCTGGGGTGGCAGAGAGCCTTTGTTTATGCTTCTTCTGAACCATTAATGACACATACAGTATAGCTCCCAGAGAAGATTATGAATTAATAAATGACTGCCCAGAGAGGTGGTTAAAAGCACAAATTAAAAAGATGAAACCAAATCTGCATGTCATACCTGAGTTGCCACCTCTTCAATCTTGTGAACCGCTTTAGAATCAAATAAGACTTGTCTTCCTCTTCTCTCACAGTCCTGGTAAACTATCAGGCGAATCTCACTCAGGTCAAACTCTGAACATGACCAACTGTGGATTAAAAAGAGAGAAAGAAGTTATGTTATCCACAACACTTGGAATGATCATGGCGAGATAAGATTCCCAGCCAACAAGCCTATGTGCATCAGAAGGCACCAAGTGTGCAGAGATAACGACGCCTCTGACCAGGGCAGACAGCCTTGTCTATGGGCTCCAATGAGCCATACAAATATTACCAATGTCCATGGAAAAGGTATGGAAGACTGCTGTAAACAATAAATCACTATAAATCACTGGAGAGAAAGCTTCTCCTCCCAAAGCCACTTTGGGCAAACATAGCAACCAAAAATCATAAGAATGTGTGGAGAAAGCTAAATGTGGATGCCTGGTTTCTGGGAATGGCACACCTGAGGTATAGGAATGTTCCAGCTTCTGTGTTATTGGCCAGGGAACCATTTGGAGCAAGTGAGTAGAGCCTTCTCCTTTCTTCCTCTCCCACCCACCCAGGTTCAGATAAAATTGAGTGGAATTACATACCCTAAAATTTAGAACTTTATTATAGCTGACTTGGATACAAAAGTTTTGAAAAGGAAGGACATCACTGTACAGGATCTGAATTGCTAACAATAACAATCAGCAATGGAGGAAGCAAAGCTTACTCCTGTTAAAAAAGAAAACCACAGGGATGCCTGGGTGGCTCGGTCGGTTAGGCATCCGACTTCAGTTCAGGTCATGATCTCAACAGCTTGTGAGTTCGAGCCCCTCATCTGGCTCTGTGCTGATAGCTCAGAGCCTGGAGCCTGCTTTGAATTCTGTGTCTCCCTCTCTCTCTGCTCCTCCCCTGCTCACACTCTGTCTCTCTCTCAACAATAAAAAAACAAAAAAACAAAAGAAAAAAACCCACACGCCCAAAATGGTGTCACTTAAGCCAAGTCACCAAACCAGGCTTTAACACCTAGCTTAACTGCAGTTTCAGCCTTTCCTAGAAATAGTCTTAACCAGTCAATCAGGAATTTTCTGACTAACATGAGGTAATCTGTCACATGCGTCTACTCCAAGACTAAAAGAAGATGAAGTAATCTGCATGATAAGACCCTAGCCCTTCCCCCTAAGGGAAAATGATCTAGCCTGAAACAATCCTTTCTTTTCTTTTGCAATTAACTCCTTATTCCATCCTCCTTCCTGCAAAAACCTTCCATTTTGTACAACTCTTCAGCGAGCCCCTCTACTTGGTGGATGGGATGCCACCCCATTTGTGAATTGCTTAATAAAGCCAATTACAACTTCACATTTACTTGGTTGAAATTTTGTACTTTAACATTCTGAGCAAACTAAAAGCTGTTGGGATAAAATTGCTCTAAACATGAGTTTGTTCTTGAGTAATAAATGAAATCAGAATGTGAGAACTATAAAAAGGGGCAATCATTTAAAATGCACTGCTTTGAGGCACCTGGGTGGCTCAGTCGATTGGGCGTCTGACTTCGGCTCAGGTCATGATCTCACAGTCTGTGGGTTCAAGCCCTGGGTCGGGCCCTGTGCTGGCAGCTCAGAGCCTGGAGCCTGCCTCAGATTCTGTGTCTCCCTCCCTATCTGCCCCTCCCCTGCTCACTCTCTATCTCTCTCTTAAAAATAAAAAAATAAAGACATAAAAAAATTTTTAAAAATAAATTAAAATGCACTGCTTTGGAGCATCAGTCAATAGAGTGTTCAACTCTTGATCTTGGGGTCCTATGTTCAAGCCTCATGATGGGCACACAGCTTACTTTAAAAAAGTTAAAACATAAATATAAAATGCACTGCTTTGGACATACTCAGCTATTAGTCTGTTAATCCAGTCAACATATATTTGAATGCCTACTATGCTTCTGGCACTGTGGTCCGGATGTTAGATATGCATAAGTTAACTAAATAGACTAGGTCCCTGCCCTCCTGGAGAACATGGTTTCGTGGGGAATACTGGGCCAATAATGATACAAATGTATAACTACAGATTGTCATAAGTGCAAAAAGGAAAAGGATATGATGAGCGTTTCTTATTTTCATACCTGAGGAGCAGGGAAGTCCCTAAGGATTTAAGGAGGTGACGGGGGTGCCTGGCTGGCTCAGTTGGTAGAACACGTGACTCTTGATCTTGTGGTTGAGTTCAAGCCCCACGAAGGGTGCAGAGCTTACTTAATAAAAAAACAACCGGCCAGGCAGAGGATTTAAGAAGTGATATTTAAATAGGACTTGAAGAAGTAAGACTTAAAAAGATAAGGTGGTGTGAGAATGAAGAATAGGGTAGGAAGACGAAGGGACATGGTGAGATGGAAGATTGATGTAGAAGAAAAAAAAAAAAAAAAAAAGCCAGAGAAAAGCTCAAGAGGTAGGCTAGGAAGACAGGCAGGGGTCAGAATCACACCCCAAGTGTAATGAGAAACCAAGATGAACGAAGGTTGATAAACTCAGGTCTACACTTTAAAGGGGCACCTGGGTGGCTTAGTCTGTTAAGCGTCCGACTTTCGCTTAGGTCATGATCTCGCGGTTTGTGGGTTCGAGCCCCGCATCGGGCTCTGTGCTGACTCCCAGCTCAGAGTCTGGAGCCTGTTTCAGTCTGTGACTCCCTCTCTCTCTGACCCTCCCCTGCTCACACTGTCTCTCTCTCTCTCTCCTAGAAATAAATAAAAACATTAAAAAAAAAAATTCACCCTGGTTCCTCTAAGGAAAGTAGGGGTGGGGAGATTAAGACTGGAGGTACGAAGACCACAGAGAATTTATTATCAGAGTTCAGGCCCTTCATCAGGAAGGTTAGAGGAACAGCAAAGGAGGTGGAAGAAAGAGAACAGACATCAGGGGCAGAACTGATAAGTTAGTGGTGGGCTGCGAGGGTACAGGAGGCAAAAGGAATGCCACCTGCTTAGAGAAACCTGGAGAAGGAGGAGGAGTCCCCAAGGCATGGAAGACAGAGAGAAAGTCACACAGGTGGACTGACAAAAGCAACTGCAGTGAAACAGTGAAATCAGACACATCTGCATCAAATCCAAACTTTGAGCTTCCATTTCTTCATCAGCACAATGAGAATACTAATGCCAACTTCACAAAGCCACTATAGGAATTAAATGAAATATGTAAAGTGTTTCACATAGAGGCTGACACACAATAAGTGCTCCAAAATGTTAATGATTACTTAAGAGGATTGTTAATGGTACAATTTAAAAACAAAAACAAAAACTGGTAACAGCATCTGGTAACCAGCCACAAATTGTGCATTATTGGCTCTTTCCTTTTCCAGGCAATTGTTAGTTAATACTGAATATATTCTTTTAGGGTAGCAGATTAGTTTTCTGAAATCCCAGCATCAAAAAATATAAAGCTCTGGCTGTACCTTCTTCTAACAACCTATATTCTAAGCTATCATGCCCAAGCATCTCTTTCTCCCAGTTTTGATGACAACATGGCAAGTTTATTTTAGAAATCGTTTTCTTCTACTCTTGGTACAGAGATAGTCTGTGATCCAGGCCTGGCTAATCAAACATGACCACATGACATGACCTCCAGCTAGTCTATGAAAGTCAGTCCCCCAATTTAGCTGCTCCTCTAGCAAATGATAACCCTGGTGCGTATTTTTTGCCGGTATGAGGTAAAAGCCTATCTCTGAAAATGAAGTCAACGTGGAAGAAAGAAGAGGGGAGGAGTGGAATGAGGTAGATTCCTGTTGACAATGGAAGCCAACAGCTTTTGAGTGAGCACTATCCTTGAATTAGTTTTCTGTCACAACCAAAAAGCCCTGAGGACTGTGCCCCAAACCACTAAATTTTTAAATCATGCAAAATCATTAAAAATACCCTCCCTCTATGGGGCACCTGGTTGGCTCATTCGGTAAAGCGTGCAACTTTTGATCTTGGGGTTATAACTTCGAGCACTAAGCTGAGTGTAGAGATTACATAACAAAAAAAAAATCTGGGGGCATCTTGGTGGCTCAGTCGGTTAAGCATCTCACTCTAGATTTCTGCTCAGGTCATCATATTATGGTTTGTGAGATCAAGCCCGGCGTAGGGCTCTGTGCTAACAGAATGGAGTCGGCTTGGGATTCTCTCTTTCTCTCTTGCCCTCCCTCACCCTCAAATAAGTAAATAAATAGGGGTGCCTGGTGGCTCAGTCGGCTAAGCGTCTGACTTCAGCTCAGGTCATGATCTCTTGGTTCGTGGGTTTGAGCCCCACGTCGGTTTGAGCCTGCTTCTGATTCTGTGTCTCCCTCTCTCTCCCCTGCTTATGCTGTCTCTCTCTCAAACATAAATAAAACATCAAAAAAAAATAAAAATAAATAAACATTTTTTAAGAGTCTTTAAAAAATAACCTCTGAAAATATTAAGACATAGTTCACAGGCTGAATGAAGTTATTGAAAATGAAAAAGCAGGGAGGACTTACCTGTCTTTTTTCTTGTTCCATTTTCTCCCAACAATTACACTTTGCCAAAATAGCTTTATAACGTACACAGCAAGTTGGTCAGTCCTTATTTTTGAGGAGTAACCCTGACTCAAATACCAAACTGCAGACAGCCCTGACTAGAAGAGCTAAGATTTAATAATGATCATACCACCTTATTAAATGTTTCATGCTATTTTCCAATTTTAAAAGAACAGCAATAAAAGATATGAAGGGGAAAGTGCATATGTTGGATGGTCTAATTTTTTGACCCAAATACCTTCAAAAAGTACGCTCTATAAAATATAATGCAAACTCCACTCTCCATCTTCCATGTGAATATTGTCTTATTTAATGCCTAATTATAATTTCATCACTCATGTTAATTCAGAGGAAATTACAGTTGAGTAATTTGATAAAGAAAATACAGGCAGGACAAAGGAGATTAAATGAGGGCTTCGCAGTAAGGCAGGCCTGGGATCAAATCTCAGGGCTGCCTCCCACGGGTGTCAGAGCCTTGAGAAAGTCCCCCCTCAAGCAGCACTTGTGAGACCTAGTGTGAAGATTAAAGGAGATCATTTGAGGAAATCTCCCAGTGCGCTGTCAGCTCTTTTCCCTCCCATCCTCCATACCACACGGCTTCCCTGAGTCATAATCACATGCCACATGCATCTTCTGCATGTTCACATTCATTTCAACATTCAACCAAATGTTACTGTGGGACTTCTGTGCGTACAACCATGGTTCCTGGTGTTTTACTAAGGACAACTTTGCATGACTCAAAGAGGTATAAAAAAATAAGCCTTGGGCTTTTGCCTTAAAATATCTATTTTAAAGATATTTATTGTAATACTACCTCACTGCTTTGCCTTGGTTGAAAGTAAGGCCCCTGGTATCATTTATCTACTCTGGTCATGGCCATCTGACCCAAGTCACAAAAATTAAGATGCTTTATCTACCTTCTCTTACTGTAAAATTTAAACAAAAGGACTTTGGTGGACTCTTTTCAGCTTTAAATGTCTGTGATGGTGAGATCTGCCAGGCTGGAACTGAAACTGGGTCTTACTTCTGGAACTACTCATCAAGAGCGGGAAGAAAGTGACCAAAGTCTAAATTACTTATCTGAAAGGTGACAAGCAATAGTTCAAATGAGTCTGAGTACAGAAAACAGAATTCTCTTTAGAACATATATAAACAGGGGTACCTGGGTGGCTCAGTCGATTGAACATCCAACTTTGACTCAGGTCATGGTCTTACAGTTCTGTGAGTTTGACCCTCATGTCAGGCTCCACAGTGGCAGCACAGAGCCTCCTTGGGACTCTCTCTCTCCCTCTCTCTGCCCCTCTCTCACTCCCACTCTCTCAAAATGAATGAATGAATGAGTGAATGAATGAATGAATGATAAATAAAAAATATAAAACCACGTGTTGTGGGTTGAATCGTGTCCCCCAAAACGGTATGTTCAACTTCTAATTCCCAGTACCTATGAATATGACCATGTTTGGAAAGAGGATCTTTGCAGATGTAATCAAGTTAAGATGAAATCATACCAGATTAGGGAGGGCCTTAATCCAAAGGCTGGTGTCCTCATGAGAGGAGGGGAATTTGGACACAGACACAGAGGGAAGGTGATGATGGACAGACTGTGGAGTTATGCTGCTACAAGTCAATGAAGGCCAAAGAAGCCTGGCACTCAGCGGGATACGATAAATAAGAGCTGGGTAAATCCTTATTCTCAAGGAATTTAAAATCTAGAAGACAAAATCGTATAGGTAACTACCTGAAAATAAAAGGGTAAGGGAGAATATGGAAAGCAAACAAACAAACAAAAAAAAAAAAAAAGAAAAACAACCACCACAAAAAAAGCCCAGGAAAAATTTCCAGAAAAGGCAATATCTGAACCGATGACGTTAGGAGGAATGGCAAGAATTCCACATGTAACGTGAACAAGGGAGAGAGTCATTGCAGAATGAGAGCATGGCATAAACATAAAAAGTCAAATGGTACAAAGTCTAAGTTTTGGTTGCTTGAAATAGGTATACTAAAGAATTATGCAGGACATGAGGCTGGAAAGACAGAGTAGGTCTACTTGTGGAGGCCCCAAATGCAACACCAGGAAATGTATGTTTGCTCTACAAGCAGTGTTGTGCCATTCCAACTTTCTGAGATGGGAAATGACACCATCTGACCTGTGTTTTAGGAGAATTAAACCTAATGGTTTGACAAAACCATTTTCAGAGCAAACGGAATGGTGGTAGTGACTTGTATACCCAAGAGTTTCAAGGAGTCGTGGCTAATAAGGAAGAGAGAAGTAGTTGTATGATTTGTAATGTCCTCCAAGACCAGTTCTAGTGTTGGTGCCTGACTGGTCTTTTGAACTTTTATAGGAGTCAGGCTAGAAGTGGGCTTAAGTATAGCCATGTTGAAACATGATCTATGAAAGATGAATACTTCAAAAAGGCTTTCCCTTTTGCTCTCACACAAGGAAATAACCCTATTTTGTCAACAAGTTCACAAGAAGAGTTTAGAGGACAGTCTTGTGAGTTAAGAATGTGAATATTTTAAAAGGCAGGTAGGGGGCGCCTGGGTGGCTCAGCTGGTTGAGCAGCTAGCTTTAGCTTAGGTCATGATCTCACAGTTCATGAATTCGAGCCCCACATCAGGCTCTCTGCTGTCTGTGCAGAGCCTGCTTTAGATCCTCCATTCCCCTCTCTCTGCCCCTCCCCACTCATGCTTTCTCAAAAATGAATAAACATTTAAAATAAATAAGTGAATAAAATATGATAGAGAAATTTAAGTGGTCCAAGAAAAAGTAAAATTAAACAAAAAAAATCAATAACAATCACAACAGAAAATAGCAAATACTATCAATTTAACAAGTAGATCCCTCATGCCTACTGTGTGCTTGCACACTTCCAACCACTAGGATATAGCAGCGAATAAATCATAATTTTAGCTCTGATGAAACTTACTATATTTATGATGATATCCTATTCTGTGTTTCTTCTACCAACTCTCACTGCTCCTCTTTCTCAAAAAAAGGTTTCCAAAAACAAATAGAAACCCTCTAGAAAGGTTTGCTCAAGAATGTTGAGGAAGGGGGTGCATGGGTAGCTCAGTCTGTTAAGCATCAAACTTAAAAAAAAAAAATTTAATGTTTATTCATTTTTTGAGAGAGAGACAGGATGTGAATGGGGGAGGGGCAGAGAGAGAGGGAGACACAGAATCCGAAGCAGGCTCCAGGCTCTGAGCTGTCAGTGCAGAGCCTGACGCAGGGCTCAAACTCACGAACTGCAAAATCATGACCTTAACCAAAAATCAGATGCTCAACCGACTGAGCCACCCAGAGGCCCTCACCTCCAACTCTTGATTTTGGCTCAGGTCTTTATCTCACAGTTCATGAGATCAAGCTCCAGGTCGGGCTCTGCACTGACAGCATGGGGCCTGCTTGGGTTTCTCTCTCTTCTTGTCTCTCTGACCTTCCCCTGCTTATGGTCACACGTGTTCTCTCTCTCTTTATCAAAATAAATAAACAAACATTTAGGGGGAAACAAATAGCAAGAAAATCCTAATGACTCTTACCTAAAAATAAAGGAAGACTAGAAGTGGAGAAAAGGGGAAACTGAGATGGCAACAGAGTTGACTCTGTCAGCACAAACAGTACATTATTTCCCACTCAGTATCAAGCTAATTATTTCAAGAAAAAAATTATGTAAATAATGGCAGAAAGAAATTTGGAATTCTGCTTTGTTTTTGTTTGTTTGTTTTGGTCTGGGTCAGTACGCTCAATAAGAAAGCAAACAGGAAAAGAAATTTGCAAATTAATTAATATTCCTATTCTATAGTAAAACAGTCTTTGCTAGATAGCTTGCGAAGTTTAGTTTCAGATGAACTATGTTAAAAACTCACCACCAAATTGCTGTTCTGTGGTCAGGAGTATAGTAAAAAAGTACTTAAAGATTCCAATTGTTATCAGAAACTTTAACACATAAAGCTAACCTTTTTTTTTTTTTTTTTTATGTTTCATTTATTTCTGAGAGAGAGAAAGAGGCAGCGTGAGCAGGGGAGGGTCAGAGAGAGAGGGAGACACAGAATCCGAAGCAGGCTCCAGGCTCTGAGCTGTCAGCACAGAGCCCGATACAGGGCTCGAACCCACGAACCGTGAGATCATGACCTGAGCTGAAGACAGACGCTTAACTGACAGAGCCACCCAGGCACCCCACACATAAAGCTAACATAAAGATATTAATTTAAAAATGATTCCAATTAAATGTATCCCATTGTTACTTTAAAAAAAATTTATATTGGATATTGGCTATAACTTTTTTAACAAAGTAGGTGATATGTAAACCCTTTACTCCTTTGGTAGAAGAAATGTGGGGAAAGAATAAATCCCTATAAGCAGCAGTGTGACATAGACAGAGCACTGTAATGAGCCCAAAGCACACTCCTGCAATCATTCCTTCCACGTAATTTTATTTTTATTATTTTTAAAACCCCTTTTTGAAGTTTATTTATTTTGAGAAAGAACATATAAGCGAGAGTTGGGGAGGGCAGAGAGCAAGAGAGAGGGAATCCCAAGCACAGAGCCTGATGTGAGGTTCCATCCCACAAACCATGAGATCATGACCTGAGCCGAAATCAAGAGGTGGACGCTTAACCAACTGAGCCATCTAGGCGCCCCTCCTTCCACGCAACTTTAGGACCTGGCTTGACCCAAGTACCATGAAAGATATACCAGGAATAGAAATTAACTAGATCCAGTTCCTACATCAAAATGCTTACAATTTGCCATGGGAAGGCCAACATACAAATACTTAAGTAAACTACACTGTCACAGATATGAAGATTAACGTCCCTACAACTTATAGAACTTAAAGGACAAAGAGGTCAAGTTCACACTGGAGGGGAAACGGATGGGTGCAAGTCACAGAGGATGTGATGCTTGGGACATGGATTGGTATTAACCAGGGTAAACAGAGCTTCTAATTCTAGCTTTGTCACTTTCAACTCAGGTGACTTTAGGAAAGCACTTATCCAGGGCTTAGCTTTCCCAAAGTGTATCTATGTGCCTTATCTAGCTCTCCCAAGGTTGTTGGGAAAAACATAGACTAAGTGTGAAAGTACACTTAAAACTATAAAGTGTAAGTCAAAGATAAGTTCAGGTACACAATCTTTTCACTGAGATCTTTGGGGCTAGGCGTTTAAGAATTTAGAATTTTTTTTTATATATTTTAGAAAGAAGGTATTATGTAATACCTCCTACAGGGTTCAAGGTATAACCAAATCCCAAAACCAAACAAATACAACACCAGGCCAAATTATGAATATTTATGCTGAGTAGATTAGACAGAAACTATACATAGCTTCACAATAGTTCAGGTTAATTCCAAAAGTCTTTTCAGAGATTTTAGGATTTTAGAATTGTAGGATAAGAGATTGTTGACCAATGCAATGCTTACTATGACTTAAGAAAGGTCAAAAGACTGGAATAAGTAACATTAAGTTCAACCAACATTATTCTAAATATAACCAATCCCTAACAAAGATGACCATCAAGTTTATGTGTAAGTAGGTTGTAACTTGTTTCTCTCTCCCCCTGAAACAATACTATAAATGGTTGCAAGGGTCAAAATCTAAAACCACGCAAGTCTTTATATAATATGTTCACACAGCAATAACAAAATACTATAAGTCACAATGTAGCCTGAGGTTTGGGTACTATGAACAGGGAACTATAAAATACAGAGGAGGAAAAGGCAGAATTCCTTCCTTTCTTCCTCAGTTCAGGGTCATGTCAGATAAGACTCTGAAACAGGTAAAGTTTATGTGTGGCTCTCAAGTCACCATCCCCCACCCAACAATATCTACAGAGGAAAAGCACAAGTTCTTTTGAGGCAAGAGGGACACTGAGTGGGCAGGTGACCATGCCCCTGTGCCAACCAGAATTCCACCTCTGGCTAGCTTTGCCAGATTTTATTGTTATTATTAATAGGTATTTCTCTTTCTGCCCTTTAAAAACTCACAGAATCTCTAAATATGGCCCATATGTTCCAAAATAATTTCTTTAATTCATAAAGGAGCATTAATCATTCTTTTCTGGTATCTATAAACTGGAAGCTACTTGTATTTAAAAAAAAAAAAAAAAAAAGGTGGGGTGGGGCTGGGGTCCCTGGGTGGCTCAGTCAAAACAGCATGGGACTCTTATCCGAAATCACAAGTTCAAACCCCATGTTGAGTGTAGAGATTAAAAAAAAAAAAAAGCTTTGCTGTACACTGTACATCTCCATGCATTCTTTAATTCAATATTCACTAAGCTAATTCTTTCATATTCTTGTCAGCATAACCCAAACAGTCACCATTACTATATTTTACTGAAATCGTTACTATATTTTAGGATTACTGAAATGCATAAAGGCCCTGCTGAAAGCTAATTTGCATCAACATGATTTCATATTTTCTCTGAAGTAAGGTTTCCTCACCTTCCCCACCTACCCAGGGAACTTATATACTAATTCCAGACAAATATTCAAGACGCTGGCTTATATACTAATTCTAAATCAACTTAAATTGTACACAGATAATATAATAATTCTATTTTCCTAGAAGATTCCAAAGATTCTCTCCATAAGGTCTTTTGTTTGCAAAATGAGAAAGCCAAAATCAACAGAAACTGTACCTATCTTTGGTTGTAAAATATTAGCTCTAAAAGAGATGGGCACAGGCGAGCACGTGCAGGAAGGGTCGAAGGGCAGCGGGGCAGGGCCATGGGGCAGAGGGCAGAACCAAAATGGGGGGTTGGGGGAAGGGGGAGGAAAAACATGGGTACAAACACACATACTCTTTGACCCAGCAATTCCACTTGTAGGAATTAATCCTACAGATCAATTTGCATAGGTTCAAAATGATTGTGTACAAAAAGGTTTTCACTGCAACACTGTCTGGAATAACAAAAGACTGGAAACAATCGTCGACACAAGATGGTTAAACTATGGTCCATCGATACAATGGATTGCTATACAGATACAAAACAAATGATGAAGATCCTATGTGATCTAGAATAAGCTATCATCTTTTGTTTTTAATGTTTTATTTATTTCTGAGAGAGAGACAGCATGAGCAGGGGAGGTCAGAGAAAGAGGGAGACAGAGAATCCGAAGACAGGCTCCCCGACATGGGGCTCAAACCCATGAACCGTGAGATCATGACCTGAGCCGAAGTTGGACGCTCAACTGACTGAACCGCCCAGGCGCCCCTAGAATAGCTGTCATCTTAACAGGAAGAAAGAAGTACAAAACACTGTGTGTAGAATGCTACCATGTGTATTTTTTTAAAAAAGGAAAAATGTAGGAAAAACTCTGGATTTTATTATATATGCACAGACTATCTCTAGAAAGAGAAATAAATCGAGAAAGAGAAATAAATTGTAAAACTAGTTGTATCTGAAACTATTTAATACACATCTGTCAAAACAGCATAGAATGGTGGCCTGGGCTCAAATCCTCATTCTGTCTCTTTCTAGTTACGGACTTTGGGAAGTTACCTCACACCTCATTGTTCCTCAGTATCTCATTTGCAAAATGCCTGCCTCATAAGTGTTTGAGGATTAACACGGAGCCAGGCAAACAGTAAGTGTGCTGTCAGTACTCTCTGAGACTTTGTACCTTTTGAATATTTAACCATATGACTGTGCTACCTCTTGAAAAATTAAAAATAAATCATAAAACTGAGGAATACAATAGGAAAATACTATTTTTTGTAACCCATCAAAGATTGTATTATTGCCTTAAGACAAGCAACCTTAATTACTGTTTGCTTTAAAAAGCTTCTTGGTAGCTGAAGCATGAGGCAGTGGGTGAACTCCAGGGAAACCACCTTAATGAATTCAAGGCATTTAGATTCAGTTTCAAATATGTAGTTTGGCCTCAGACAATGACATTTATTGAGCTTTCTTGTCAGCATTCATATACCACATTGTCCTGCCTTTCTTCATCCCCTGCCTCCCCAAGGACAAGACAAGTTTCTCTCTAAAAAATAACCCCTCTTTTCATTTACTAAACCTATTTATAGCCTCTGAGTTTGTTATTGCTGCTCTAGTACTGTATTAAATTGATTTTTATCATATTAAATAACTGACCTTTTTTTACTGCATAATCTCACAGAGCCTAAAGACACAACTTCCAGAAAGTCTGATGTCTGGTTATAGGCAAGGGGAAGACTGGTTATCAGAGCTGCACAGCACATGCACAAATAATTGCCTAACATTTTAGAGTTTGCCAAACACTTTACAGAATTCACCTGAGCTAATCTTCACAAATGTCTCTTGAGAGCCTGTAGTACATGTTTTACATAGAAATTAGAAGACTTAAAAAGTTATAACCAGGAGTCCTTGGGTGGCTCAGTCGATTGGTGTCAGCCTCCTGGTTTCAGCTTAGGTCATGATTTCATGGTTCGTGTGTTCAAGCCCTGCATCGGGTTCCACACTGACCACACAAAGCCCCCTGCTTGGGATTCTCTCTTCCTCTCTCTGCGCCTCCCTGGTGCTCACTTGGCACTCTTTCTTTCTCTCTCTCCTGCTTAGGATTCTCTGTCTCTCTCTCTCAAAATAAATAAACTAAAAAAAAAAAAAAAAAAGTTGTAACCAGTAAGTGGCAAAGACAGGACTCAAACCGATGTTTCCTGATTCCAGATTCTATGCTATTCCAACTCTGCTACACTATCCCTTAATATCAGTAGCAAACAAGTCAAGGTAACATCCTTTACAACCCAGGATATCTCTCTGCTTTCTTTCTGAGGAATAAAAACCTGTTACATTTGAAAAATGAGAATACTGGTGATATAATGTTAAGACTGAAAAGCAGGACACAGAATTATGTATACAGTATGAATGACCTCAACAGTTTTGATAACAAAAACTGTTATCAAAGAAAGTTCACCAAAAATTAGTAGCTCATATCACAGACCAAAAATTAATCTCCCTACTATATAAAGGACCAGAAATCAATGAAGAAAAAGACACAAACCAATGGAAAACTGGGCAATGGATACAGATAGTTCACAGAAAAAAATATTAAGATGATTTTTAAATATATGAAAAAATGTTAAACTTTACTCTTAGAGAAAAGCAAATTAAATCCATACACCTCTCAGATCGGCAAAATTCCAAAAGTTAGACACCCTACTTGATTAATACAAGCAGAGGCACAAAAAGGTATGACTACATGGTGGGGTCAGGAGAGTAAGTTGTCATAGATACCAGAATTACAAGTATGCTTAACCCTGGACCCACCAATTCTATTTCTGGAACTAAATGTAAAATACGTAAATATGTTTACTTGAAAATACATGTTTATATGTATATACACACACACGTATATACACACATACATGTATATGTACATATATAAGATACATGGATCTTTGCAGCATGTTTGCTAGGAGCAGAAGACTGGAAACAACTGGAGAAGACATTGGTAGAGGCAAATAATATCACTTATGTCAAATTCACACAACAAAATACCAAGCAGCTATTGCAGAGAGTGTGCAAGTACGATAGCAACACCTGTAAGATCTCCAGATTATACTGAAAGTTCAAACAACAAAAACCTTTTGTGTAAGAAGGAAGAATACAGATTTGTATTTGCTGATTTCTGCATAAAAGAAATACTTAAAAATTGAGCTTATAAAAATTGAATTTTATTTAAAATATTTTGATTTTTTTAAATGTTTATTTTTGAGAGAGAGGGAGAGACAGAGCATGAGTGGGTCAGGGGCAGAGAGAGAGGGAGACACAGAATCTGAAGCAGATTCCAGGCCCTGAGCTGTCAGCACAGAGCCCGACATGGGGCTTGAACTCATGGACAGGAGATTATGATTTGAGCCAAAGTTGGATGCTTAACCGACTGAGCCACCCAGAAGCCCCTAAACTGAATTTTAAAAAATAGGAAACGGAAAAATATTTCAACCTCTGAAGGCAAAATTCATAAGAATACTCTGTTCTCCCAGGTAAAGAGCCTGAATAGGGGTTCCTGGGTGGCTCAGTCAATTGGGCATCTGACTTCATCTCAGGTCATGATCTCACGGTTCGTGGGTTCAAGCTCCACGTCATGCTCTGTGCTGTCAGCTAGCTCAGAGCCTGGAGCCTGTTTCAGATTCTGTGTCTCCCTCTTTCTCTGACCTTGCTCTACTCACGCTCTCTCTCTCTCTCCCTCTCTCTCTCTCTCTCTCTGAGAAATAAATAACACATTAAAAGCAATTTTTAAAAAAGAGCCAGAATAGTCTATCAGAAGTGGTTTTCCCTTCCCTTGGTTCTAAGAGATTTCCAGATCTTATAGTTTACTCCTGGTTATACAGAGGCGTGATGATGAAGCAGACCAAACAAGGGCAGGAGGTTGGCTAGCACTTTCTAAGCCTGGTTTTTAAATTATATGGCCCAGATAGTTGCTACATTTGCCTGAAAATGCTCTCCCTGGTTGAGCGGGGAAGACAAGCCTTTCAAAAGACAATACTGGATTGCTGTCCTAGAGAGAGTGAAAGACCAGCAGTCTGGGAGTCAGTAGATGAAGATGTTGCTGGAGGCCAGAAAACTTATTAATGCCACAGAAAAGCAAGTGGGTGGCCATAAGCCCTTGCAGGGAGAGGCCGAAGCAACAGTTAGGAACTGCTCATACTGCCATGCGTGTCACACAGAGGTGAGGATGGTGGGGAAGCTCCAAGCAATGGCAGCCAGGAGGGCTGGAGAAAGGGCACCCTGCTGCTTTCTCACCCATCTGCACCAGGTGGATACCGGTGACCTCTGCCTGTTGTTCCTGGCATCCAAGGTATGATTTCTTCACCTAATCGGGGGGGCACCTGGATGGCTCAGTCGGTTAAGCATGCATCTCTTGATTTCAGCTCAGGTCATGATCTCACCATTCATGAGATCAAGCCTCACACTGGGCTCTGTGCTAATAATGTGGAGGCTGCTTGGGATTCTCTCTCTCCATCTCTCTCTGCCCCTCCTCTGCACTTTTTCTCTCTGGCACTTAAGTGCGCACACATGTGCTCTCTCAAAATACATAAACATTAAAAAAAAAAAAAAAAAGCAGGGGGCGCCTGGGTGGCTTAGTCGGTTAAGCGTCCGACTTTTGCTTAGGTCATGATCTCACGGTTCGTGGGTTCAAGCCCCGCGTCGGGCTCTGTGCTGACTGCCAGCTCAGAGCCTGGAGCCTGTTTCAGTCTGTGACTCCCTCTCTCTCTGACCCTCCCCTGCTCACGCTGTCTCTCTCCTAGAATTTAAAAAAAAAAAAATCACTTAAAAAAAAAAGCATGTACAGAAATGTTTATACAGTATTATTCATGATAGCCAAAATGTGGGGGGAAAAAACACATGTCTATCATTGGACAAATTAAATGTGGCACCTCCACACAACAGACTATTATTATTTGGCAAGAAAAAGGGATGAAATACTAATACGGGCTAAAATATGGGTGAACCTTGAAAGCATGGTAAGTGAAAGAAATCAATAACAAAGAATCATATATTATATTATTTCATTTATAGAAAATGTCCAGAATGGGCAAATTTACAGAGACAGTTAATTAGCAGCTGACTAGAACCAGAGGTAGGGAGATTGGGGGGGAACTGTGGAATGACAGTTAAATTTTGTGCAGGGTTTCTTCTGGGGGTGATGGGATGTTCTGAATTTGATTTTGGTAATGACTGCACAATTCTGTGAATGCACTAAATTCCACTGAAGTATATACACACCTTAGATGGGTAGATTGTGTGGTATGTAAATTATATCTCAATAAAGCTGTTTTAAAAGAACAAGATACATTTTCTGTACACCCTCCCCTCCACCCCCCCAAGGATGATGAGCAGTGGGAACACGCATGCACCGCTGTTGGGAAAGAAGCTGAAACTACTTTGAAGAATATCTACTAAAGCCAAAAATTCACATATCCTAAAACCTAACAATTCCACCCTTGGTTATATAGCTATGGAAATCCATGCAGATGAGCAGAAAAAGACAAGGGCAATACTAGTCATTGCAACATCGTTTATAATAGTAAAAACATCTGTAAAAATGTTCATCAATAGACTAATGGATACATAAATTGTGACATGCTCTACTGGAATTTAGAATTACTGAACTACAGCTACACAAAAGTGAATAAATTTCAAAAAATGCAATTCTTCAAATAATATGTACAGTATGATACTGATTCTATAATGTTAAATATGTGTGACCCAGTATTATTTATGGATACATCATAACCAGTAAACTAAAAATATAGCAGAGGCAAAATATTCAGAATGTGGTTACGTCTGGAAGGAGAAAGAAGGAGAAGACTGGGCCCAGTAAGGACTGTGTAGGAAGCAATGCAACATCTGTTCCCTTCGCATTTTAGGTCTTTTGTTTTTAATTATATATGTGAAGCAAGAGTGGTAAAATGTTACGATTTAACAAAACTTGGTTGCGGGTACACTTATGGTTATTATACCATGCTCTGCATTTTCTATGTGGTTGAAATATTTCATAATAAAAAGAAAATCCTTTTCCCTTTGAGGGAAATCCTCAAACCCTTTGAGGTTCTTCAAAAAATTAAAAACAGAACTATCTTATGATCAAAGAATCACATTACGGAGGACTTACACCAAAATTACAAAAACACAAATTCAAAGGGATACCTGCATCCCTATGTTGATTACAGCATAATTTACAATAGCCTAACTACAGAAGCAGCCCAAGATAGATGAATGGATAGAGAACATAATGTGATATAATACACACACACACACACACACACACACACACACACATACATGAAATGGAATATTATTTGGCCATAAAAAAGAATGGAATCCTGCCATTTGCAACAACATGGGTAGAGCTAGAGAGTATAATGTTGAGCAAAATAAATCAGAGAAAGATAAATGCCACACGATATCACTTATATGTGGAATTTATATGAGGAAAACTATAATAAAACTCTGTTAAAGGAAATCAAAGAACTAAATAAATGGAGAGATACTCCATGCTCATGGGTAGGAAGAATCAGATGTCAGTTCTTCCCAAATTGTAGATTCAATACAATCCCAATCAAAATTCCAGCAAATTATTTTGTGGATATAAAAAATTAATTCTAAAGTTTGTATGTGGAGGGAAAGGATCCAGAATAGCCAACATAACATTGAAAGACAAGAGCAAAGTTGGAAGACTAAAAATACCAAACGTCAGGACTTACTATAAAATCACAGCAACCAATACAAGAAAGTACTGATAATAGAATAAACAGATCAACAGAAAACAGAGAACCCAGAAACACATTCACGCAAATATAGTCAACTGATATTTGAGGGAAAAAAAAAAAAATATATATATATATAGGCAACACAATGGAGAAAAGAAAGATAGCCTTTCAACAAATGGTGCTAGAACAAATGGACATCCATATGAAAAACAATGAATCTTGACACAGACCTTAAATCTTTCAGAAAAACTGAATTCAAAATGAATCCCAGAACCAAATGTAAAATGCAAAAACATAACATTCCTAGAAGATAACATAGGAGGAAATCTAGATGACCTTGGGCATGGTGATGACAACCAAAGCACATGTCATGAAAGAAACAATTGATAACCTAGATTTTATTACTTTTTTCAATGTTTATTTTGAGAGAGAAGGCTCACACATGAGCAAATATAAGGGAGGTGACAGGGGGCAGGGAGAGAGAGAGAATCCCATGCTGAGCGTGGAGCCTGATGCAGGGCTCAGTCTCACAAGCATGAGATTACGACCTGAGCCAAAATCAAGAGCCAGAGGCTTAACTAACTGAGCCATCACCCAGGTGCCCCAATAACCTATAGTTTATTACAATTGAAAATTTTTCCCCTTCCCTGAAAAACTAACTAATAAAAAAATAAAATTGAAAACTTCTCAACTATGAAAGACAGTAACAAGGAAATGAGAAGACAAGGCACAGACTGGGAAGAAATATTTGCAAAAAACATATTTGATATAGGTCTGTCATACAAAATATACAAAGAACTCCTAAAACTAACAATAAGAAAATGACCAACCCAATTAAAAAATGGGCAAAGACCTGAACAGACACCCCACAAAATAAGATATTTAGATGACAGATAAACATATCAATGATTCTCCACATCGTACGTCATTAGAGAAATACAATTTAAGACAACAGTGCGATACCACTACACTGCTATCAGAATGGCCAGAACACTGGCAAAACCAATACTGACAAGGATGTGGAAGAACATGAATTGTCATTCTCTGTTGGTGGGAATACCAAATGGTACAAGCACTTTGGAAGTTTGGTGGTTCCTTTAAAAAACAAGCAAACTCACTCACTCACTCACACCTTATGATCCAGCAATCACACTCCTTGATATTTACCCAAAGGAGTAAAACTTAGGTCTATAAAAAAAACCCACAAATACGTTTACAGCAGCTTTATTCCTAATTGCCGAAACGTGGAAACAACCTTCAGTGGGTGAATGGATAGATACACTGTGCTACATCCAGACAACAGAATACTGCTCAGTGGTAAAGGGAAATGAGCTACCTAGCCAAGAAAATACAAGGAGAAATCTTTAATGCGTATTACTAAGTGAAAGAAGACAATCTAAAAAGACTACATATGGGGCCCTGGGTAGCTCAGTCGGTTAAGCAATCAAATCTTGATTTCGGCTCAGGTCATGACCCCACAGTTCATGAGATCAAGCCCCATGTCAGGTTCCATGCTGACACAAATCCTGCTTGGGATTTTCTCTCCCTCTCTCTCTGACCTTCCCCTGTTCACGAGCTCTCGTGCTCTCTCTCTCCACCCCCCTTCTCTCTCTCAAAAAAAAAATAATTTTTTTAAAAACTTAAAAGTAAAAAATATTAAAAAAATAAAGTTAAAAAATAAAATAAAAAGGCTACCTACTACATGATTCCAACCAAAAGACATTCTAGAAAATCAAAACTATAGAGACAATACAAAGATAAGTGGCTGCCTGGGGTTAGGGAGAGATGAATAGGCGGAGCAGAGGGGATTTTTAGGGCAGGGAAACGATGCTATAATGACAGGTACTTTTCATTGCACATTTGTCAGAACCCTTAAGATGTACAACACCACGAGTGAACCTTAATGTAAACTACAGTTTGGAATGATAATGACGTGTCCGTGCAGGTTCATCAATTGTAACAAATGTACCACTCTGATACAGGATACTGATAGGAGGGGAGAGTGTACACGTGAGGGGGGCAGAGAGTACACAGGGACTCTGTACTTTCTGCCAATTTTGATGTGAACCTAAAGCTGCTCTAAAAAATAAAGTCTATTTAAAAAGAAAAAAAACCTTTTTCAATTGTCAAGGGAACTTTTAAAGTACAGGAACTTTCAGTAATGAGCACTAGTTTTAGAGTTTTGTGATAGGATTATTCTCTAAAGAGCATTTTGGTCTGTTCTAGTCAGCTAGATAAAAACCAAGGACATATTATTTGAGCTTTGGATGTGGCCATCAAAAGTCTCTGCCCTTGTTCGGCAGAGTTACAAACTGTTTCCCCTCAGCCTGTCCACTCAGCTGGAAAGGAGAAGGTCAGCCCTACATTCTCTGCTCTGCAGAATGAGCCCAATC
Organism: Hyaena hyaena; assembly: GCF_003009895.1. NCBI lineage: Eukaryota > Metazoa > Chordata > Mammalia > Carnivora > Hyaenidae > Hyaena > Hyaena hyaena. The sequence goes on from NW_024081322.1 coordinate 1,009,315, forward strand.
CTTTCATGTGGTCTTGTTCTTCCTGATAGAGGAACACGTTCTCATAATAGTTCACAGTAAGGTATCAGCTGCCTTGAGAGAACAATGCTTAAATAGAAAGAAATGAGGTTCTAATCATAGGAACTGCCGTTGTCAACCAAGGGTCAATGGGACAGAGACTGGGAGCAGACAACCCCCTACCTGCCTCTCCTATCACAAGGTGCAGCTGCTAGCCCTAGCTACCAGTCTGCCTTGGGCCCATTCACATCCCCTTAAAGGACAATTTACTTTCTGAATCCAAACACATTTTGCCCCTAGGCAACATTTTTCTTTTTAGAGTGCATAGCAAGCATGGTCTTGCTTAGGATCTCCGTCCTTACTAGTTCCTGTTGCGAATATACTTCCTTAAATATCCATATGGCTTGATCCCTCACATGGCAAAGATTACCACTGAGATAGTTTTGGCTCCCCTGTTGATTACCCAAGGTCTTCACATTTCTCTAACAGTTTTGTTACTCATCAGTCACTGACAGATACTCAGAATGTAAAAACTGGAAGGGACCTCAGACACCACCCATCTGATAACTTGACACATCACTAGAATCACCCCAGCAGCCCTTTGTATTGTTTTGTTTATTTGTTTTTAACCAATAAAACTTCACAGGCTCCACTTCTAGAAATTTGGTCAAATGGATCTGAAACTAACCCCAGGAAGCTACATTCTTAAAAACCAGTTCACATATTTGATGATCCCTGATCCAATCTACCACTTCTATTATTTTTTTAAAGAGAAAATAGAAACACAGAGAAATGAAGTGATGTTCCCAAAGACACAGTGAGTTCAAGACAGAAATGAACCCTCAGATCATGAGATCTGGATAGAAGAAGATCCCCAGATCAAAGATGCTTCCACTGTATCTGGTACTATGGTCTAGGTTCTCATATGTTGCAGTCAGATTTTTTATTTAATTTTTTAATGTTTTGTTTATTTTTGACAGAGAGAGCACATGGGGTGGGGAGGCAGGGAGAGGGGGAACAGAGGATATGAAACAGGCTCTGCGCTGACAGCAGCAAGCCTAACTGACTAAGCCAGGTGCCCTTAGAATCAGATTTTTTTTTTTTTAAGTTAGTAAGTGAAACAACTAGCTTAGTGTTACTAAATTTTTTGGGTTTTGCCTTTGGGCAGAGTGAGGCATGCAAGTGAAAGGAAAGGAAACATCAAGAAAAAAAGGGGGGGGGGGACACCTGGGTGGCTCAGTTGGTTAAGTGTCCATCTTCGGCTCAGGTCATGATCTTGTGATTTGTGAGTTCGAGTCCCGTGTGGGGCTCTGTGCTAATGGCTTAAAGCCTGGAGCCGGCTTCAGATTCCATCTCTCTCTCTCTCTCTCTGCCCCTCCCCTGTTCACACCCTCTGAAAAATAAACATTGAAAAAACTTTTTAAAAAGAAAAAAAAAGATAGCATTTTAATTCACATCTGTTCTATAAAGACCTGAGAGTATTTTTTTTAACCTTTCTAAACCAATAAGAGAAGGATTAAACCCTTCAAGATACAAACTCTGATGGATCGATATATAGCTGACACCCAACAACCCTTATAAAGTTCTTACCCATAAAAAGGGAAGAGAATTACAAGGAACCTTGGTGTTTTTCTAGAGCCCACAGGCTAGATTCTCTTTGGTGAATTTTGATGGGGAGTTTAATTTTAATCTTAGATGGGTCACAGATTACTGCTCTCACCAATTCCCAATAGGGCTTGCTGCATCAATATTCAGCAGTTATTCAATAGCTTTTGTTACTATAACAATAAAAGGATAAGGCTAAGCCACAGCCTGGCTCACAGCAGGAGTCCTAACAGAAGAACCAGGAATCATGGACCTGTGCAGCTGAGTATTCCAACTCAGTATACAGCTGAGCAGGAACTTGAGGGAGGGATAAAGGCTTCAGAATCTGCTGCAGACACCAGAGCTGGGAGTATCCTAGTCCTCTGTCTGAAACACAGTCATTCTGGACATAATTAGTTATGGTAAGCTTTACCCTGTTACGTCCTCAACACTTACCAGAATAAGACCCAGACAAAAGTTTGCGTCCATTGTCAGTCTACATGAAGCCAAGTTCACACTCCCTTTAAAACCCCTCCATACCAAGGCTGCTCTGATTCATTCCCAAGAAGAGATGTGGCCTCAGAGGGAAAAAAGATGAATGTTTTTAAACCTAAATCAGACATGACTTTGTGGCAACAGTAACTTACCACTGCATTCTTTCATTCATTCACTCATTCTCAAATTTCATCTCTAAATTCCAACCATCAACCAATGGAAATAAACTCTGAACTAGTCAAAGAAAACTCCTCATGGCACATAAAATCAGTGAAAAGGGAAGGAATGCAGAAAGGGCAGAAGAACTTGTGACAGCAATACTCAACGCATCTGAAAGAGTCACACCCAGCAATTTCAACCTCTCTGTGAAGTTTGTCACAAAGCACAAGACTGTCAGCTGACTAGGGTTTGGTGGGTTTTTTTTTTTCTCTACCCACTTCATTCAACCTGTTGGACAGCTACATTTTCTACATAATATCAAAGCAGAAGAGTTTTCTTTTCTTTTTTTTTTTTTTACTAAAATCTTCAGAACAGAATTCTTTGGTTTGTTGCCTTAGCATCTCTCTCTAAATCTGTGCCTATTTTTGTATTTCCTCATCAGTAGTCCTACCTGCTATAAATAAAGACTGGTAGTAAGATCATGGTCAGCTTATCTGTGTGAAGCAGTTAACTCTAGGTGAAAGAAAATAAACCCAGGCTTCTGTACTTCTTTCCTTATTGAGCAACTACCACAGGCCATCTAAGCCTCTTTCTTTCTTTTTAAATGAATTGGTTCATCCAGATTGTAGACAAGTCAAATATATACACTCATTAATTCCTTGGCTCTTCCTATCCCTGTGACTCTAAAGCAGAATGGAGAGTCACTGCTGAATCCAGACTCCAAGATATGAAACTTAAAGCACAATTGATTCTGAAGTGCTCTGTTTCAGTTCCTCTTCAGTGTGGGTAGGGCAAACTTTTTAAGAAAATGTTATGTCAAATTTTCTCTTGCCATCAGAGAAACAATGATTCACTGATAAGCTTGGCAAATACTCCTAGATTGCTCACAAAAACAGTCCTCTGGACTTATCTAATTTGCTGCTGAAGTTTGAAAAATCAAGTTATTAGCAGCTTTGTTGTGGTTGATATTTTAAGAAAAAAGGAGGAAGTGATTACTGAAGACTGTACCCTATGCCCAGCCTCATACCAGTTACTAGATTTGTGGTTTTAGAGAGGAATTTTTTTTAGTGACAAACCACTTAAAATGTTTCACCAAATTCTGTAGGTTTTTGCTGAGTCTGGAATTTCGTGAAATAAATGAAACTCCAATATCTGCCGTTCTAGAGATTAAGGAGAAGGGAAGGGAAGATACGGAGGGTAAACTTCTGCCTTGAAATGTTGGATTCCACATGGACCATAATAAGAAAGAAAAACAGGGGGCGCCTGGCCAGTTCAGTCAGTTGAGCATCCAACTTCGGCTCAAGTCATGATCTCACGGTTTGTGGGTTCGAGCCCCGCGTGAGGCTCTGTGCTGAAAGCTAGCTCAGAGCCTGGAGTTTCTTTCAGATTCTGTGTCTCCCTCTCTCTCTGACCCTCCCCTGCTCACGTGGTCTTTCTCTCAGAAATAAATAGAAACATTTAAAAAAAAAGTTTTTAAAGAAAAAGAAAAATGGGGGCACCTTGGTGGTTCAGTCAGTAAAGCCTCTGACTTGGGCTTAGGTCATGATCTCGTAGTTCATGAGTTTGAGTTCCAATTCGGGCTCTGTGCTGACAGCTCAGAGCCCAGAGCCTGCTTCGGATTCTGTGTCTCCCTCTCTCTGTCCCTACCGCGCACTCACTCCTTCTCTCTCTCTCTCTCTCTCAAATAAACAAACATTAAAAAGAAAATTTAAGGGGGGCGCCTGGGTGGCTTAGTCAGTTAAGCGTCCGACTTTCACTTAGGTCATGATCTCGCGGTTCGTGGGTTCGAGCCCCGCGTCGGGCTCTGTGCTGACTGCCAGCTCAGAGCCTGGAGCCTATTTCAGAGTCTGTGTCTCCCCCTCTCTCTGACCCTCCCCTGCTCACACTGTCTCTCTCCTAGAAATAAATAAAAATATTTAAAAAAAAAAAAAGAAAATTTAAGAAGAAAGAAAAACATTTCCTTCTGCACTGAACTGTGGCAGTTTTACACTGTGGCCACTGTTAGGTATCTAACATGACTCCTCTACATTTGTGGAATCTTTCTCTTCACCTTTGAGTAAGTGGAAAATCATGAGGAAAGATAGGGAGAAAACCTACTTATCAGTGTGCTCAGCTAAGACCACCTAAAATTATTGATTTAAGATACCTAAGAGCAAGGAGGGACTTGGAAGTCCTACTTAACTGACTGCCACCTGACTTGGACAAACAGATAACTCGTGAGCACTCTGGAGCCAGAGCTTACAGTGCAAGCCGCTGTCAATAATTCACTCTACCCTTGAGACTGGCTCAAGTCCCAAAGAAATTCAGGAAACCAAGCACAACACTGCAAATAACAGACACGTTCTCAAGATGGTAGGAGGGGAAAGACAACTTGTCTGACTAGAGATGAATTCCAACTAATTGACGAGTATATGTCATCACTGTACAAAATTAAGAAAAAAAGTCTCAGCACCGAAGAAGTAAATCTAAAGGAAGTAAAAATAAGAACAGCCAATAATGGATTTGAAAAATTTTTGTTAGCGTGTTGTTTAAATAAAAATGATTAAAATCCACTTCAGAATATTAAGTTCACTGAAAGTGAGCAGCAGAAGCTCATGTTTTGAAGTTTTTATAAAAACTTTATGTGGCCTTGCATATTATTTTTTTATGTGGACACCATCCCCCTCACTCCTAATACCTATTTGGGGAATACAGAATTATACGAATAACAAAAATAGGGAATACAAAAGATCCTGATGCTACTATCTTAGAATTTCAGAGGAGGAAAGGATTTTAAACCAACTTCATAGCTTGTGTTGAAAAGTGAGATGCAGAAAAGCCAGAAGGCTCCCACATGGTTAAAGGCTCTTGGGCTGCAGAGGTGGGGATCGGAATTGGGATCAGGATCGGAATCAGAATCCAGAAAAACTGAGTGCCAATCCATTATTCTTTCATATCACTCAGCTGTTCATTCTTGATAAGAAACAGATAAAAACTGATAGTATAAAAGTGAAATTCTTGTCTGCACACTCAAGTGTATTTTTCTAATGTACATCATTCATTACTGCTCCATCTATAAATATCTCCCTTTGAGTGGACAGCATGTGACCCAGCACCTATAAAATGATTTCCACACTTCTCCCTAACTCTCCAATATACTGGACTCATACTGGAGTAGATTATACACCATGCTATTAAGTTTCTACTAAAGAAAGCAACGATTTCTATATGATAGAAATTATATCCTAATTATTTTTAATCCATACTGATGGATAAAGTTTATAAAACATGATAATTTTAGGAAAACTTCTTATAATGAAAAAAATAACATGTAAGTGAATTTAGAAACTTACTTTTACACTAATCATGAGGATCAGAGCTTAACTTTTTTTTTTAAGTTTATTTATTTTTGAGAGAGAAATAGAGACAGTGTGAACAGCGGAGGGTCAGAGGGAGAGGGAGACATAATCCGAAACAGGCTCCAGGCTCTGAGCTAGCTGTCAGCACAGAGCCTCACGCGGGGCTCGAACCCATGAACCGTGAGATCATGACCTGAGCTGAAGTCAGACACTTAACCGACTGAGCCACCCAGGTGCCCCTCAGAGCTTAACTTTTAACTTAGGCTCTCCTTACTAGCTATCTACATCGGATTCTCACTGGATTTTCCGTTTGGTTGATATGCAATACAATTCTTTATAAATATTGTTTCAATTAAGAGCTATTATTAATTAAATTAATAAATTCTTCCAAATGAATGACATAATCAACCTAAAAGAGTATAGTAAGTATAATATCACTCTCTTTATGTAAGCTCCACTATTAAAATTAGTTCAGCATAACAACATCCTTCCCATAAAAATAATTTGCCAGAAGCAGCCTGTGCTCTTTCCCACCTCCGTTCAGACTAAGGAGGGCTAACCAGCCCTGTGCCCCATCTACCAACTGTGGTGGACCTTCAGGACTCTTTCTCCGGATGATCTCTGTGAACAGTATTGTTCAAACTTCAACAGAGGACAAGGATGTAACCGCTTCTTGCAAGCTGGCTCCGGGATAAGTAATGAAAAGTTAAGAAAGCAGATGGGTAGTAGAACTGAAACAGTCAAAAAATTATAATAATAGTAACCATGCCTGCACCTTTTCGGTACAGGAAAGGACTGGTTTCCGCACACCCTCCAATGGCCCCATGTCCTACTAAAACAAAGTACTCTTGACAAACAAATTTCGGATTCAAGGAATTTCATCCCGCTTGGTACGCAGTAAGTTAAATAAAAATTTCTCTGAGATTTTAAGACAGAACTAAAGTTTCAAACCTGTTGCCGAGTTCCGTGCGATCAGCGCTCCTTCCTACCCTGGCACGTTTTCGAGTCTTTGTGCATAAGAGAGTCTTGCAAGTCCTCCTAGCACCCGAACTGGCACCGCACACGCATCTGGCCGAAGCCTGCCAGCCCCCCTGCCGGTTTGCGGTCTTCGTCGTGCCGCCACACATGTCCTGAGTGTATGCACTTTCTTCCGGGTTATCCTGACTATCAACATGGACTGGGACACAAACGTTGAAGATCCTTTGTTGTCTGAGGAACAGTCCACACTGACCAGCCGTCCTAAGTAATCCCTGTACTCCCTGTGTGGTAGGTGAGGCAAGCTACTTGGCAGCAGCCTGCTAATTTCCTCTTTCAAAAGTTAAAAAAAAAAAAAAGGAACATTCATATGTTACGTAAATTAAGCCCGCCAAAGTATTAGGAAGTCAGATGTATCCAATGCTATAAAATATGCTCTCAGCAGGACCATTATAAACAGGCAAGTCCAAATCCCCACTTCCTACTTTTGTTCCTAAGCTTGTACTCCCGGTCAGCAAAAGACAAAACACTCAACAGGTTGAGCAGCTTGGGCTGACTCATTCCATCTGTGCTCCCCTGTCGGAGATTATGTAGTAGTCAATTAATTGGTCACAAGACCCATTCATATGGCTCTAGGCAAATGCAGTGACTTGCCTTCAGCTGCAAGGTTGTTCTGACATTGGCCACACCACCCTCTTAATGGCTCTCATGTGAGCAAGTGTCAGCTGACAGGTCTTACTCTGCAACCTTGCAAAACTCTACCCATAGCAAGTGAGGGAGATGGTTACACGCAACAAAGGTAGGGCTTGATGTACAGGAGGTGATGTGGGGGAGGGAGAGTAGGGACACATCCTTTCTTTAATACCAAATACACAGATGCGTGTGTATGAAAAATTATATATCCACATATACACATATACTTATGTAAGAAAAATAATAAGTGCAAAGCCATTTCCTCACAGCTCTTGCACTCAATTCCTAATTCCTGGGTATACTCAAACCAAGAAAGCCCTGAAATACCAGAACACAAGGACAAAAGTAGGTCAGTTTTGACTTCTGACACAAACATACTTCATCTGTAAAATGAAATAATGCTATGGAATTAATACAATTTTTCCATAGTACTGTGAGTTCATGGAAAAAATAATTTTTCTTTTAGAAGAAATAAAAAGGACTGGTCCCTAAAACACAGGTCATACCTTGAAAACTTTAAGGGATCATCTCAACTCCTTTTCCTCTTTCTCGTCCTTGAATTCAGCTGAAGAAATATTAATAGGTCCCTAAAATCTGATGAACCTTTGGTGGGTATTCAGTTTCAGGACGTTTTGTTTTATTTTATTTTTAAGTTTGCTTATTTATTTTGAGAGAGAGAGCATGCACAGGGGAGGGGCAGCAAGAGACAGAATTCCAAGCAGGCCTTGCACTGTCAGCGCAGAGCTGGATGTAAGGCTCAATCTCATGAACCACAAAATCACGACCTGAGCTGAAATCAACAGTCAGACGACCGAACTTAACTGACTGAAACACCCAGGTGCCCCGAGTTTCAAAAGGTTTGAAATGTATCTTTATACACAGCAGCCAAATATTTCACTCCAGAAGTGTGAGAAAAATCTAATGACATCGTGGTAGAGGCCTCAATTACCTTATGACATTATTATATATGTGACCCTAAAGTTTTTTTTATAACAAACCCAAAAAAGAACTTAAATACATCCTCCCCAGAGAAGTAAAGATTGCAACACACCTACAACAATGGCTAGACTTCTCTGTGAATGTGATAAATGGATAGTGGCAAGATAAAACCAGATTAGGAGAGAATGAATTCATTTTTCCAGTAAGGGAACACATTTTGACCTTAAAGCTTAACTGTGTGGCCACCATGTGATCATGGGTTCTTCTTTTTCTCCCTGAACTGTCTTTAAAATCACTTTCTCTTTTTAAACAGAGAATCAGAAGCTCACTTATGCAAGCACTCTAACCCTTCCATTTTAGGCACCAGACAGCTGGATGAGCAAAGGCTGAAAGGAAAGCCTCCTTTCATAGTTATCATTTCCACTTCCTAAGTGGCCCAAGTGAGGCCCTGAATCAATGTCTCCAGTTCACCAAGGGTTTACCTCCTCTAAAATCATAGGAGAAATGAAAGTATAGTTTGCCAAAAAGAATAACCATAGGCCTCACATGGTGTTACTCCGACCAGGCCAAGTCATCAAAAACTAATTTAACTGCTGTTTCAACCTCCCCCAGAAATGTCCTCACCTATCAATCAGGGATTTTCAGATAAGCACCAATGAGGAAATCTATCACCTGGCCCCCTCCATTCCCTTCCCACAAAGGAAGATGAGGCAATCTGCATCATAAGACCCTTGCCCTTCCTTCCTTTTTCTTTTTTCATTATTTTTTTTTTGCGTCTACCTTTCTTGCTCCACTCTCCTTCCCATAAAAACTTTCCATTTTGTACAAGTCCTCAGAACACCCCTCTATTCTCTAGATGGGATACTGCCTGATTCATGAATCATTTAATAAAGCCAATTAGATCTTCACCTTTACTCGGATGGATTTTATTTTTTAACATGTTCAATGTTGAAGGGGTAGGATCTTTAAAAATGCCAAAATAATATGTAGAAAAAATGCTGGGGGAACATATTCCATTTTTTACATGTAAAAAATGAATTTTAAGTTTTAAAACTATAATCTCTTAAAGGTATTTATCTAGGACCTGATGAAAGGACATGAAACCCTTTTGTTAAATATGTTTTCTTAACAAATACTTGTAGCTAGCCTCAAAGCTGTTCAACCATTCTGATGTTTTACATTTTGCAAAGCCTTAAATTCTGTTACAATATGCAAATTTTATCCCCTATCCCAATGATACAAACATTTTAAATGATCAGAATAATAAGAGATGAACATGACAATATAATTACAAAGGATAATTGGACGAAATAAGGATCAAAGTGCATTGGGAAATAATTCCCTTAAAGAGAAGCTAACCACATGGCTCAAGAAACTCTAAACCCCTTCTTCTGCATGTTCCTTCCATTCAGCCAGCCACCTTTAACTAAACACTACACGCCAGTCACTGTTTCTCTCTAAATTCAGTAAGCATACCTTGATCCACCACTTCCTTGGCTGAGTGGGGCTCAAACTCGGTATGCTTATAAACAGATTGCTGGGCCTTGCCCCAGGGTTTCTGATTCAGCAGTTCTGAGGTGGAGTCTGAGAATGTACATTTCTAACAAGTTCCTAGGATGCTGTTGCTGCACGCCTGGGAACCACACATTTGAGAAACACTTCCTTGATAAAATTTCATCTTCCTTATGATGACTTCCTAGGCTGGAAGATCTTTTTCTCCCTTGAATTCCTCTACTATTTTTTTAAACCACACCTTTAACCCTTAACATGTAACTGCTTTGCAACAGAGTAGTGTACATATCTTATGAGCCTAACCAGATCATAAATACTTTGAATATTAAAAATTTGGGTCTTGACATTCATTTTTGTACATTATATGGGTCTTATGCTTGGTAGATACTCAACAGATCACTTTTTGATAGGTTTAATAGGGCTGAATATTTGCGTTAACACTATGATAGGAATCTGCTTGCAACAAGCAGTGTGCTCCGTTAACAGTCAGGTATATTTTCTGACCAAGAGGGTGCTTGTGCTTAAACACACACACTCACACACACTCTTCCATTTATTACAGCAGAAGTTCCTTTAGAAGCTTTAATATTCCCTGTTCACTCCGGTCAATGTGACTCATGTGGTATCTTAACAGAAAGAACTTTAAAACTTTTAAAAAGTGAAAAAGCCATTTCCTCCGTCCCTCCCTTAATAACCCTTAATTCCACAGCTCAAAATCTGACAAAGCATAACACAGATGTGTATCAAAGCCACAACCACTGTACTTAAAAGAGATGCCTCTATAGGACTCCGAATTTCCTTATATTTAAATGGGAGTTCTAAAACTTCTTCAGTAAATGGAAAAACAAATAATAACTGCATCATCACAACCATCCTTCTGAGACATGAGGAAACTGCTTAAAAGCACAAAATTGAACAAAAATCAAAATGGATGCTCTAGTGCTTCAGCAAAGTTCAATTTTGTAGTAACCTTAGCCTGTCTTCCGCAAACCTCCTCTCCGCCCCTCTTACCCTTTTGTTTCAGAAACCCAGTACCACCCTAAAAACATGACAAAGAAGGCTAGGAGCTTGTTCGGTTCCTGCCAAACCCTGCTAGATCCTGTGTTTCCCTATAACCCCCCACCCATGAACACCTTCCTCCAGAGGGCTTGCAGTTTTTGAAGGCCACAGTTTCCTTTGCCTCCTTTGCCTGTCAAAGCAATAAAGCTATCATTCCTCTTTATCCCAAACTCTGTCTACATTTTGGCTCCAAAGCACAGAGGTCGGTTTTTGACAATAATCAGAGCAGCTCACACAGTAGCTAAGAGAAAGGTATCTTTAGATCGTCAGTGCCCCAAATTCTGTTCTGATCTTTCCTTTTTTCTCAATCTTCTCTTTCCCGAAGTGGAATCATATTCTAATATAGTTACCCACACTGTTACTCATTAACACCTGGATATCCTGCTCCTAAATACTAATATACATACAAGATTTATCATCGACCTATTTGTAATGCTACTTATGGTAAAGTTCTCTGTTTCCTTCACACGGTTCGGCCATGTTTCCACATTTAGAAAAGTACCTGCAGTCACTGCCTGGACTCCCACACTCCACCTGCAATTCAATACACTGACTAGAACTGCTGCTGCCACCACAGATACTGTCATAATTCAGATGAACTTTATCAGATGTTAGAGGAGAGGCGGAGGGAAGTGTGGAAGTACGGGGAGGTCACGTGGTATGTGTACGGAAGGAAGACGACTGGTTCAACTTTTTTTTTTTTTTTTTTTAAAGTAAACTCTATCCCTCAATGTGGGGCTCGGACTCAAGACCCCAAGATCAAGACTCACATGCTCTACTGACTGAGCCAGCCAGGCACCCCTGGTTCAATTTTTTAACCTATATGTGTTTTGCTTCCGATCTCACAGCCAGTACTAAGTGGTCCTAGAGAAGAGTGCTCAGTTTATGAGTCAAGAAATGATATCAAGTATCATTCAGATCACACAGGCAAATATCTGGTACTGAAGGCACTAGTCCAAATCTTTTACTATTAGCCAAAATCTCTAATCAACCAGAACATGGTTTCCTGTTGCCCCCAGACTCCTCTGCAATCCTTCCAATGCAGTGTTCTGGGAACCCACTGCAGCCCTAAAGATTTGGCATCTGAGGAAAAATCCATTCCCATGCCTGATTTAGAATTAGGACAATTAAAGTCAGGAATGTGTCCAGCATTTCTGCATTCCCCTGACTTCACACTCTTCAGGTGATAAAAGGAGTGATCACTGTATATAGTGAAAAATTAACTCAAAAGCCACAATTGAGAGGGATGGGTATAAAGAGAGAAAAAAATGAAGGCCTACCATAGGTCCAAAAAGTCCAGTCTAATTATTCTTATCTAATAAATCTCTCTATAAAGAATCTTTCTCTACCAAGTCACATTACCTTAACGAGAAAAAGGGAACAATAAATGAAGGGCAAGGAGTGGGGTTCCTGATCCACAGCTGCTACAACCAATTGTCCTTTTATTGGGGTGATTCCCTGTCTTCCATAAAACCTTTTCCATATCTATGAACAATGGATCACAAGCCTTTTTACCAGTAGTTTGCAAAGCACAATCCCCAAAAGGAAACACAAAAAGGTTATATGAGATGCTGGCAAACTACTGGGTTTCTTATCTGGGTGCTGGTGCTGTGAATTCATAGCAAGCAGAGTATGTATACTTTTCTGTCTGTATCTTATAGTTCAATTTGAAGTTTATTTAAGAAAAAGCACTCATGCTAGGCTAGCACAAAAGGATAAGGTAAGGGGATGAGGAAGCTTTCTTGATGCAGTGTGCTTTAGGGGAATGGGCTTTAGAAACAGATCCAGGATCAACACCTAGTGTGTCAATACTGGGCTGTTTTCAGATATGTGATCATGAATAGCTTGCAATACCTAAGCAGTGGCCCATCCTCACAAGACCGGTTCAGTGTGCAATCAGAAACTAACACCCCTGCCATAATGCCGTGTAAACTTAACTGACAAGCTCAGCACTCAGGAAATTTGTCAAAATGTACAAACTGGGTCACACAAGGTGCATAAAAACCAGCTGGGTTTATTATGTGCTTATTAACAATGCCAGGCATTGTTCTAACAGTGTTTCAATTTGATCACAGGAAATCAGTGGCTCTACTATCTCCTTTTTACAGGAGAAGAGAATGGAGCACAGAAGGGTTATGAACTGGTCCAAAGGATGTAGCCTGCCCTAAGCAGAGCCAGGATGTAAGTCCAGGCACCCCTGCTGGCGAGTGAGCCACAGCTCACATCCTCACATCCTCACACTATCTGGCGGGAGTTGCACATCTGTACCCGGCCATCTGAGGACTGGTTTAGGAAGAGGTTACGGAGTAGGCAGTGGAGTATCACTGCCTAATAAATTAAGTCAAATTCTTTCTCCTACATCTTGAACCTCATGCCACTTAAGATGTTTAGATTCTCATGAATTCAGTCCTCTGTGAGGGCAAGGCCCCAGTCATGTGCACTGTGGGTGACTAAGTCTCTTGTCAGACACCTTGCCGTGAACCCTGCCCTGTTCTCGGGTAAACAATCCCTGTACAGGAGCCAAGCACACCAGCCATCCCACAGGATGCCTGCTCTGCCCTCCTCTCTTGACCCTGCCTGGTTCAGCCCTTCAGCTGAGGGACGGACTCCCAAGCAGAGGGATTTTTTGATCCTGAAAAAGTTAGGTTAAGTGTACAATAAAATCAATCCATATTACTTCTCTGACTTGAAATGAGGAGCTACCTGGGGGACCAAGTTAGCTTTCAGCTTTAGATAAAAGTTATATGAAAATTCGGGATGATCTTGCAGTATCTAATTATAATCCAGATATTTCCCATTCCATATACCCATACTTTGAAGAACAAAGCATCTATTACCCACTAGAGAACAGGGTCTCAGCAAACAAAAGAATGAATGAATGAATGAATGAATGAATGAATGAATGGCATGTCTTCATGAAGTCTGTGAAACACAGGAAAATTCTTGCCTTACAAAGTTAAATAAAAAGAACAAGATACAAAATTGTATATGTACTTCTGATAATAAGAGTGCTTTTAAAAAACCAAACCTAGAAAAAAGAACTAAAAAGACATATCAGAATATCTTTGAATAGCGACACTAAGAATGTTTTTCCTTTTCTTTTTCTCCACTTTCCATTTGTAGGGGATGTATTATTTATAAACAATGGGTGAAGCTACTTTATTTTTTAAATTCTTCCTGCCAAACCAGTAATGATCACTTGATTTCTTTATTCTGTAACAATTCTGCAGGCTTTATTGTAAGGAAATTGTCAGAGTCAAAATAATTTCAGACAGCTGAAAGGAAAAGCAAAGCATTCGCCCTGTTAAGAGTGCAATTCTACTCAACACTATTTGTCCTTCAACATAATTGCTATCATTAAGATTCATATAAGCTAGCAAAAAAAAAGTATATAGCATATACTGTTACACTAAAAACAAAACTCCCCAATTTCCCTTTTTTTGGAGACTTAGTTTAGTACCTAGCAGCAATACAATATACATAACAATGACAGGATTTTTAAACTACACATAGTATAGTTTGTTTGTTTGTTTGTTTTAATTGCTATTCAAAGGTGATCTAACCAAGTATCAGCATGCTGACAACATAGATAAGGAAAAGAAAGCTGACACTCCTGGAGATTCTCAACCTAATAAGTGAAACAGTGGTTCTGGGGATAAGAGTTACAATCAAACTGTGGCTGTACCGATTTCATTTCTAAACCGTCAAATGAAAAAACAAACAAGCAAACAAACAAAACGCAGCCAGGCCTGCTAATTCAAGGTTGTACAGCTCTGCTGTGTAACTCTCCACCCACAAGAAGGGGCATCACTTGCCTTTTGTCTCAGTAAAATGACTCCCTCTTTTTGGAATCAGCTAGATAACCAGCAATTTAGATAAAAACTTTCATCGCTTTTTTTTAAGGGTCAATATCAGACTTCAATCTATAATCCTTTTCCTTTATGCATGGGTTTTACAACTCATCCCATGTTTCACTGAAATTAGTAACAACCATACAATTACTTTTAAGACTCCTCAAGTTAGAACCCTTAGCAAGAAAATATTACACAACTTTTAAAGTTTAACTCTGATGTCAAGCTGGACTGTCACTAGCATTTGGACCTTAGCATAAGTATCAGCAGTCCAGATCTGCTTAAGAAGTTGGAAAGTGAGCTACTGGGCTGGGGCCATCATCTCTGAAATATCCATAGTTCTCTGATTCTCTGCAAAGCATGTGATCAGGGCACCCAGTTACAAAGTAAAGAAGAGGAGGAGTCTGACCACAACTGAGGGCAGGTGGGGTCTGGGGACTTGGGAGTCCCATGGGCACTCGGATGACCCGGCCTGTGAGCTGGGCTGCAGGGGGTGCGGCGGCGGCGACAGGGGCTGCCTGTAGTGCAGTGTGTCTGAACTAATAAAATGGCTTAGGAGGCAGGATGGCCTGGGACTGCCTGCAGCCCCTCTCCAGGATGCTGCCAGATGTCGCCTGTCCTCTCCCTGGGGCACAGAGATATATATAAAATCTTGAAATTGGATGTGTCTTTTGGGAGGCACCACTGCCTGTCCCTAGGATTCTTTTTTTATTTTCTGCAAATTACTCATAAGACTGCTGTCCTCCAATCCCTGCACCACCCCTGCTGCTGTGGGGTCAGGGGGGGGGAGGGGGGGGGACGGACAGAGTACCTGTAATTGTTAAACATGAATTCTATTAGAAAAAAAAAAAAAAAAGAATGTACCTTGAAGAGTTGTTGCAGAAATTCCTATTCAACACCTTCGCTTGCTTGCCCTACGTATCTGACCAAAAGCAGCTCTGCGTTTTTGCCAGTTTTCAGTGCTCCCACTCTCTCCATCAAAACTGTCACTATTCTTACCAAATTGTATAATTCATGAGAAGCATGCTTCAAAAAAATACCTAGCGGAGAACCTTCAGCTATCTCCATCTCTCTTCTATTTGGATGTACGACTATAACATAATGAAACTTTTCTCTTGATGCTTTGGAACAGAATCAGCCTGGATTACTCCAAGTCCAAGTCCAAAATGATGTCAGTATTAAAATACAGCAGCTCACATGCCCAAGCCACAACTAAAGGTTCAGTCACCCTGGCTAAGCATCAAGACCCCCTGCAATAAGCCTTCTCATTGTTCTGTGCCTTTTCATTTAAAAAAAAAAATTTTTTTAAAGTAATCTCTACATCCAATATGGGGTTTGAAATCACAACCCAGAGATCAAGAGTCAGCCAGGTGTCCCCTGCTTCACTGACTGAGCAACCAAGGTGCCCCTGTTCTGTACTTTCTTACATACCTTGTTCCATTCAGGTAACCTAACCTGTGTCCCCCCCCTAAACTGTTCTCTCAGTCTTCCTAGAGAAAGTTTCATTGTAAAAAGGCCTTTATCTCCCTCTCTTACGTTTTTAACTAAAAAAACATTTTTAAGCAATTATAATTTTTTTTACATTTATAACATGGGGATACAACTATTTATCCCATAGAAGAATAAATCATGCGATCAAATTACTATAAATGGCATTACACAAACAACAGCTATTATTATTGTAACTATTATAGTCCTTGAGATAATTTCAGAATTACTACAAGTTACTCATTAATCCATGCTGCAAATAAAACACCAAATAGGATTAAACAAAATAAAAAGCATGTGATACTTCTCTACAATTTATAAAGATAACTTGGGGCACGTGAGTGGCTCTGTTGCTTCAGCGTTCGACTCTCGATTTCGGCACAGGTCACGATCTCACGGTTAATGAGTTCAAGCCCTGCATTAGCCTCTGTGCTGACAGTGCAGACCCTGCTTGGGATCCTCTGTCTCTCAATAAATAAATAAACTTTAAAAAAGATATCTCATTGGTTTTGCAGAATAATTCATGGACTTGCCTTTAATATATGTTATCTAAAGACTCAGGACTCCGTTTATTTATCCTTTCAAATATTTGATGTGCCAGGAGCTGTTCAGGATGCTGAGGATACCGAGAAAAATGGAATTAGTGTGCTAATAGTCTCAAGGCAGATGTGGGGATGGTATTACAGGGCCATCAGGGTTGTGGGGTGGCGTGGAGGAGAGGGTCTTAATAAAAGTATCCAGAGTACTAAGGCCCCCTCTTCACTCACCACTGGTGATATGAAAGCTGGAGAAGGAGAAGTTTTAACTGGAGCATGAAGTACTTTTAATTCCCTCTTCACCCTTGCCTACGTCACAACTTCCACTGCTACCACCCTAGTAGCCACTGATACTAAAAAAAAAAAAAAAAAAAAAAAAAAAAAAAAAGTTGCTTGGGGAGTGGAGACAAATCAATTTATGAGAAGAGAAAGCTGGGAAATGAGAGGCTGGGAGAAGCTATTCAGCTCTGAATCAGTAGACTCTCATTTCTCTGAGTCAGTTCCTCATGACAAGGCTGAGTACTAGGAACTCAGGAGATGCCAGCAACCAGATGAGCAGTCACCATCAGCAGTGTCTCTGCTGAGAGGGTGTCATACTAGGGAAAGGAACCCGGGACCAGAAGGAAAGAGCTGTATCTATAACATTGGCATAGTCATTCACCAGCCACATGACTCAGAGGAAAGATACTCAGCTCTCTGAGCCTCAGTTTCACCAGCTGGAAGTAAATGGGTGATGGTGATGTTAAAAATATTACATGTGAGCATGTGAAAATACCTCAAAACTGTACAGCTTTAGACAAATGTGATGTGTTTTATATGCACATGTCTAAAAGTACTCACTGTCCTATTTGAGTTGCTACACTCACAGATGACTGCATTGTATTTATACAACATGAAGCCAAGGCAAATAACTTTGGCCACAATGACATCTGGCAAATAATAATGTTATCCAAGAAAGTCAGCCACCTCTCCACCCCCCATCCCAAAGCATGGCCAATTCTCCGGAAGCTCCAGGCAATTAAGCCCTCTAAAATAGAGTCATTGCAAAGTCCCTTGGGAATAATAAACTCTAGAACAAATTAGTGCAACAGCTAGAAATTTATATCTATGAAATGATTAGCTTTCAAATTAACATAAAGCATTCTCTTCCACTGATAAATTGTTTTTCCCCCTCCTGTGTACTTTCAATCATACCCGCTCCCCTCCTAAAATACCCTTCGTCTAACTCTCCAAATCAAATCCTCAAAGTTTTTCCGGGACCCAAACCAAGGGCCATCTATCCCATAAAAACTCCCCACCATCACTCTTTTCTGAAGACACTTCAACATCTATAAACAGAGGACAGAATGGGTTCTCTACACAATGTCTCTGAAGGATTCTCTATTTGTTTCTTAAAGCACAGAATCTCCCAACAACCATGGTTCAACTTTTCCCTTTGGCCACACCTTAGAATGACAGTCCCTGTGTCTTACACGCTGCCATGTCACGGTGTAGGGAAAAGCAGCTGCAGGCCACGAATGATTCCCACAAAAGAACACACGTGGAAGTGGCGTTTGTCCAAAGCAACCTTGGGTCTGCATTTTTGTAATAATTTGCCACTGTTGTAAGGTATAAATCTCTCCTCATACCTCATCACATACAGAATGTTAGAATGTCTGTTATGACCTCCTAAACCAAATGAGGACATGCACACATCTTTACTTTCTGCTATGTTTAATTGTGTTGCTCTCAGCTAACACTGAGCAGGGAGAAGGCACTTAGTAAATGGTGCTTAAGTTGGAACTAACCTCTTTTCTGTCGCATTTTACTAAGGCTGCCTCACAAATAGCTGTTCAACCAAATTATGGAAATAGTCACTCTCTCAGGGAAAACAAAACTCTATTATACCACAGCATAAGGTGACATAGACTCAAATGCTCCTTTGAAAAATAATTACACATTTAAAAACCTGACTGTATTTGATTAGTCCAAAACACAATCTAATGGTAACCCTGATTCCTAAAGGGATTCGGTGATGCTCCATCCAGTAGAACTGTCGTGAATGCTGACTTTATTTATTAAAGGAGAATTGTCAAAGGAAAAGAAAAAACTTCTTAGGGGGGAGTTTTCTTAGCACAGAGGATTTTTAATATTCATGACAGGACTCCTTTTCTTTACAAGAGCTATACTCAGGTACATCAGTAACTTTAATGGCATTAAAAATACAAATGGTCCCAAGAATTTGGTCTTTAGAAGTAGCACCGTCTAGGGACGTCTGGGTGGCTCAGTTGGTTAAGTGTCCGACTTCAGCTCAGGTCATGATCTCACAGTTCATGAGTCTGAGCCCCACATCAGGCTCTGTGCTGACAGCAAGGAGCCTGTCTGGGATTCTCTCCCTCCTTCTCTCTCTGCCCCTCCCCAACTCAGGTTTTCTCCCTCTCAAAATGAATAAAATTAAAAATTAAAAAAAAAAAAAGTAGTACCATCTGATAGTCATTTTCAAATTATTCCCTGGAAATTCAAAGGGAGCACTAAAACATTGTCCATCAGAAATATATTGCAAGTCCCCTAGAGAATTTAAAATTTTCTAGTACCCACATTGTTTTGAAGATTTTATTTTTTTTTAAAATTTTTTTTTTAATGTTTTATTTATTCTAGGAGAGAGAGAGAGAGACAGCATGAGCAGGGGAGGGTCAGAGAGAGAGGGAGTCACAGACTGAAACAGGCTCCAGGCTCTGAGCTGGCAGTCAGCACAGAGCCCGACGCAGGGCTCGAACCCACGAACCGCGAGATCATGACCTAAGCGAAAGTCGGACGCTTAACCGACTAAGCCACCCAGGCGCCCCTTAAAGATTTTATTTTTAAGTGATCTCTATACCAAATTCACAACCCAGAGATCAAGAGTTCCACACTCTACTGACTGAGCCAGCCAGGTACCCTTCCAGGACTCACATTTTAAAAAAGCAAAAGGACAAATACCGTATGTTTGCACATATAAGTGGATTAGGAGGAAGTTAATGGAGGACAAAGTGGGAGAAGAAGGGGAAAAATAGTGGGGGAGAGGGAGGGAGGCAAACCACGAGAGACTCTTGAATGTTGAGAACAAATTGAAAGCTGAGAGGGGTGGGGAAGAGGGGAAGGGGGTGATGGGCATGGAGGAAGTCACTTGTTGAGATGAGCACGGGTGTTATATGTAAACCAACTTGACAATAAACTATAAATAAATAAATAAATAAATGTTGAGAACAAATTGAAAGCTGAGAGGGGTGGGGAAGAGGGGAAGGGGGTGATGGGCATGGAGGAAGTCACTTGTTGAGATGAGCACGGGTGTTATATGTAAACCAACTTGACAATAAACTATAAATAAATAAATAAATAAATAAATAAATAAATAAAATAAAAAAGCAAAAGGAAACAGGTGAAGTGAGACTTAACAATTTATTTTATTTGGTCAACATATACAAAACCTTATTTCGCATGTAATCAATATAAAAATTAATGAATTGTTTTCCATTCTTTTCTTCACACTAAATCTTTGAAATCTAGTATAAATTTTTATGCTTCAAGAACATCTCAATTCAGACTAGCCACATTTCAGGTGTCCACCAGCCACATGTGGCTACCCAGATGAGCAGCACAGTTCTAGAAAACTCTTGCGAAAAAGTACAGTGGTGGTGTATGTATATGATTTGCCTCTCCTTTGTTTCCAAACCCCATCACAATAACCAATGAGAAAAAATACAAAACCTAACCCGGTGGCCAGTGGGAAAATTTTGGAAGGCAAGTGTCCAAGTCAGAGTGTCCACGGTTGCCAGTGAAACCTACAGACAGTCAAGAGGAAGCTGGCTCATTCCCCAACCCCCACGCAAACAGAACTGAAAGGAATCATTACCTCTATTTACCAAACCGTAAGCATGCACATTCGCCGATCTCAAATGCTGTAAAAATGAAAATCACATGACAAGGGAAATGAAAATTGAAGAACTTGGGGCACCAAGAGATAACAAAGAAAACTGAGGAAGTAAAATATCAACCTAGCTCCTCTATAGAAGAAAAAGGATATCAGGACAATTAGTCAACACTTTGGACCAACTCTTGACTATTCACCTTATTTCTCTCCTCTTCTCCCTAAATCTAATCAACAAACGAATCTTGGTGATTCTTCCTCATGTCCTTCCCATGGTACAAAAGGGGGGTGTAAACCAAACAGTATATTGTACTCTGTGCAATAAAGTGCAATAAAGAACGCTGCCACTCATTTAATAGTCTGCATAGGCCTCTTCATACCTGCTTTTACACCAGGACTTTTAAGATTCCTGGATCACATCTCAGCGTTCTTAGAATCTCTGGAAACATGCACACAGTTACATCCCACAGGCACTGAAATAGTCTGTTAGCTCTCTAGGCCCTCTGATCACAACATCATCCCTTGGGAACTCAATATTCCTTCCCATCAAGGGTCAATCCAACAACAAATGTGCTGTTCTCTGGCTTCTTTAAAAATACCCTTGATTTCTACCCCCACCCATTTTCCAATATGACTGTGACTACAATCTCCTATTCTTCCAGCTATCTTATTCCCTCCAATCCTGACCTCTGACTTTACACAATCATCCAGTTTCTTCCTGGATCACACCCATTTTGGCTTTACGTATTTATCTTTCAATACCTACAACTCAGCTTTGATTCGATTTCCCACCTCCTCATTCCCTCAAGTTCGAATAGCCCCAAAACTCAGAATCAGTTACCCATTTACCTTTTCCACTCTAAGGCTACACAGCTTCCACTGTACAATCAACTCTCGTTATTCGCACTACCTATGTTCTATAAGGTCTCTGCGACAACTGAATTGGTGAGTAATAAACCATTGTTTTCAGAGGAAATACAGGGCTAAGTTCCTGCAAGCCTGTGTCCATAATGTTTTCATCAACTGATTAATTTTGAATCTTTGGGTGTCTGAGTGGCTCAGTCAGTTGAGCGTGTGACTCTTGATTTCAGCTCAGGTCATGATCCCAGGGTCATGGGATCAAGCCCAGTGTTGGGCTGTATACTGAGTGTGGAGCCTGCTTAAGATTCTCTCTCACTCTTAAAATACTGAGAACAAACAGAGGGTTGATGGGGGGCGGGGGAGAAGGGAAAATGGGTGATGGGCATGGAGGAGGGCACTTGTTAGGATGAACACTGGGTATTATATGGAAAACAACTTGACAATAAACTATATTAAAAAAAAAACATTCTCTTTTTTTCTCTCTGCCCCTCTCCCCACTCAGGCATACTCTCTCTAATTTTTTTAAAAAGGATACATATATAAATCTATATGTATGTGTATATATAGGTATATATATAATTGCTTCATTAACATTGAAATCACAGCCAACAGCACTACAACTCATGCCTGAATGAAGCTTACCTAACACACATATGGTTTCTATATGCACGGTACATCACTGCCTTCCTGCCTTAGGAGCACTAAACAGCACTTCAGCCCAATACTTTGGGGCCATTTTAAATGGCAAAATCAGGGGCGCCTGGGTGGCTTAGTCGGTTAAGCATCCGACTTTCGCTTAGGTCATGATCTCGCGGTTCGTGGGTTCGAGCCCCGCGTCGGGCTCTGTGCTGACTGCCAGCTCAGAGCCTGGAGCCTGTTTCAGTCTGTGATTCCCTCTCTCTATGACACTCCCCTGCTCACTCTCTCTCTCTCTCTCTCTCTCTCCTAGAAATAAATAAAAAAAAAAAAAAAAAACAAAGGAATGCATGCTTTAAAAAACTAAAAAAAATGGCAAAATCACCAACAAAAAGCACAAAGATGCAAAACAAAAACAAAAACAAACCAACCAACCAACAAACCCAACCTCAACACTAAATAAATAGACTGAGAAAAGAAAAAACAAAAAACTTGTTTACAGTATGAGAGCTGATATAGGAAGGCTGTGCTGCCAGACCTAAGTTCAGAATGTGCACATCAGGTGACTCCAGTCTTTTACTACTCTGTGGATGTCCCTGAATGACCATAAAGACATCACAAATATTGACTTTGGGGTTATAAACAAATTTTAGTGAATAGGCGAATTTACAAAGCTAGAATCCATGAATAATGAAGATGGACTGCAGTTAGTACCTTATAGGGTTTTTGTGTCCATTTCCTCTGCTACACTGAAAGCTCCCTGAGAGCAGATCATGTCTCAGTCTTCCATTTGTTCCCAGAAACTAGCACAGTGCTCGGCATGCAGAAGCCACTGACCCACACTCACCTTTGCTTCCTATGAGAAACAACTTTGCTTTTCTAGTCTAAAGGAAAGACTAGACAGACCCTGATATCTGAGTCTCATTGTCTCTCACCTGCTCAGGGACACTGCCTCCACCACCTCTTACCTATTCCCCCCCTTAATAGTGCACTCAAAAAGATCAATTTATATAACCTTCATTTTTTATTCTATACAAGGCAGAGAACATGTGGGAAATGAAACACACATGGTCATTACTGAAGGTGTACATTGACAGATGGGGAGGCATTACCCTCTAAGCCTGGAGAAAGCAATGACTCCCAAAGAGAATTTCCTGCATTTAAACACTGGCCTGCTTTGGCTGGTAAAATTCCCACTATCACAAACATACCAACATGAAAACTCCTTAAAGGTGCTCAATGCAAAAACAAAAACAAAACAAAAATATCTAAAGCCTGAAGTATCTGTGAACACTAAAAGAAAGAATGAAGTTACAGAGGTAGAAACAATATTGTCTGAGACTATTTAGGGAGAAACCACAAATTCGTATCAGAAAAGTCCACCTTCTCATTTACTGCCGCCTCCTCCTCCCCACACCGGCCACCCTCTCTGCTTGCCACTCCTTGTTGTTAGGTTTTCAGAAAACCAGCAAACAAATTCTAATCATGATAACCTATTTTTTATTTTTAGAAAATCATCTGCAGATAAACTGGAAAGACAACAAGAATAAAAAAATTATGAGCTCAACTATGAGAATAACATATATATTTAGCATTTAACTCTCCATATGGAAAGATAAAAAACTTAGAAAGTGCTAAGTGGGGGGTGGGGGGGAGGACTGCAAAATGAAGGCATCTACCGAGCTTAGAGACTTTAGTCACTTAACGACCATTAAGCACTTTTGTAAGGCCTCCTTGCCTCAACCTTAGGTCCTATCACACATTACAATGGAACAGTGTGAGATAAATCCTCAGGAACTGATCTGCTCAGGGCAGGGATGTGTCTTATTCATTTCGGTATTCTACCAATTAATCATATCCGAAATATCAAAGATGTTCAATAGATGTTTTTGAAGATTTATTGTATAGGGTCTGTAAATCCATTCACAACTTTAGAGTTCAGAGTACACATCAGAAACATTATTGTAAAGTGTGGACAGAATTCCTGGCTTTCCTACAAAAACCAAGTTAACCTATAATGCAGCCATTATTCTAATAAATAAGTGAACCAACTGTTCTTCATAACAGTAATATCTTTAACATCTTAACCAAGGGAAATGCCTTCCAGGTGATAAGAGCCTGCTATTTTACACAGACATACCTAGACAGATACACACACACACACCAATCCTGCTCTTTTAGGGGCTGTGAGGGGAGAGGAGGATGGCAAGAGAGTGCTCAAAAACCAAGAGGAAAAGGAATAGTTGTTGTTGAAGGAAAGTATAGCTTTAAGAAGAGTAATATGAAGTGGTTTAGACACTATGAATGCATTACAGTCCCCTCTTGCTCTGAGAAACAGACTAGTTCAATGAGGAACCATCACTTCTTCCTATGGAGAAACACAATGCTCTGATGTTTTCTGACTTTGCAAAGAAATAAAGAACTGGGAACCTGGGTGGCTCAGTCAGTTAAGCTTCCGACTCTTGATTTCAGCTCAAGTCATGATCTCACAGTTCATGAGTTTGAGCCCCGAGTCAGGTTCGGCACTAAAAGTACATGGAACCTGCTTGGGATTCATTCTCTCTCTCTCCCCCTCTCCCTCTCTCTCCCCCTCTCCCTCTCTCTCAGATTCTCTCTCTCCGCCCTTCGCCTGTGCTCACTTATGCTCTCTCACTCTCTCTCTCTCAAAATAAATAAACATAAGAAAGAAAGAGAAAAAGAGAGAGAGAAAAATAAAGAACGAAAGAAAGAAAGAGAGAGAGAGAGAGAGAGGAAGAGCCAATGACAAAGGATGACTGGAGATCAGGAGAGGTCTAGTAAGCCTGGGCAGAGGTTACAGTACTGTCATCTCTTTTTGGTAGACAATGGTAACACTAGCAGAGGCACAGATAAATACACCTAATTAACTTCCTGGTTGGAGCCATAGTAGAAAGGCTCTGAAGTTTTTCATAAATTTCCCTGGATACCAATCAAGACAAAGGTCACACCCAATAGAAGACAGTATCACAAATGGTTCTTTACTTTCTTAGCTAACACAACTGAGCCACTCTATGAACATAGCACAGTATTTTGCTCTCACTACTTCATCTAATAGGGACTCTATTTCTGTTTTTAGATACAGAAAGTGAGATGGAAAGTAATTTGTCCAAAATTGCACAGCTAATAAGCAGAAGAGGTGGGGTTCAAACCTGACACACATATATACTCTTAACTACTATGTATCCTACTTGGCTTTCTTTGGAAAGAATGAAAAGCTATATAGTAAACCGTAAAGACTACACATATATACATTGGCTATATACAGAAAACGGTTAGAACAGTGCCTGTACATAGTCTGTTCTCACTAAATTATACTATTACCATTATTCTATTATGGCAGATTAGATGTAGGAAGGTGAGAACAAACAAGAATTGTTTGTTTTTCAAACAAATGGAACTTGTTTTTCAAATCACACTGCTGTGAAAGTCCAGTATGGAGTTAACCTTTGCTTTTTACCACTGTCCCTTGAAAATACAACCGTCTACAGCAGTTGTTAGTCTCATTCTCCAAGTACTCCAAATCTTTAATAGCATTAATCAAAAAAATCCCAGCAGCATAGCAAACCCTTCCTCCTCTTTCCTTTTCCCCTAAATAAGGCATTATTTTCACCTGGAACACCCTACCATCAGGGGATCTGCCATGACCATGACAGATGACTACCGCCCCTAAAGGAGAAAAAAATCTGTTACTTTCAGCCAGAAGCTATTTTACTCTTACATAAGCTTTTCCTTTTACATTGTTTTTATTCTTGACTATAAAGACAGAGCTAGTAAGGGGGGAAAGTTAAGTGGCTACATTATGGCCACAGGCACACCTGATTGCCAGCAAAAGCTGAATGCCGGGAAATCCTGTGATTTCCAGGGAACCTGTGACAATTATTAGATTAATTCCAGATTGTGGTCAGCATCAATCAGGTGTTCCTCATGAGTCTAGCCTGTTCCGTGTGGAACTCAGTTTAACGTTTTTTAAAGAACACAGCAACTTTTCAAGAGGCCTGTCCTTATATTCAGCTTCTTCTCTCAGGAATAAACTACACTAAAGCGATAATGTGTTACAACTCCGAAAGCTTCCATAAAGAAGCCAAAGCTAAACTAGAAGATGATCATTTCTATCACCTCCCTGTCCTAAAAGTACCCCCATCAAAAGCTTCAAATAAAAGCTTAAAGGGTCTCCACTAAAGGAAGAAAAAGCTGAGGTCAAAGACATTAAGCTTATGACTTAAGGTGACAGAGCCTTGCTTATCCACGTATTCAAACATTTCCCAAGTGCCTATGTAAGTGCCAGGAGCTGTATCCTAAAGTGAATAATACTAAGATGGCATGGTCGGGGTGCCTGAGTGGCTCAGTCAGTTAAGCGTCCTGCACTTGACTTCGGATCAGGTCATGGATCTCACCATTTGTGGGTTCAGGCCCCATGTCAGGCTCTGTGCTAACAGCTCAGAGCCTGCTTGGGATTCTGTCTCTCCCTCTCTCTGCCCCTCCATCGCTGTTGTGCTCTGTTTCTCTCTCTCTCTCTCTCTCTCTCAAAATAAATAAACTTAAAAAAAATTAAAAACAAAGAAAAACAAAGATGGCCTGGTCATCCCTAGCCCTAAAGTAAAGAGAGGGGTATGCACAGGCAACTCCAGTCAAGCGGGTCAAATGCAAAGTGCAATGATGAGTATGAGAAAGAGCAGGAGGTGTATATATCTAGGCCACTGGAGAGTCGGGCACTATCAGCACAGGCTTCCAGATATCAGCACATACCAAGTACCAGGCACTGTTCTGACACTGCAAAAGCAAACCCATTTAAATCTCATAACGAGGCCATGAGGTGGTTACTACTATTCCCAATGTACCAAACAGCACCATGGTACAGAGCTGTTCAGTAACTTGTTCAAGATCTTACAGCTATTAAGTGATGGTGTCAGGACTGGAAACCTTCTGTCTGGTTCCAGAGCCCACACCTACTCCCAACCACCACACTAGGTAGGAGTCAGAAGGTTAAGGTAGAATGGAGGAAGTGAGTTCCAGGCAAAGCCATCTTTATAAAGGGAAAGCTCAAAGCTGTTTGAGGAACTGACACAAGTTCACTTTGACTGATGTTAAGAGGTGTGAGGGGAAGAACAAAGAGAAATGAGACAGGGCCAGCCATGTGAAGGAGCTTAAAGTTGGTTTTTAAGAGTTATATATTACAGTTCTGGGCACCTCAATACCAAAATCTAATGAAAATACACAAAGTTCAGCACACAAAAGAATGCAAGTGGTGCCTGGGTGGCTCACTCAGTTGAGCATCCAACTTCAGCTCAGGTCATGATCTCCTGATTCATGAGTTCGAGCCCCACCTTGGGCTTTGTGCTGACAGCATGGAGTCTGCTTCAGATTCTCTGTCTCCCTCTTTTTCTGCCCCTCCCCTACTTGTGTGCTCTCACTCTCTCACTCTTTCAAAAATAAACATTAAAAAAAGAATACAGATTTATGATCATTAAAAATAAAAAAGATTCATTTTAGCTACAAATTCATATCAGCTTTTATTAAACAAAAGAACTTGTCATACTTGTAGGACTAAAAATTGGCTGAGGCCCAATGCCTCAGGTCTGTGTTCCAGATCTGGCCGTATCCATTTCGGGCAACTATCACTGTGATCTTGGCCAATCGGCCTGTTTTCTATTCTATACAACTGGTTTGGAAAATAAAACAAAGTATAAATGTGAACTATTACTGTTAAGTCCATCTTATCAATTACCCTTTCTCTGAAATACTGGTCTTTAATACACAGCAGCACATTCAACCAAAATAACATCTCTCTCCACAATTTTTAGAAAAGAAAATCATGGGGAAGTTTTTTTTTTTTAATTTTTTTAAGTTTATTTATTTTGAGAGAGAGAGAGAGAGGGAGACAGAGAATCCCAAACAGGCTCTGCACTGCCAGTGCAGATATGGGGCTCTAACTCACAAACCGTGAGATCTTGACCTGAGCTGAAATCAACAGTTGGATGCTTAACCGACTGGACCATGGCAGGTGCCCTGAAAGATTGGTTTGTATCTCATGTAATTCCTAACTTCAGTCTCCTAATCCTATAGTATGGCTTGTTTCAAAGCATCTGCTTTGAAACTACCACCACTACATTGCATGGGCTAAACAGATCTTTCCTTGTCTTTGCCAAGGAAAAGAAATGATTCAGTTAAGAGGACCTTTAACTAATCCCATTCATGGGGGGCAGGGAATATTCCTAACTTTCTCAACAACATCTACGTACAAGATCCTCCAACCCCTGGCGGCCCCA
Organism: Hyaena hyaena; assembly: GCF_003009895.1. NCBI lineage: Eukaryota > Metazoa > Chordata > Mammalia > Carnivora > Hyaenidae > Hyaena > Hyaena hyaena. Next base: position 1,037,608 of record NW_024081322.1, read on the forward strand.
CTCCTAGACTACAGGGAGATGACAGCAGCCACCTGGAGTCACAGGTACTCCTGTCTCAGATATAAAATTCAAATCAAAGACTTGGGGATTAAGAGGAAACTCAGGGCCTTGAAAAGCAATACTCAGAAAATAATCTCTCCTCCTGGTGTTTCCTATTCCTATCCCACTAAGAAATTACTTCATCCAAACTAATTTGCTGGCAAATTAAAGTTACAGCAACAATGAAGAAGAAAACACAAAGAATAATATGGATAAGGAACCTCCAGAAGACAAGACTGCAATACCTTTGACTCTGGTTAATTTGTCACTACCTTTTTTTAGGAAACAGGGAGCAAGAAATCTCACAGAATAAAGGCTGCAGAGGGTGACTATCAGAACCTCTCCTCTTCCCTAACTAAAGTTCAGTCTTTGGAAAATAAAAATCACTGTCAACTCTTATTACCATTTGAGAACAGGCACAATTTATGGGTGAGATAAATACTTTCAAGCCTTGGTTGGTCCACTTTTTTCAAAATGGATACCCATAAAATTCAAATGGGAGAAATGAACTTCAGATAACCGAGTGAAGTTGTGATAGCATATGATTTATGTACTAGTAAATTTAGGTTTGGGGTTTGTTTGTTTAACTAGGTCCATGAGAAGCCAAAACATGTATTTATTCCTTTATTCATCTGAATCTCATTTTCCATGAATGTTTTCATGATGTTAACTTCATTAGTAGACAGGTATTTGGCCACTTGTTTTTATGAGGATAAAACAGTGTGAAGCTAGTAGAATATTTATCTTGGACAGAGAACGGATTAGGACCAGAAAACAAAAGCAGGAATAAACAAACATTTCTCTGGAAGGAGAAGTATAAGCTGAGTGGTCTTTCAGTGATGAGTGTGAAGACTAAACATTTTTGAAACTGATATGAGTTCCAGAGTGGCCAGGAATGGGCTCTATTTATAAATGGCACTATACACTTTCACCAGGAAAATGCCCAACTAAAGGGAACTAAAGGGAACACAAAGCAGATCTTTCAGGGTCCATTGAATAAATGAATAAATAAGTGCCAAATGGATTTTGGTTTGGGCAAAAGTTTGGCCAGTTGATAGGTAAAGAAGGTGTTCAAGCTATTCTTACGATAGACCAAATCTCTAAAAAAAAGGTTATTCTTACTAGAGTACATCATACATTTCCTGGCAGTGAACCTCAGAAATCTAAAGTAAAACTTATATAGAAAAAAAATGATCTATAGAGAATAGTCTCTGAGGTTAAAAAATACATCAGCTGGTAGCTGAAAAATTATAAAAAGGGGATAAACACAGTAAGAGATATGGATGGGATAAACACACTTGCTGGTTAAACTCTGAAATACAAGCACTAAGAGATGTTCTTAAAGCTTCAAAGAGGAAAATTTATACAAGAATTTTAAAAGGAATTCTAGGTAACAACTAATAAGTTTATATTTCTCTAAGCAGTGGTACTAGCTGAAAATAAACAGGTTTAAATAAGTGTATTTAAATATTTACTGAGCTCCTGTTAATGGACTCACTGCTAGGCTATGTACTATAGGGACATACATATAATGTTCCTTGCACTTAAGGTAGAATGTGGTAGTGCTTAGGTAACTAAAAACAAAAACAGTTAGTAGAATGTGGTAAGTGCCATAAAAAAAGAAAAAACATGAAGTTGAGGAGTTCAGAGGGCATGCTCATTTGAGGCAGTCCACAAAGACAATCCCACAGGTGGCATCTGGATGGAGTTTGGAAGAACAAATAGAATTCTGACAAAAGTAATCTTGGGGAAGGGAATAGAAAAATAAAAGTCATAAAAGCAAACTATGGGTTTCCTGGGCCCCCTGCAAATACTGGCTTAGTATCCGCCCTAATAACTACTACCTCCTGAATAGCACTATTTGCACCCCAAATTCAGCATGTGCAAAACCATACATACATACTCTCTTTTTAAAAGTAATTTCTCCTTACAGCTGTCCTATTTCCATTAATTATGCTGCCATTCTCCCAGGTTACCCAGGCTCAAAATCTTGAAGTTATCTTACATATTACGACTTCTTTTTTTTTTTTTTTTAAAGTAAACTCTATACCCAACATGGGGCTTGAACTCACAACCCTGAGATCAAGGTTCTCTTCTGAATGAGCCAGCCAGACACCCCAATATTACCACTTTTAAAAAATTATTATCTTTGTTTACAATTCACTCTCCCCTTCGGATCCCACTCAGTTTTTCCTCCAAAATATGTCTCATATACATTCCTCCATGCATACCAGTTAGGTCCTCAAAGAAACTACATTCAGAGAAGGCAATGGAAGATATATAAGCCCGTAATTACTTACTAAGCTTTGATGCCCAATCTCACCCTCAAATCCTAGTAAGCTGGACTGGCCCAGGCTCTGAAGCTGGATGGGACCAGATGGAGAATTCCAGCTGTCAAGATTTTAGGCCAGCCAGAGCCTAAACCAATGAAGGTCAAATGAGCTTCTCCTCTGCCCCCAAAAGGTCACACAGGAACTAATCTGATGGTGAGGAAAAACCCTCGCTAGCTTTTCCAGCTAGCAAGGAAAAGAATAGAAAGAAAAAAAGAAGAAATATAAAGACTGCTTGCTGCATTTCTTAGGGCAGAGTTGGTCAAGGCCCCATATCCCAAATATTTCTAGAATGGGAAGAAAAGGGGAGTCTTCTAAACAAAGGGGTGATAACTGATAGATTAATAATACTTTGGGATTTGTTATGAAGGACAGGCGAGACCCTGTTATTTTCTCCTTGAGGATAAGTGTGTCCCTCCTCCACTAAAAGTGTCTCTGGGGTACTGGAGACCCAGTGCTTTACACATAAAGGTTTCTAAAATAAAAGGAAGGAGAAGAGGTCTGACATTATGGCAATACTTTAATCCAAGGTAAATTACCTATTTACTATGGTCTGCTGATTGGACTACAACAATTCTGACAATCGGGATGCCTGGGTGGCTCAGTCGCTTAAGTGTCCGACTTCAGCTCCAGTTATCACAGTGCATGGGTTTGAGCCCTTGAACCCCACGTTGGGCTCTGTGCTGACAGCTCAGAGCCTGGAGCCTGCTTAGAAATCTGTCTCCCTCTTCTCTCTGCCCCTCCCCCACTCTCACTCTCATGCGAGCTCTTTCTCTGTCTCTCAAAAGTAAACATTAAAAAAAAAAAGCAATTCTGACAATCAAGTGCTAATTATGGCACAATTCTGAAAAGAACCCTCCTCTTAAACAGCTACTTAACATGCTAGTAAGTTGAGCTCAAGGCAAGCTCAAGAGAATTCACGTTGCTACTGCGCTGCGTTCAACACAATACTGACTTTAACGGTCCAAGCTATAAAACTCAATACTCGCTGGAATAACCCAAAGAGCACTAGAGTACGGTAATCAGCTGCAAGATCAAAGTCCAACACACCCTGGACTTGAAGGAGAGAGGATGGAAGAAAGAAGACACAATGACAAATTATGAAGTGCTGAGTTTGCGCCTACTGAAATAGGCTGTTTTTTAATAGCTTTATTTGGAACAAGCAGACGTTGCACACTTCTCTTGACACATTATTTAAACTAGTACTCCATGCAATTACTTGGGGCAGTACTTAGCACTTCAATAAGATAAGATGACTGGACAATTAAAAGCTTTTCTTTTTTCTTGTTTTTGAGGCAAATGCCTTCTCCCTCATCTCCCGGTTCCCACCTCCCTCCTTTCTGTTTGTAAAAAATCTGACTATCATGAGTAACTGAGCTAGTCTTCAAACACAAACTCTTCTCCTTGGTGTAAATCTGGAATTTTAGGACACAGCCAAAACTGACTCTTCACACATGCTTAGGAAATTAATCAATACGAGATGCAGACTATCAGGAAACTACTTAAAAGAAAAAAAAAGAGGTTCTGAGATACAAAAAGAGATATCTCGCGCTGAGGAGAGAGACGAATAGGCTGAGCACAGAGGAGTTTTGGGGCAGTGAAAATATTCTGTGGGATATTATAAGGATGGATATATGCCATTATATACTTGTCCAAACTCACAGAATCTAAAATACCAACAGGTGAACTACAGACTTTGGGCGAATATAACATGTCGATGTAGGTTCATCCTTGGTAACAAACGAACCACACCAGTGAGTGACAATAACGAAGGAGGCTATGCATGTGTGGTGGCAGGGGCTACACGGAAAATCTTTGTACCTACCCCTCAATTTTATTTAAATCTAAAACTGCTCTAAACAACTAAAGTTTTGTTAAAACAAAAAACAAAACCCAGATAACTATATCTGATAGGTTTACCAGTATGGGTTCTGTCACAGGCTGGGAAGAAAGTCATAGAAGGTGAGAGTATGATGTTACTGGCATGTGATCAGTTTCAGCTTTTCCCTTTGGAGATGAGAGGTCTGAGCCAGGGGGAGAGAGCAGGAAGACTAAGAAATATCTGCTTGCTGATACCAGACACAGTAAAACTGCACTAACTTGGATTCCGTCACCAAAAGTTAGGTTAAGTTCCCTGTGCTGAGCAACATGCTTCACCAATCCATTACTCAAAATTGTAGTGGCATCAATAAAGTTCATAGGCAACTGACGGAATGGGAAAAGATAGTTGCAAACAACATATCAGGAAAAGGGCTAGTATCCCAAAATCTATAAGGAACTCACCAAACTCTACACCCGAAAAACAAATAATCCAGGGAAGAAATGGGCAAAAGACATGAACAGACATTTCTCCAAAGAGGACATCCAGATGGCCAACAGACACATGAAACAATGCTCAGCATCCCTCCTCATCAGGGAAATACAAATCAAAACCACACTGAGATACCACCTCACGCTGCTCAGAGTGGCTAAAATGCGCAAATCAGAGAACTCTAGATGCTGGCGAGGATGTGGAGAAATGGGCACCCTCCTACATTGTTGGTGGGAATGTAAACTGGTGCAGCCCCTCTGGAAAACAGTGTGGAGATTCCTCAAAAAATTAACAATAGAACTCTCCTATGACCCAGCAATAGGAGTGCTGATGTACTCCAATGTTCATAGCAGCACTCTCAACAATAGCCAAATCATGGAAAGAGCCTAAGTGTCCATCATCTGACGAATGGACCAAGAAGATGTGGTTTATCCATACAATGGAATACTATGGCAATGAGAAAGAATGAAATCTGGCCATGTGTAGCAACATGGTTGGAACTTGAGGGTGTTATGCTGAGTGAAATAAGTCAGGTAGAGAAGGACAGATACCATACGTTTGCACGTATAGGAGGATTAAGGAGGAAGTTAATGGAGGGCCATGGGGGAGAAGGGGAAAAATAGTTGGGGAGAAGAAGGGAGGCAAACAATGAGAGACTCTTTTTTTTTTTTAAATTCTTTTTAATGTTTTATTTATTTCTGAGAGAGAGAGGGAGACAGAGAGGGAGAGAGAGAGCATGAGCAGAGGAGAGTCAGAGAGAGAGGGAGACACAGAATCCGAAACAGGCTCCAGGCTCCAAGCTGGCTGTCAGCATAGAGCCCGATGCGGGGCTCGAACCCACGAACCACAAGATCATGGCCTGAGCCGAAGTCGGATGCTTAACCGGCTGAGCCACCCAGGTGCCCCCATAGAGACTCATGAATGCTGAAAACAAACTGAGGGCTGATGGGGGTGGAGGCGAGGGGAAGGGGGTAATGGGCACGGAGGAAAGCACTTGTTGGGATGAGCACTGGGGGTTATATGGAAACCAACTTGACAGTAAACTAAGAAAAAAAATTGTAGTGGCTCCCCAAATGCCTTCAGAGAAGGAACTCCATTTCTTTTTTTTTTTTTTTTTTTTTATTTTTTTTTGAGAGAGAGAGAGAGACAGTGTGAGCAGGGGAGGGTCAGAGAGAGAGGCACAGAATCTGAAACAGGCTCCAGGCTCTGAGCTAGCTGTCAGCACAGAGCCCAACACAGGGCTTGAACCCACAAACCGTGAGATCATGACCTAAGCCGAAGTCAGACACCTAACCGACTGAGCCACCCAGGCGCCCCAAGTCCCTGAGAGTTCTAAGAGCTGTGATTTATCGAATGCCTGATAGGTGCCAAGCACTGGGTAACACAACTGACATATATTAGCTTTAGTCCTCATAACAACCTTACAAGAAAAGGGATTTTACATCCATTTTACATTGAAAAAAAATCAAGAGAGGATGATGTGGCATACCTCATGGAGGGGAACAAGGTCTGAACACAAGAAATGCAGATAGATAACAAAGTCCCTACACTTTCTATTAACTTTCAATGTATAGATTAAAGACCTCTCATTGTCTCTTTGGGGCTCCTAAATTTACACTTAAAATTAATAATGCTTTCAAGACCCTGCACAATCTGGTCCCAGTGGATCTTGCCTCACTAGAGCATTCTTATTTCAAAAAAAAAAAAAAAAATACACACAAAAAAAACAGTTCACTCATTAACCCAGGAACACTCCTAAGATAAATCATCTTCCTCCTCTTCATCTCTCTGAAAATATTCTCCGATCAGATTTTATCTCCTCTGTAAAGCCTCCCTTAACCAGCTCAGATTAAAGAGCCCTTACTATTCACTTTCATCTTAATCTGACACTGGATATTTGGCCCTGGAGTCCACTGCTTCTCGTATTATCACTTAGCTTTCTACACTTAATATCTATTATTTGCACAATTAAAGTGGGAAGCCCCCCGAGACGCCTGGGTGGCTCAGTCGATTAAATGTTTGACTTCAGCTCACAGCTCGTGGGTTTGAGCCCCACCATTAGTGCAGAGCCTGCTTGAGATTCTCTCTCTCCCCCTCTCTCTGCCCCTCCCGTACTTTTTCTCTCTCTCTCTCTCTCTCTCCCCCAAAAATAAAACTTAAAAAAATAAAAATAAAATAGGAAGCGCCCTAGAAATAATACTTAAGACTACATGTTTCCTTATAATCCTGACAGACTCTACCACAGATTCTTAACCTCTCAGATATCTCAAATATTAATCTGCAGAGAGGAGATACAGGTCATGTATCAGTAAGGAAGTCATAGGCGGACATGGGTTTGCATTCCCAGCATCACTAGTTAACCACTCAGTAATCTCACGCAAGCCTCAATATTTTCACCTACAAATTATTATAACTTTATAATCTAGAAATTAGCTAATAAAAATACCTACCCTCAAAGGAGAACTGTGAGACATGGGTGAGACGATGTAAGTAGAAGCAACTGTACACGCAGTCTTATTTTCAACAAATATCAGAGGGGCCCCTTAAAATATTTGAGAAGAAGCTATTTATAGGCATCTTAAAAAATTTCAAAGCCAGTTACATACATATTCTGTAGTATGTCGCCACTAATTTCACTAATATGAAATATTTCACTAATAGGAAAATACGTCTTTAAAACCACAAATGGATATTTGCATTATAAAAGAATTTTTTTCCCTAATTTTCATTTTTTTGCCCATACAATTTTATAATAGTAAAGGATAACTTGTTTAAATATTTATTTTAAGAAAGAGTGTGAGCGGGGGAGGGGTAGAGAGAGAGAGAGAGAGAGAGGGAGAGACAGAATCCCAAGTAGACTCCACACTCAGTCAAAGCCAGATGTGGGGCTTGATCTCACAAATGTGAGATCATGACCTGAGTCAAAATCAAAAGAGTCAGACGCTCAACTGACTAAGCCACCCAGGAGCCCCAAGGATAATTTTTTAAGGACATTTACCCACCAGCTCATTACTCCATCACATCATCTATTGTATTTTCCTTTTTATATTACTGTTATATTACAAATTAATATGCTAATTACAGAATAATCATATAATCAATACATTAATATAACATTATATTGATACTTGTAATTTGATTATATTAGTACATCATCATAATCATTTAACCATCATATAGTATCCCATGTGAACCTAACATCACAATTCAGCCACTTTCCTGCTGTTAGATAGCTATTATGATTTTTTAGATTTTATCATTAATGATCATGTCTAAAGAACATCTCCATGCACTAAAGTTATTTTGGTTTTTCAAATATGTTCACGCACAGAACTCTTTTCTTTTACATTGCTGGGGTCAAAAAAGCACAAGCACTGTTATGTCTCGATAGTGCTGCCAAACTGAATTGCAAAAGAGCTTAAAACAAGGTGCATGAACGGTGGATTGGAGAAGTGATCAAAGGCTACAAGAGAAATCTAAACTCCAAGTTTCACCACAACCCCACCAGGCAGATTGTTTCTTTAGGGTCTCCGAACTCATCTCCACTAGCCAGCCAGTGTTGTAGGCTATTGTAGAAACAGGTGCAACATCTCCAAGAGCAATGTGGCAGAAATTTCACCCCAAGTTCTTATCCCAGAAATATAATTGTACTAATGCATAAGATCTTCTGACCAGAAGTTCATCATTTCCAACAGAAAAGCCTGGAAACAACCTAAATATCCATCAATAGGGGACTGGCTTAACTTAAAATTACCTGAGGAGGGTTTCATAAAGACAAGCATGTTAGGGCCCTAACACAGACCAATTATCTGGATCTCCGCGAGGGCAGTTTGGGCATTTACATCTCTCTAGATGACTTTAATGTCCAGCCAGATTTAAGAACCACAGGGTTTGGGGGGCGCCTGGGTGGCTTAGTCGGTTGAGCGTCCGACTTTCGCTTAGGTCATGATCTCGCGGTTCGTGGGTTCGAGCCCCGCGTCGGGCTCTGTGCTGACTGCCAGCTCAGAGCCTGGAGCCTGTTTCAGTCTGTGACTCCCTCTCTCTGACCCTTCCCTGCTCAAGCTGTCTCTCTCTCTCTCTCTCCTAGAAATAAATAAAACATTTAAAAAAAAAAAAAAAAAAAAAAAAAAGAAGTTACAACCTCTCCTTAAAAAAAATTTAAAAAAAAAAAAAAAAAAAAAAAGAACCACAGGGTTTGGGGTATCTAGGTGGCTCAGTCAGTGAAGTGCCTGCCTCTTGGTTCTGGCTCATGTCATGACCTCACAGTTTGTGAGTTCAAGCCTCATATCAGGCTCTATGCTGACAGTGCAGAGCCTACAAAGGATTCTCTCTCTGCCTCTCTCTCTCTCTGCCCCTCACCTGTTCATTCTCTCAGTCTCTCAAAATAAATAAAAATTTTTCTTTAATTTAGAAAAACAGAATCACAGGGATAAAGTAAAGTATTAATACATACAGAATATTCAGTGGAATATTAGGTAACTAACAGCAAAATGCAGAACCGTATACAGGGAACTACCATTTTGCATGAATGAAAGAATATTTTTTCTTATATTTGTACAGAATAGTTCTGAAAGGATATAAAAGAAACTGTTATAATAACGGGAGCCTCTGGAAAGAGAGATTAGGGGTATGAAGTGAGAGGTTTATACTTCAATGTATATCATTTTATATTGTTTCATTTTTTTAATCAGGTGCATTTAAAATTCATAATTTTGAACAAAATCACATAATTTACAGACAACTTTTCAGGAACGTATGGCACTGAGAAATGTATAGTACCCCACAGCAGGGGCCAGGGAGCAATGCTCACGGGGTCTCTGTGGAGACTCTCAGACAGGAGAAAACCAAGAGGCTACCAGGGCTCACTCTTCACCCTTTGGGCAGAGACACTAGTTCCTGCTCTTCTCCCTCCTTCTGCCCTAGCAACTGACTTATTCAGTGTACCATTCTAAATCAAATAGTCATTGCCTGTTATGCTTGGGAAAAATGTTTACTCATAGCTCACTTCCTCACACAGCGTAGGTCACCTTTATGTCAGTCTGGGTTAAGAGCTTCTTCAAGAACATGTCAGATTTATTACCCATTCTCAAGTTGGTTTCTCAAATGAAAAGCAGAAATGATTCCACCTTTTCTCTAAAGTACTTACTTCATGTGACACGCACACAGTTCCTGCAGGATTCAAAATACCAATGTTGTTTTTATAATTAAGTGTGCTATATTATGAACATGAAAAAAAACGAGTGGAGTTCATCATATAATGTATTTCAGTTCTACCAAACCACACAAGAATTCAAATAAATCTAAAAAGTATAGAACAGAGGTTTACATTTTATCAACACAGCTAATAATTTGAGAGGTTCATAAATGTTATTTAAATATTTTTTCAATAGTTTACTTTCAATAGCTGTGGGATTTTATAACTGGTCTCAGACATATTACTTAGGTGTCTTTTTAGTTGTTGGGATGTGTGTGTGTGTGTGTGTGCGTGAGTATTTTGTTGCTTTTGTTTTTGTTTTGTGAAGACAGTTCCCTTTAGAATATTTATCCTATGATTTTGATACCAGAAAATTTTTCATTATAATTACTGGAAAGAAAGAAATTCAGTTGTATAAAATACAATTCCTTTGAGCAATGCCACAATGCATGTCAGAAACATCAAGAAAGAAGTTCCCTACAAAAAAAAGCATTATTATTTCAAGAGATCAGATTCTGGAATACCAGAGAATCTTCAAGGATTGCCAGTTTTCAAAACTCTTAAATACATTCATTCATTCAACAGATATTTATTAAATGCAACCATTTAGCACTACATTAAGCACTACAGACACAATGACAGGGCTAGGATTTAGAGGAACTTCCATATCAGTGCTCTAACCATAACATGTACATTTCCTTGTTTCATTCAATTACTTTCAAGTACATGCTTTAAAGTGGGAAATTTAGGGGCACCTGAGTGGCTCAGTCAGTTAAGGATCCTACTCTTGGTTTCAGCTCAGGTCATGATCTCATGGTTCAGGAGTTCAAGTCCCACATCAGGCTCTGTGCTGATGAAGATTCTCTCTCTTTGTCTGCCCCTCTCTCTCTTGCCCTCCCTGACTCTCTCTCAACATAAATAAACTTAAAAAAAATTATAAGCAAATAAATAAAGTGGGAAATTTAAAAGACCTTATTACTATTTCTCCATCATATTTTATAAAAGACCTTGAGTAAAAGAGGACAATTAAGAGGCAACTGATTACACACAATTTTTTTCTATAAGCCTAATTGTTTAAATGTAAGAAAAAAGAAAAGGTCCAATCCTCTGGATGCACCAGGGAGAGAGAGTTGGCAGTATAAGGTATTTATAAGGTGTTAAAGGCAGAACAGATTAGACTGGTGATTTTGACTCTTCCCAACACATCTTAAATCAACACCTGTTTCATCTCTCCAGGAATGTGCAGGTTAACATCTAACTTGTCTTCAACTTGTGAAGAAATAGAGTTGCCATGACAACTGAATGAAAAGTTTAGTTAGCATAATTTACCCAATGAAATGCAAAAATCCACTCAATGCCATTTAACTGATACATGTGTACTTGTAAGCAAATTTATTTTTTCTGTTTGTCAAACTGTTAGAGTCAATTTTAATCTATTCTCTGGAAAGTTTCAGGGACAAAACATTAAACACACACACATCTATTCTGTTAGAGTAGGCCACAAATAAATAAAATTCAACAATAACTGACCATTGAGTCTTGGCCACGCTGCACTTAGTATAACGCTAGTATTACAGGGTCTCAAGTAGCCTAAACCAAGGAAAAGCAGACACTTGTAAGTTTATTTCTTGCTATGTCAAGTTGAGTATATTCTTGTATGTGTTCAGTTTCTACTTATGTCTATTATACAATGTAACCCAGGGTATATTCAAGTAAGTGGACTAACAATTTTCTTAGAAAAAATATTTCCATCATAAACACACAGAGTTTAAGATGTTCACATGTGCTACATAATCATTAACTTCCAACATGCAACTAATCATACCAGACACCAGGCTGAGGTCCCCACCAGATATGTAGGGTCTCAATCTGTCCCCCTCAACTTCTGGGGATTAATTTCTACTGCATCCATGCATACTTTCACTTAGGGACCTTGCATGTATTGGTTGTCATTTTCAATTAGACATCAGTGGATTATCAAACACCAGTGATCACTTGTTTAAAGATGTATTCTAGCAAATACAGAAATGTCCTTATTTATGATTTTAAAAAAAGTGAGGTGTGGTGATAAAATCAGCTTTATTAAGCAGTGTACATATCTTTTTATAACACTATGCTGGGCACAAATTCTAGAGTATCATCTATAAATTAAGCAAGAGTACAGGGTCAAATAGCTACAAAAATATTCTAAATGTATATAAATGAAAGGCATACAATATGTAGCAACATGGATGGACCTTGAGGGTGTTATGCTTAGCGAAATAAGTCAGGCAGAGAAGGACAAATATCATATGTTTGCACGTATAGGAGGATTAGAAGGAACTTAACGGAGGAACAAGGGGGAGAAGAAGGGGGGAAATGGTGTGGGAAAGGGAAAGAGGCAAACCATGAGAGACTCTTGAATGCTGACAAAAACTGAGGACTGATGGATGTGGGGGGAGGAGGGATGGGCATGGAGGAGGGCACTTGTGGGGATGAGCACTGAGTGTTATGTGGAAACTAATTTGACAATAAACTATTTGTAAAAAAAAAAATAAATAAAAAATAAATGAAAGGCATACAGTTAAAGAGACAGCAATATGATAATCAGGGATCCCGATTATCCATGTTAATACCAAAATCTTATGTAACAGAAAGAACACGCTGCTATACAATCCTTACCCACAATGTTATAGTATTAATGAGTGCATTTGTTGCATTTAACATATTGCATTATTTTACAAACAGAAAATGCGATAAGAAAAAAATATGTAGCGTGGTGTGTGAGAAGGCACATTGTCTTTTTCAGAAGTCCGTTATAAAGGCAGCTGGACAGATTCTGGCTAAACACAAATGGGATGCCAGCCCATCTCCTTCAATCCCCATCCCACCCTCCCATTCAAGCACTGGTTACAAAAGTGCTTGTGTGGCCCTGAGAAGTGAGTCATGGATGTTCCATTTACAGACGGGGTGGAGTTGAGGGAAATCACTATTACATGCCCAGTTAGCTGGAAAAGTCCATCCTGTTTTTCCTCTTTTACATAATAATCATTTTTCACAAACCTGAGATAAAGAATACTTGGTAAGTAGGAACTCACCAAATATTTCAGCACTCATACGCAAAGGGGAAAGACTCACTACTTTTACAGCCAAGGACATGATCTCATAGTGCAGGCCTCACAATTCACACTAGGCAAGGGACTTGTACAATCAGGATAAAACATTTGTTACTTTTCGCCCACACCAAGAAAAACAGTGGCTGGAGAAATCAGCACAGTGCCAGTTCCCAAATCAGATTCACCCACCAGGAGTTCACACAGACAGCCAAAGCATTTCAGGAGCGTAAAGACAATCTTTTACAACTTCCTTTGCCAAGGAAACAAAACAGCAGAGTGGCTTCCTTATGCTGACCTCACAAGTAAACCATGAGAAACACAACCTTAAGCCACAATGACAAAATCAATGCTCGCTTTAGATCTATACTCTGTGCATTAAAACACACATACCGGGCCCATCCTTCAATACCACATACCAAGCCAAATGACAATGAGTAACAGGACCAATTCACATTTCAGAACTTAAAATTATAATACATATCTTAGCTTTAAAGAGATCTAATCCGAGCCCCTTAACCTCTCCAGGTTCTCCCAGTCTAAAAGGTTGTGATACTCTTTTCTAAAGGTGTTTCAAATAACTCTTAATGAGATCTCCCTCTCAGTCACCAATTGAAGACCTGCACGCAGCTCCTAACCAGTGTTCTGAGCCATGGTGAAGGTTATGGTGGGCTCTGAAACGTGGGGGAAGTACTGACCCTGCCCAACTAGTAAAAATTCTGCATATGTATACCGCCTACGATTATCAATACCAACAATTAAATTGGCCTCCGAAGGCTTATAATGAACTAAGGTTTTAAGCACATTAAAATTCACTGCATATTACTTTTAATAACAGGAACTACCAGTTGTTTTAATGAAGAGGAAAATTTCTACAAAGAGTTTTTATTCAAATCGGGTTTCTCGACCAATATTATCCTCACCCCACCCCCCCTTCCCCTCATGGTATAAAGGACTCAAAGCCTATTCAACATTTAAAATATTTAACCCATAAAAACCACACAAATTCATCAGAGCAAGATCCAACAAAAATGAATACACAAAAGAGTAAAGTTAAGTTCTCAGCCTCCCCTTGGCAGCCACTGGCTGGGGTACAGTGCGGCTCTCTTCCATACCTGCAGCATCCATCCCATGCCTATATTTAAAAACTACTCATATAAGTTTGTATCTTGCTTTTGCTTTTTCTACGGAGAACTCCTTTCTGTGGGTGTATACATATGCACATGTGTATGTATCCGTGCACGTGTGCATGTCCAAATGCACACACACACACAAATGATTTGGCTGCTGCACAGTATCATCCATTGTGCAACCATATCATTTTGCCTAACAATATTCCCCCTGCAGCTAAGTAAGATTTTTTTCTTGATAAGAAAAATAGCATAGAATTCTGAAAAACAAATACACCATACTCCTAAAAATATTCCTGAACTCTCAGTCACCTCTATCCAGGCCTAAGTTACAGCCTGCTGGGTGTCTTTAACACTTCTCTGAAAACGTAGGGTCTCTATTTCATCACAAACAAGGTCAAAAAAAAAAAAAAAGTAAATAAAAACATATCGCTTCAGTTCTATCTGAAGTCTCTGAAAACTGGTTCAATTTTAATAAAAGCCTCAATGTGAATAATAGTCAACTCCATGACTTAAAAGCCTCCTTGGGAATACTTAAAATCAGTTTGTACCACATTTGATGTTTTTGAAAAAGATTTTCAAACTCATTATATTACCTCTGTAGCACCTATGTAACCCTATGACATAGGTCTGGTGCTGTGACTTTACAAATGACAAAACTGAGAACTAGAGAAATAGAGACTTGTTCAGAAATGAAGGCCCATGTCAACATGGTGACTGAGGCAGGACTAAATCAATGGTCTCCTCAATCTGTCTTGAAGTGCTTTTAACAGAGCCCACTGCATTAGCTGGCACAGTCCCTTCTTTACCTCTGCCAAAAATCTCTAATAACCCCCTATGGTGTACGGCATATTTCAGGACAAGGAGACAGAATATAAAGAGTACGCCAGTAAATCCGAAACAGCAGGCAAGGAAACCTCCAGAAAGACTTTTAGAAAGTAGGAAGAAAGAAATCAAAAGTGCTGTTTGTCCCATGCGTGTCACATGTCTTATGTTACAGGCATTAAAAATGAGTGTAGGGGCACCTGGGTGGCTCAGTCGGTTAAGCGTCTGACCTCGGCTCAGGTCATGATCTCATGGTTCGTGGGTTTGAGCCCCGTGTTGGGTTCTGTGCTGACAGCTCAGGGCCTGGAGCCTGTTTCAGATTCTGTGTCTCCCTCTCTCTCTGACCCTCCCCTGCTCACGCTCCCTCGCTCTCTCTCGCTCTCTCTCCCTCTCTCTCTGTCAGAAATTTTAAAAAAAAGAAAACATTAAAAAAATAAAATAAAAATGAGTGTAGTGGAATTACACAGAGTTTTCTCCAGAATATTCTCCCTACTTCAGAAAAATCTCATTAGAAATGCACATATCCTGGGAGCTGGCAGTGGGCGGGGAGGAAGCACTTCTGTGTACATTCCCTCTGTCCAAGAGAAGACTAATTTATACTCCTACCCTCAGTCACTCGAAGCTTGAGAACAGGGAGTTCTTAATGCCTTACTTAATGTAAAGATTTACTCTTTATCAGTGTTTCAGTGATCTTCTTGTTATAGTGTCCAATGTGTACTTTGCTGTTTATTCATCTTGGTAAATAATCTATGTCCTGTGTCATGAGCGTCCTCCCTTGATTTGCACAGGAGGAGCCACAAGCACATGGGCATCAGATGCTATTTGATAATGATGATAAGTGGATTAAATTATACTTATACTAACCCTGTAACAGATTACTTACATTTGTTCTAACAGAACAATGCAGATTAGTACAAACTGGGCCATTTGGGCTTAGATATTCAGGACTGGAGGGGAGAAGAAATGGAGTGTACTTCTAGCATTTTACAGCTAGCTACCAGACAGCTGAAATGCTTCCACTTATTCCTCATGTCCCAGGCGATAGATAAGCTTACTCACTTCTTCTAACTGGTTCAAAATAAAATTACTTGACAACCTACGATCTCTTCACCTCTCTGTCGCATATATATATATTTTTTTAAGTTTTTTTTTAATGTTTTATTTATTTCTAGGAGAGAGAGAGAGAGACAGCGTGAGCAGGGGAGGGTCAGAGAGAGGGAGTCACAGACTGAAACAGGCTCCAGGCTCTGAGCTGGCAGTCAGCACAGAGCCCGACGCGGGGCCCGAACCCACGAACCGCGAGATCATGACCCAAGCGAAAGTCGGACGCTTAACCGACTAAGCCACCCAGGCGCCCCTGTCGCATATATATTTTAGGTGAAGACTGGCCCACTAGTTCAACAGAGACATTAAAAAAAAAAAAAAACCTTTAAAATAAAACCTCAAATTTGAACCAGATATGCAAGTCAATGGGCATACCTGGGCTTTTAAAAATTCCTATATGAACATGCTGATCTCAAATCCAGGGTGACCAGGAACCCAATTTTATTCCCAACTTGAACCTCTAGACGCATCACCTCTTTTTGTTCTACTTTAACTTTCTAGAACAAAGAATTGTTCAAATAACTATTTATGTACCAACTAATTCAAAGTGAAAGCTTTCTGAAGACCAGCAAATAGAGGATACTTTCAAATTTCAAGACCACAATGGAACTTTATAATGTTAAATAGAGCTTAAACTTCCCAGATACCATAATCTTGTATTGTTCCTAACTACTTCTCCCAAACATGTAAATTCAATCTCTTTTGATTTCTTTTGTTTTCCTAGAAGTCTCTTTCCTCAAAGCTATGAAAGGGCTTTTGTTGAGATCCCAAACAAAATACACTTAACAAAATACAGTTAAGAACCTTGACTGTGATGATCCCCTTTTTTAGATGGAATGCCAGAAAGCATGAAGATCTGAAAACGGCCTATGATATAAGCTACTTATACTGGACAGAAAATGTCCTCTTTTGTCAACTGTAGTGAGTGAAAACCGGGGAGTGAGGTAACAGTAAGAAACACAGTTAAGTGACCAGGAAGTGCACAAGAGAACACAGAGTAACATGAAGGGCAACTTGACAAAAAGCAAAACTTCAGAGAACTGAAGAAAAGTAGTGAAAGTCCATCGTAGAAAGAGAAAAGATACAAAAAGGCTTCCACTGGGGCGCCTGGGTGGCTCAGTCGGTTAAGCCTCTGATTTCAGCTCAGGTCATGATCTCATGGTTCAGGAGTTTGAGTAGGCAATCGCTCTGCGCTGACAGCTCAGAGCCTGGAGCCTGCTTCAGATTCTGTGTCTCCCTCTCTCTCTCCCTGCCCCTCCCCTGCTCATGCTCTGTCTCTTTCTCAAAAATTAGAATTAAAAAAAGGCTTCCACCAACTTTAAAACAAACAACAACAAATAAGTTAATAAATACAGCTGGACCTTATTTTTACTTAGGCTTTTCTCCCAACTATGTGTTAATAAAAGCTACAAGCCTGCCCAAAAAGTCTACCAGATTCCTCAGGAGACTTTCATTCTCAAGATCTACAAGTTACATACTGTATTTAAATGCCCTGAAAAATAAGTTCACAATAGGAATACTAGATTTTTTACCTGAGGATTTTATCTTAACTTCTCAAAATCTATTCAACTATAAAGTGGATTCCTAAGGGCAGCTAATCCCCTGTGTAAGGCACCCACTTCCCCAAAAAGCACATGCCAGCTTCTATTTGTTACAATCTGAGTAAAACGAAGCACAAGGCAAGAAAAGGAAATTTTCTAGGAGACTTTTCCCAGGAGGGCTATGCTGCGGGAAATTTTCTAGGAGACTTTTCCCAGGAGGGCTATACTGCATCTCAGAGTTCCGCTAGGCGGAGAGAGCAGGAGGGAAGACTTGCTTGGGTATCCTTTGCTGGTCTGGTGGGCGCTGGTTGACTTGTCCCCACCTTCCTGAGTCTGTACAGACATCTGCTAGTTCACTTCTTTTTCCACAATGACCCCTGGCAGAGACACTGCTGAACGGCCTCATCATGTGAAATGTTCAACTGAGACCTCCAATTCTCCCTATCTCAAAAATCTACCTAGAAAATCTATCTAGAAAATCCTAATGAGGTCAGGAAAGAAAAAAAAAAAGTCTTTCGCACACTTTTGTGTTCTTCATTATACACCAATGGGACATCAGAACACTATACTGAAAATGTTCCCACAAAGCGGGAATCAATTTCCCTAATATGGCCAGGCCCTAAATATAGCCACGATTTTTTTTGTTCAAAATACACTCAATTAAACTCGTGGATGGAGGAAATGGCGGTGGGCAACTGGGCAGAGAGCACAGGAAACAGTGGCCGTGTAACTCCACTATCTCCACCAACATTAAAATGGCTTTCAATGTCCTTGACAAGGGCTGCCAAAGTAAAGACACCATAACGCACGCACATGCCCTTTTCTCTCCAGGCTTTGTTCCCTTGATCGAGTCTGAGTTACCTGGAGGGAAGAGAAGAAATTCCATACCCGGGGTCTGAAGTAATTCTACCATTCTGAGAAGGGACACCACATCACTAGTACTCAGAGCAGGGAACCGAATAGGATTCCCTACTCAAATTAGAAGGATTCAGTTGGTCTAAAGCAAACACGAGAATTTAACCAGGGTAGTTTGAAGTCCCCACAATTTACCTTCCAAATACCTCCACACCCACACACACCCACGCACACTTCACAAACACAAAATACTGATGTGTAATGTTCACATAACTGCAGTGAGGAAGCTAGGTTTTGAAACGAACGGAATTGGAGAAAAGCAAAATCTAGAATATACAACTTAATCCAAACGTACTCGAAGTTTCACCTCAAACTTTTGAAAGGTCTACTATACTGGTTCTGGATTTACTTAATAATAAACTGTTTCTGCAAGACATTCTGGCCCAAAAGCGGTAGCAGCCTGTCACTGTTGGGAGTAGATACTCAATTAAAAAATCTGCTGAATAAAACTGTTAAAAGTACATGAATAAACTTCTCAACAGAAGCGTGCTGAAAGGCAACCCAGGGCATTTTAAGTCACCTTCTAAAAGTTAGCTCTTGAACGCAGAATAACAGATTTTAAAAAGGGGATTCTGTGGTCAAGCTGCTTGGGTCAAAATGCAGGCTCTGCCACTGTCCTGCGGTGAATCCTGGACACGCTGCTGAAGTTCTCCCAACTTTAAGTGTCCTCATCTGTAAAATGGGAGTTACAATAGCACCTACCTCACAGGGTTGCTAAAGAAATCGACATAACGCATTTCAGATGGTAAACGCTCAATAAATGCTAACAGTTATTATTCAGAGGTGTGCGTTCCCAAGGTCGGATCTGTTAAATGCGTGCATCAGCATTGTTAAATAAAACCTCAGCCATTTCATAAAAGCATTTTACTCCCTTTCCATACATCAGGCGGCATCAGCCTTCGAAAAGATGTGCAAATTACATACTTTCATTCATCTGTTTGAGAGCCTGTCACAAACAGCAAGAAGGAAGGAAGATGTCTTTTTCGTGACTGTTGCTCCTTCTTAACTTCAAAACACTGTCACGTACACAATAGGTTGGAGCTGCCCTCAAAATGACAGCTCACAGCTTTGCAGCGCCCGCAGAGGCGCCCAGGCGGCTCTGCCGGGAAGGGGTTCACCCCAATTCAGGGCGAACCTCCGTCTCCAGAGCCAAGCAAGCGCACGCCTGGGAAACCCAAGGAACACACGAGAACTCTCGGCAAGGAGGAAGGGACCCCGAGGAGTGGGGAAAGAGCCGGACGGAGGAAGCGGAGGAAGGGAGGAAAGCACCCTCCCGGTCACAGAGGTTTCGGGGCCACACTCGGAGCAGGCGCGTCCACGATGACAAGCCCGGGACCCGGTGCCGGCGCTGGGCTGCGACGTCCCGGGCGGCCCACTCCCTTCTCCTTCCCTCCCCCGGCGGGCACCGAAGCCAACTCCGGTCCCGCTCCAGCCTCGCCTCTCGGCGCCCCCTCACCTAAACGCGGGTCCTTCCTTGGGAGCCCTGCCCTGGGCAGAAGCCGACGCGGAGCTGCCGCCGCCACCGCTGCCCTTTTTGTTGAAGAGCTTCTGGAGCAGGGTCGGGGCCATGATGCTGCCGCCGCCGCTGCAGCTCCGGCCGTGGCGCTCGGGGGGCCGGCAGCTCAGCGCGCAGCCGGGGGCGGCGGCCGCGGCGGCGGGGCCATCGCGGCGGCGGCGGCGGCGGCGGCGGCGCGGCCGCCCAGCCTTGTGGGAGCGCGGGGCTGCTGCAGCTGAGTAACTCTGCTCGGCGTCGGGGCCGCCGGAGGCCGGTCATATGACTGAGCCGGCCCGCCGCCGCCGCCTCGCGCGCTGACAGTTATCTCCTGCGGGAGGAGCCCGCAGCCCCGCGGCGGCGGCGGCGGCGGCGGCGGCGGCGGCGCGGGAGGAGCGCGGCCGCCCAGGCGGCGGCCATTGGCCCGGCGGCCGCCCGCCCCGGGCTCACGTAACCCCGGTGGGAGGCGAGGCCCGGATCGGGCGGCCCTGTGCTCCCGGCACGCGGGCAGCGGAGGCGGGGCGGGCGCGGCACTTAAAGGGGCCCAGGACGCGGGGGCGGGCGCCGCGCGGCCGCGGTGGGCTGCCCGAGGGACGCGGCTCCGCGAGCGGTGCGTGGGGCTGGAGGTGGCTGCGTTCTTTCGAAAGCGAGAGAAGCAGCTGGGCCGATCTTTGTTCTTTTGAGACAAAGCCCCTGAACTTGGGTCCTGGCTTTGTGCAGGTGCAAGGGCTCGTTTATGGAAACCCCATGGCGCGGGAAAGGGTTTCATACGTGAGGCTGCTGTTTCACAGGACTGTTTCGAATCTCACAACACCCAAGATATTGGCATGTTTCTATCACATCCAGATTAGCTCTCTCCGTCTTTTTTTTTTTCTTTTCCTTTTTGGTTTTTAATTTAAACTGTTTAGTTGAATTATTCGATCTTTAGCATCTTGGGTCACTATACCGTAGTTCTATAAAAAGTTGCTTGTGAAATTAAAAAACACATGGAATTCACTACATAGATTTAGAAAATTAAGAGAAGCTATTTTATAACAAGAAAATGCTTTCCTAGTACATATTTAACCATCAAGGCACATAATAATCTGATATCAACGGCAGATAGATACTATTCGATTTGGAGAAGGGAGGGGTTATGGTATTTGAGTTGGCTTTCCTATCCAGTCCCACCCAATCTCTGTGAGTACTTTAGCCTCTGGTGCAGAACTCTCCCAACAGCCTGTGGTGGTGAAGGAACATGCCAGATCAAAGCAGCTTCTTAATCTCCTTTATAGCTTTAGCTTTAAAGTTTTTTCTGATGAGGAGTCATAGAGATAGAAGTAAAATTCCAACCGTGCCTCTCCTAGCTTCTCCTTCATGAGCAGTGAACAGTGACTCACCTGGATTCCCTTAGATTTGTTCAAAGGAGGACTCTTGGAAACTCAAAAAAAAAGCAAATGTATTTCCATGAGTAAAAGTAATCGAAAATGCCTCTTCTGGCTCTTGTAGTAAACTAGCTGTGCTGGTTTACTAAATGTGCTGAAATTTCACAAAGGTAAGGGAAAGATGGTAGAAATGGAAACT
This sequence comes from Hyaena hyaena, assembly GCF_003009895.1. Taxonomy (NCBI): domain Eukaryota; kingdom Metazoa; phylum Chordata; class Mammalia; order Carnivora; family Hyaenidae; genus Hyaena; species Hyaena hyaena. The sequence continues at coordinate 1,059,144 of NW_024081322.1, forward strand.
CCAGTCATGTTTTCCTTTCAGATCTCTAGTATTAAAATGGTGGATTAAGCGTTCTTGCCAGTAAGCAATCCTTGTTTTGCACAATGGAGTGTACACAGAACCCTGGTTTGCAACTTTGGCATTTCTGTTTACTGGGAGCATCTTCCTCATGAGATCACGAGTATTGGTCAGTATCCTATATAGCAGCTATTGGCTTCATCTGTTGTGACTTTATTAAGACATGGCCCCAAGTCATGTTATGGGTGGCACTTCACCACCTTCCCTTACCCAATCCTTGCTCAGAAAATGTCCTTTATTCCCCAAACTGAAGTGCATACTCTTGATGTGCCTAAAGCTTTTGTACATTGAAGAGGAATTTGGCATGGTTTCCCTTGTTCCTCGCCTCCAAGGACTAGTTTAATTCCAGCCCCATCCAAATGTGCAGCATCACCCAAAAGAGGCAGTTTAAAAGTCAACCTGCCCCAGACATCATCCTCAGTTTTGATCCCCACTGGGCAACTATCAAGGGAGTGTGTGCATCTCAAACTGTTAAGGACCAACTTCAGTTAGGCGAGAAAACGAGGAACTGAAATGGTTCCCTTCTCCCCCTTTTCTCCCTTTGTTTCCTCTCAACATCACATTCTTCCCCATTCTGGTTCTGGCCACACCTCTTGCTCTGAATTCTAAAAGCAAACAAAAATCCTAATCAGCAAAATTTGGAGAGATAGCTCCAGGCAGCTCTCCTGTTCCAGCGTCAATACTTCTCTTCTTGTCTGGTCAAGGCCTCTTCAAAGCCTCCCTGTTTGCCTGTTATCCGCTGACCACTGCCTCTTCCCTGAAGCTTGTTCTACACCCAGTCTCCAGCACAGTTGTGTGGCTGGTCTCCCGATTCCATACATCTCATTCACTTCATCCCCTCACTCCATCTTAGAAAATCTACCAGCTGGCTGTCCCTGTACGCTGCTGTCAAGAGGAGGAGGAAGTAAAACGATACTTGAATTCTTGGGAGATGACGGAATAACACCTAAGATGGGAAAGGCGGAATCGCAAAAGGGCTGATTTACTTATCCTATTCCGTTCTGAGTCCTGGTGACAGCTCTCAGTTAATGTATGTTCTGGAAGTTCCTTTAGGAGTTTCATTTGTACAGTTAGACTGCCTAGTACACGGTAGCCTACCTTATGTCTGTTACCCCTTCCTCCCGACAGAACCCCAGGTTGGTTCAGGTGTCCATCCTACCCCAGGCCAGCGCGCCTCAGGGTAAACTGACATTATCCCCAAACTGTCGTCTGAATGATCTAAGGGTAATCTCATTGCTTTTGCAAGGTGTTGGTTCAGGAATGAGCACTTGAGGCCATACTAGCCAAGAAGGCAAAAAGGAAAGGAGCCAGAGAAGGAGTGATTCTGGAAAACGCTTTCACAGTCTTAATAGAGAGCTATAAGGAGAAATCTGGGTTGTTGTTGTTTTCTTCCCGTGTGTGTTGTATGGCTTACGTGTAATGTTACCGATCTTGGTACCGGCCTGGGCCTGAAACCAGATCTGGACATGGCAGAGCAGCGAGGTGGAAGCAAGCTGTGTCCTTAACACATTGTTGACCCACAATACCTCTACCCTGAGCTGACCTTCCCCATTTGATGAGATGATACATCTGTTATCCAAAGCCAAAAGCAATCTGTAAGAGAGGGTCCTGTTTTGCGTCCTCTATTGCTTGTCATGTGAAACAAACAAACCCCTGCTTCAGCCTCCGTACACCAATCATCACCAATGGATCTGCTTTTTACTTCAT